>NC_070610.1:27898421-28202236 GCF_027172205.1 Podarcis raffonei | reverse complement strand
TTAACCTGAAGCACCACTTTAGCTAATGGGGCCTCCTGCTGCTGCCGCGCTGCCGGAGTATGATTTCTGTTCTCATCCTGAAGCAGAGTTCTTAACCCGAGGTACTATTTCTGGGTTAGCGGAGTCTGTAACCTGAAGTGTATGTAACCTGAAGCGTATGAAACCCAAAGTACCACTGTAATTACAATTTATTAGTTGTGCCCCAGCCATCTGACTGGGTTGCCCCAGCCAATTTGGGTGGTTTCTAACATATATCAGAAAACATTATAAAATATTAAACCTTAAAAAGCTTCCCTATACAGAGCTGCCTTCAAGTGTCTTTTGAAGGTTATATAGTTACTCATCTCCTTGACATCTGATGGGAGGGCATTCCACAGGGTGGGTGCATGTTTAATCCTTCATATAAGAAGCACATCTTCCTGTTATGTTTTGGGGTTGTAGTCAGCCATAGAGTGTGGGGTTCCCACCCACTCCTTATTGCACACTCAAAAAAGCAAGTAAATACAAAGTCTAATTTAACTCCACCCACCCACCCCCCTTTAAAATTCTCAGGGTAGAATAACATACCAATCATTGCATCACCATAGCAGCAGTTGAAAAGCCATTTTGTATCCTGGATAAATGAACCCTGAATACAGGGGTTGTTTCTCGCTTTTTTTAAAGCAGAAAACAGCTGTAATTACAAGACCACCTTGCATTCAGAATAATTGCAGATAAAACATGGTTCCATTGTGGTGTAAGGCACTGGACATCAGGAAAAATAGTTAGAAACAGTAATTCTAGAAGGAGAACTGTATTTGAAAAACGTCAGGTTTTTTATTTGTTCTGTTTCTTTTTAAAATAGCCGGTTTTTAAACAAAATATCTTAAAAAGGACCATTCAGTGACCACTTGGTCTGAATATACCTATTGTCCCTTAAAAGTGTCCTAGAGAAGTTGTAATATTCTCTTGTAGATTTAGGTCTTTCCATTGGCTCCTAGACCAAACTATCTATCTTCATTTTCATTTCAATAGGCATTCAATAGTCACAATATTTAGTGAATTCAATAGCCTGCATTCAAAATGATCTGCAGAATAATCTGAAAATTGAGGCGCTTGAGAGCTGGGAATTGGCTTTTTAGCAGTCATTATAAGCTTTCCTTTGGTAGTTTATAGTCTGCGAACAGGCAGAAACAACCTGACGGTCTCTTAGAGGCACTTTGTAATATAAACTATTCTTAATGTGATGAAAAATTATTAAAGGGAGTAGTGAGTAATACAAAAGCAATGGCCTAGCATGATTGATTTGGCTGATCTTTGTGATACATGGGGGATGGGTGGAACTGACCCAGAATCCCTCCACATTGCATCAAGTTCAAGCTTGCCTGAAGAATTTACCTCTTCACCTGGGTTTTATTTATACAGTTGGCAGGGCTACATTTTGCTGTGCCATGAAAACTAGGAACTTTGGTCTGTGGGTGCCCCATGTAATGAATCAGGCATAGGCAAACTCAGACCCCCAGATGCTTGGGGACTACAACTCCCATCATCCCTGACCACTGGTCCTGTTATCTAGGGATGATGGGAGTTGTAGTCCCAAAACATCTGGAGGGCCCAGTTTGCCTGTGCCTGTAATGAACCATAAGAACTATAACTAAGGACCACTTCCTGTTGCTTGGCTTTAAGCACACCCCATTCATCCAGGCTGGACATTGTACTCTGCTGAACAGGAAGGGCTATAAAATATGATTACCAGATGTCCCTGTTTCCCTGAGGACAGTCCCCGGATTTACAAATCTGTTCCTGGACAAAATCCGTCCCCGGATTTCATTTAATGTCCCCGGATTTATATTTTAAGTGTTGTAGATTTATTAATAGGGAATGAATGTTGCATGATTGCTTCAATGGCACAAGACACATAATATGGGGACTTCTGGCGAGGCAAATGGTGGGTGCCATGGCAACGAGCAGCTCCTGAAACCAGTCAGAGCCAACTGCGCTACCAGGCTGGCTCTGGGCTGCTGAGACTGCTGCTGCCGCTGCCACTGCCAAAGGGGTACCGGGGACTCCTGGCACTTCAACTGGGGGAACTGCTGACCCCCTCATGACCCAAATCGAGCCAGGAGCGAGATAGCCTGCCACCCGGCCAACTGCCCAGCAGCGCTCCAGGGCCAGGAAAACCCCGGAGCAGATGCAGGGATAAAGAGGAGAGGAGAAGGAGAAGGAAGAGAGAGAAAGGGGAAGGAGAAAAAAGAGGGGAGCACCAACCTTGCCGCGTTGCCACGGCAAAGCAGGCCAGGGCCCAGAGGAAGGTCGCGCAACAGAGGAGACCATAGAAGAGAAGATATTACTTCTTCTTTTTTGAAAAATAACCTTTTTTAAAATAACCTTTTACCCGGATTCTTTGAAAAAAAACTGGTAACCTTACTATAAAAGACTTCCTGTTTGGGCTCAGGATCTTGCCAGAGCAGTATGGTAGTTCTGGTTCATCAGCCTTGACCCTAAAATGCAAGCAAGCAAAGGCAAACGACCATGGACTCCTTGTGTTTATATTAACAGGGGCTTCATGCAGTTCTCTGATTGGAGGAGCTGATGCTGCACATACCTCTCCCTTTCGTGCTTGAAGGTCTGAAACTTGAGCACACAGCTAGGCTACACCACAGCTTCTTACTATGAGGCTCCTGTCTGCATCACCCCCAGTATTCAATGAATGACTGTATTCTTGCAAAAAAGAAGATGTCACCATGAAGGAGGATGGTTTTGTGGTTCACTCTAGAATTTAGGCATTCTACATCAAATTTCTTGACTCTATTATAAACCTCTGAGTGACTCATTCTTTGTCTAAGTTATCCACCTATTAAAATACAGAGTAAAAAATTGTGATGGAACACTCAAGGCAACCTATTCAATCTTGTGTGTACTGAGGAAGAGCCTCCGTATACAAGGATGTAATGGCACCCAGGTAATGGCACAGCAGAACATTTGAGAAACTAGATTTTGCCCCATGTGTTTTTGAACAAAATTGTGCATTCTAATTATAATGATTTAGCTGCTCTTCACTCTTAGTTGCCAGGGTGGGTTGCAACATTAAAGCACAAGATTAAAAACAGTTTGAAACAACTTTCAGTCACAAAAATAAAGTGAGTCCTAAACTATACTCTTCAAGTGTCAAAAGCCTCTTCAATATTCACTAGAAGCTAGATAAAGAAGGTGCCAGATACATCCCTGCCACCCTTTTTTAAGATTTAATCATCTAAACTGCTTGAATGACTAAGACATTTTCCACTCATTTATGGACATCCCATGGACCATGTAAAGTAAACTCTAGCACTTCTTCCTTCCTTCCTTCCTTCCTTCCTTCCTTCCTTCCTTCCTTCCTTCCTTCTTCCTTTTATTTTTTACAAATAACTTTTACATTCAAATATAATCATTTTTATACATAAACAGGATTCTCTGAATCCTTGGACTTTTCCCCACTCCCCTGTAGTTTCCAAAGTACTTCCTTTTATACTGCATTGTATATCGTCCAAATTTGCATTCACATTTCCATTTATAACCACAGAATTATTGCCTTACAAGTGTTATATTAATCCTGCCAACGTTTTTAACCGTGTGCAGTGTTCTTTAAGATAGTTGTCAGGGAACTGCCATTGGAGCTAGAGGCGGAGGGAAGGCTCCAGAGGGATGCCGGAGAGGGTCCCAGCAGGGAGAGAGGCAGCCCATCTGCTGGGGAAGGAAATCAGCGTAACACCAGTGGAGAAGGGGAGCAGATGGGGGAATCGGAGAGGAGGCTCCAGTACTCTTCACCGGAGACCAGCGGGGAGAGCACGGGTACGCCGCTGCCCACGCCTTGAAGGACCTTAGGAAGTTTTTCCAGGTGATGAATGCGATGTATTCCAGTGAAGTGGAGCAAGGCGGGAACTGATAGGGTGCAAGCAGGGGATCCAGTCAGTTAGAGACTACTGGTCGCGATTTGCGATGTTGATCCACCGGCTCGGGTGGGATCTGGACTCTGAACCTATTCAAATGTTGTTTGAGGAGGGGTTGTCCCCAACTGTGAAGGACGAGCTGTCCCGCGCGCCCCACCCACAGTTGATGGATCAGCTGACCAAGGCTGTGCTTGCGATTGGAGTGCGGCAGGAAGCGCGGGCTCAGGAGAAACGCGAAGTGAGAGGGGAACGTTGCCATGACTACCGCATTCCTGAAATACCGAGACAGCTTTCCCAGGCAGCTGAGCCAATGGAAATAGATGGCACGCGTGCGCGCACGCGCGCGAGGTTTCAAACTCCAGTGAAGGTCGCAAGAGGGAGGGAAAGGATTGGAAAACCACCAAGAAGTGTTTCTTCTGCCAACGGCCAGGGTCTGCCCTCAAAGAAAGGCCTGGCAAGGGATGGTGGGAGCTGCTGGCTGTGAGGAGAAGGGGGAGGAAGGGCAGGCGCAGGGAAACGCCAATGCCAACCAGCGGGGGCAGCAGCCAGGCCAGCAACCAATAGAACTGCCCCAGCCTGACCCTCCCAGGGCAGCTATAGCCATAGAAGTGGTGCTAGAACTCCCGAATGGGCACCCAGTCAAAGTGGAGGGGCTGCTGGATTCAGGCAGCTCCTGCAATTTCTTCAGCAGGGACTTCGCGCTGGAGCACCAACTCCACCTGCTGCCCCTGGATTTTCCCTTGCAAGTGACCACCATCGATGGCAGGGAACTTCTGGGGCGGAAATGACACACCAGACCCCGCCAATGCGAATGAGGGTTTCCAGGCACACGGAGACCATTGCCTTTCACGTGGCCACACTGGCAGGACCCCCAATAATACTGGGGATGAGCTGGTTGGCACTGCATGATCCAGTAGTGTCATGGCATCAGCGATCAGTCACCTTTGGGTCAGCTTACTGCTTGGAACACTGTCTGGGAGGGGAGAACCCAAGGATGACAGTGGCCAGGGTGGCTGGGCTGTCTGTGGAACCAAAAAGGGAGGTGCCACCACAATATGCTGACCTGAAGGAAGTCTTCAGCGAGAGGGAGGTGGATAGACTACCCCCCCCCATAGGCCCTTTGACTGCCAAATCAACTTACTCCCAGGGGCTCAGCTGCCGGTGGGTAAGCTGTATGCCATGTCTGACCGGGAGATGCAGGAGTTGCGGCAATTTATTGACAAGAACCTGAAGAGGGGGTTCATAAGAGAATCAAAGGCGGTGGGGGGCAGTCCGGTGTTCTTTGTGGACAAAAAAGAGACTAATCAGCCCAGACTAGTCATGGATTATCGGGCCGTCAACATGGTGTCAGAACCTGTGACCTTCCCAATGCCCAGGATTCATGACATTTTAACACGGGTGAGGCAGGGAAAAATTTTTACCAAGCTGGACCTCAGGGGAGCGTACAATTTGATTAGGATAAGGGAGGGGGACGAATGGAAAACCACCATGTTCACCCCCCTGGGGGCTTTTGAGTACTTAGTCATGCCATTTGGATTACAATCGGGCTCCGCCTGTTTTCAAGAATTCATGCACCACGTGTTGGGGCCCCTGCTGTACAAGAACTGCGTAGCCTTTTTGGACGATGTCTTAATCTATTTGGACAATGAGAAGCAACATGTCAGAGACGTCAGGGAAGTGCTAAAGAGACTGCAGAAACACCAGTTGTGGGTCAAGCTGGAAAAATGCCAATTTCACGCCAGAGAGGTCGAGTTTCTGGGGTACAAGTTGTCAGACAAGGGCCTAGCTATGGACCCAAGCAAGGTGCAGGCAGTGCTGGAATCGAAGGCCCCCAAAACCCGGAAGGATGTGCAGAGGTTCCTAGGGTTCAGCAACTTCTACAGGAAGTTCATCAAGAACTTTGCCCACTTGACAGCGCCCATCACAGATTGTCTCAGTAGCAAAAAGAAGTTCACCTGGACAGAAAGTGCCCAGCAATCATTTGAAAGACTGAAGAAGGCGTTCGCTTCGGAAGAGCAGCTCCTGCACATTGATCTAGAGAAACCCATGAGGCTGGAGACCGACGCATCCGACCGAGCCATTGGAGCGGTACTTTTGCAGCCAGGGGCCAAGCAGGGCTGGAGGCCGTGTGCCTTTTTCTTGAGGAAGCTGAGCAAGTCGGAGCAAAACTATACGGTGTATGACCGCGAACTGCGTGCAATCTATGCGGCGTTTCACCGATGGAGACATCTGTTAATAGGGGCGCAGCACAAGATCCAGGTTTATACGGATCACAAGAACTTGGAATACTGGAGGACCGAGCAAGTACTCAACCAGAGACAGATTCGATGGGCACAGGAGTTCTCCAAGTTTTCCTTCGAGATCCGATACATGCCAGGAGAGGAAAACGTAAGAGCAGATGCTCTCTCCCGGAAGCCGGAGTACATGGAAGGAGAGGGACAGCCGGAGGTCTGACATGTGTTCCCCAAGAACCAATGGGTGTGTGGGGGAGTGTTGGTTGGGAAACGAGAACTAGCCGGGCTTACTAGAAACGACGTGTTCGCTAAAACTAAAATCAGGGAACTCCGGGACGGAAGGGAAAACCATGGAGGTTTTGAGGAAAAGGAAGGGCTACTGTATTATAAGGGGGCACTGTATGTACCGGGGGAGACCTTGAGGGGAAAGGTACTCAAACAACTCCACGACAACCCTACAGCTGGGCACTTTGGACAGCACAAGACCATGCTGCTTGTCACCAGGCAGTTCTGGTGGCCAAGGGTGAGGGAAGATGTACGGGAAGATGTAAGGGGGTGCGACCGCTGCCAGAGGGCAAAGGGGGAGAGGGCTGCCCCCGCAGGGTTACTGGAACCCTTACCCACACCGGGAAGACCCTGGGAGGTGGTGTCCATTGATTTTATGACAGATTTGCCCAAGTCAAGGGGGAACACCGCAGTCATGGTAGTAGTCGATCTACTGACGAAGATGTGCCATTTCATAGCTTGCTCACATGCGGTGACGGCAGAGGAGACAGCCAGGTTGTTTGTGGATCACATCTTCAGGCTGCATGGAGCTCCCTCGAGGGTCATCTCAGACCGCGGGAAGCAATTTACTTCCCGGTTCTGGAGGAAGCTCATGAGCTTGCTGCAGGTCGAGGTGGGCTTCTCGACGGCAAGACACCCGGAAACCAACGGGCAGGCAGAAAGAGCGAACAGTATACTCCAGCAATACCTACGCTGCTACGTCAGCGAGAGACAGAACGATTGGGTAGAGAAACTAGCGTTGGCTGAATTTGCGTACAATAACGCTGAACATGTGTCCACGGGAATGAGCCCGTTCATGGCCAATTATGGGTGTCACCCCAGGGCCTTCCCGGGGAGGGGGGAGGAAGGATGGAGTGTACCTGCGGCAGAGCAGTTTGTGGAAGAAATGGAGGCCTTGCACCAGCAACTCAAGATGAACTTGGAGCGGGCCAAGGAAGTTTACAAGAGGCAGGCAGACAAGCACCGTTGGGAGGGAGAGGCCATACGGGTGGGAGACCGAGTGTGGTTGTCCACCCAAGGGTTACCCTTTAAGGGAGGGTGCAAGAAGTTGCAGCCAAGGCGGCTGGGACCTTTTGAGCTAACACAGCAGGTGAACCCTGTGACATTCAAGCTCAAGTTGCCTGACAGCATGAAGATACATCCGGTGTTCCATAGGTCCCTACTCTCACCGTACAGGGAGGGGCGGGAATTTCCGGGGCGGGAGGGAGGAGTCACCACCCACCCACGGGTAGAGGAGAGGGAACACCACAACCAAGCCTCTGAAATACTCGATTCAAGGTGGCGAGGGCGCCAGGTGGAGTACTTGGTAGCTTGGGAGGGAGAACCCAGGTCAGAAAACACGTGGGTGCCCGCTGAGGCGATCAATGATGGGTATCTGGTGGAAGAGTTCCACAGCCTGTTCCCAGATAAACCAAAACCACTAGTGAGATTCTGGGAGGAAGAATTTGGAACCACAGACGACGAAGAGGACTTTGTGGGTTTTTCTGCCTCCGAAGAGGAGGGAGGGGAGGTGTCAGAGGGAGAAGAATCAGACTGGGAGGCCCACCCTGCGGGTAGAAATTGGAGCGGGTGGGAAGTGGGTTTTGAATCCTCAGAGGGGGGCGACAGCTCCTTCAGGGGATTCCCCGCATCGTCGGCCGAGGAAAGGGACGAGGTTGGATCAGAAGTTCGGGCCGGGGGTGGAGGGGGTCCTGGGGGGGAGGTGGATGTCAGGGAACTGCCATTGGAGCTAGAGGCGGAGGGAAGGCTCCAGAGGTATGCCGGAGAGGGTCCCAGAGGGAGAGAGGCAGCCCATCTGCTGGGGAAGGAAATCAGTGTAACACCAGTGGAGAAGGGGGGCAGATGGGGGAATCAGAGAGGAGGCTCCAGGACTCTTCACCGGAGACCAGCGGGGAGAGCACGGGTACGCCGCTGCCCACGCCCACCCTGCGCAGAAGACTTCCGCGCAGGGAGAGTAGGAGGAGACTTGGCGTCAAAGAACTTCTTTGCTGGAAGAGGTTCAAGACACGCCCACTGACGGATTCTGCCAGCGACTGAGACAGTCACGAAGTGAAGGGCTGTCCAGACAGAAAGGGTTCAACCAGGCAACCTAGCCAGGAGTGGCGGCAACTTACGCACGAGCAACCCCTAGAACCATTACAATAGTCTATATACATTTTTCCATTCTTTATTAAATTTTTTGTCATGCTGGTTTCTGATTCTCCCTGCCAATTTTGCCATTTTGGCATAGTCCGTCATCTCGATTATCCAATCTTCTCTGGTTGGGACTTTGTCATCTGTCCATCTCTGGACAAAAAGTATCCTTGCTGCTGTCGTTGCGTACATAAATAATCTCTTCTGCTCCTTTGGTATTTCATCACCTATAATTCCTAATAAAAAGGCTTATTTTTTGTTTTCCCCCACAAAAAGTTATTTTAAACATTTTTTTCATCTCCTTATATATCATTTCCCAGAAAGCTTTCGTTATTTTGCACACCCACCACATGTGGTAGAAAGTGTCTTCTTTTTCTTTGCATTTCCAACATACATTGGTAGCTGTTCTATACATTTTTGCCAACCTCACAGGTGTCAAGTACCTCTTTCTTTCTTTCTTTCTTTCTTTCTTTCTTTCTTTCTTTCTATTTATTAAATTTGTATACCACCCTTCATCCACAGATCTCATGGTGGTTCACAAGATAAAAATACAATAGAAAAGCATAGAATACTTGATAAGAACAAGAACAAACAAACAAAAAAAGGAGACACAAACCAATAACCACCCCCATATGGCAAAGGCCCTGCAGTTTCTAGATGGGAACTCATTTTTAACTATCTGCTGGCATCTCCTGAATATAGGAAGAAGACCATCAAACTATACAATTACTTAAAAGCCATTTGCTACAGCAACTTACAATGGAAGAGACTCCATAGCTTCCAAGCACCTTGGAGTTCTTGCCATAAGATAAAATACTGAAGAAAATGGACTGAAATAAAGAATCAGCTTTCGTTTCTCCTTTCTGCTAGGCACACGGCCGAAGGTCAAACAGGTTAATAGTGTCTTCCTAGCAGTTTTTTGTTGCTGGCGATTCTTTCTTTGAAAAAAAAAATCTCCCAACATGCTCTTCTAGTAACCTGCCATTACATTAGAATTCCAGACACCACATTGGAAAACAAACACTGCAGGTGACATTACATTAAAAAAGAAAAACTTAGCATTTCTACTGCCCTGGGCAGCAAGGTAAGGAGGGTGTTAACATATCAGTGCTGCACAATAACTAGAATGTTTTTAGAAATTATATATTATGGTTCCTACTGACAAAATCAGCCTCTGTAAATGGAGGGAAGGTTACATTCACCACAGAATATCAACAATAAATTGTCCCTCCCTGGGGCACTGGAGCAATTGATGCTGTTTAAACTTGTCCCAAGTGGTCTGATTGAAATTCCCCACTTAGGGAGTGCACATATATTAAACTAAAGCTAAACACATAGGAAAGCATAATATTACAGCCTGCATTTCCTAGGTAATATACTGCGCAATACTGAAAAGGCCCACAGGATGAAATAGCTTGAAATGATTCAGTGGGCTCTGGAGAAAATGTCTGTGATTTTCTAGGGGCTGGTACAGTAAACAGCTTTCAACAACTGCTATGACTTAACAATGGGACTTTGTCTAAGGGGGAAAACATGTCCTCCAACCACTAGATAATTTGCCCAGTTTTATTGATTCTGTGTACCTAGTGCATCATGTAAATTTAATCTTCAGTTTTGCTAATAGGACTACCACATTGTTCTTAACTTCTGTTCTCTGGCATAAAATGGCCCCATGCGCCAGAAAGAAACAGATTTAATAATTGCTGGTATTTATCTTTTCAAAACAAGAGCATCTTTATCTTGGTCTATCTTGGTCCAACAGGTGATCGAGGCATCTGAAGGCAGCCCTGTACAGGGAAGTCCTTTTTTTAAATGTTTAATGTTTTATTGTGTTTTTAATTATGTTGGAAGCTGCCCAAAGTGGCTGGGGCAACCCAGTCAAATGGGTGGGATATTATTAATGATGATGATGATGATAATGATGATAATAATAATAGAATAGAATGTCCCTATTTTCAGTGGAGAAATGCTGAAGGGTATGTCTTGTTTGCTAGACCCAAACTAATACCATTTGTCCACAAAGAGTTTCCTGCATTGCCATAAAGACTACAACATATTACATATTACCATGGCATCTACCACCGATAACTTACTCCCAATAGCAGATGACATGGTGGAGTGGAGGGGCTTACCTGACCTCCTGGTAATGAGGAGTCACTGCTGCTTATTGGGTTGTAGAAGGGGAAGGGGAAGGCAGGGGTACAATGGTACAAATCCATTGGCAGAAATGACAGATTGGCTCAGCCAGTGAATTTGTAATGAGCTGACCTTGCCTATCACCGCACCAGTCACCCTTCCAGTAAGCAGCAGTGACTTGCCTGCTGGGATGTCAGGTAAGTGCCTTCCCTTCCATGCTGTCCACTACTGCTTTTCCTTTCCAACCCCTTCCTTTCATTTTTGTACAGTGGTACCTCCGGTTACGAACTTAATTCATTCCAGAGGTCCGTTTGTAACCTGAAACCGTTCTTAACATGAAGCGCGCTTTCGCTAATGGTGCCTCCCGCTGCTGCCGCACCACCGGCATGTGACTTCTGCTCACATCCCGGGGCAAAGTTCACAACAATGGGCATCTACTTCCGGGTTAGCGGAGCTCGTAACCCGAAGCATTCATAAGGAGGGTGGTACGTAACACGAGGTTCCACTGTATTAACATTGAGCTGAGAAAAAATTCTGTGAAACTCCAAAGGTGGTCTATGCATTGTGATTTTGATGTATCTCTTATGAAAATGTCATATTATTATCCCTCTTAGACCCACTCCCCAACAGAATAAATGGCTCTCTGGATTTTTGCAAGTGCTAGTTTCTGTTTCCCTAAAGCTTACAATTAAGACTATAAGAAAGTCCTGTTGCATCATGTCAAAAGCATATCTAGTCCAGCATCCTGTTTTCAGAGTGGCCAACTAGATGCACATGAAATGCTTATAAGGTGGACTGAGTGCAACCATCATGACTAGCAGCCATTGACAGCCTTCATTAATTATAAACAAGGCACCAGAATCCTCACTTCATGATTTCTGTACATTTTTGTTAAAAAATGAAAAATGTAGTCCAGAGACACAATTCCTGAAATATGGGGTCAAAACATTAATAAGGGCAGAAGAGAAGAGTGTGGGAATGTTCCTTTCCTATTAGAGAGAGAGGGGTGTACTTTCCATCTCAACTGGGTAGTATTTTTTCAGTCTCAGCAAATCGTCATTGCACTCCGTTGGGATTCCCTGTCATTACGTTTGTGACAACTCTAGGACTAGTGTGAACATATTTCATTTTTACCTTCAGGGCTGCCTTATGTAAGCACCTGAGTCTCTGGTACTGGAGCCTGTAGACGTTACATGCCAATAACAATGCGAGATTTGTAAGGTTATGAAAATTCTGCCTGGAATTTGATGGCACATTATTTAGAGGAACTATAATATTAGGAGGTGTACATAAATGCGTACGGGATTAGGTTATTTCCTGTTTGGCTCAGTCTTCTGGATTTAGTTGAACACATTATTTCCCATGTAGGCATCTTCATCAGTGGTTCAACTTGGTTCTTCTTGGGCTCTGCTTTACCGTGATGCTGGCTGCTGAATTAGAATATTCCATTCCAGTCTGAGAATGCTAAGATGAACGTTCAGCCAAAAGGCGTATATGGTGCCGAGAAGGCTGGACGCCTTCAGAGGAGACAGGAAGGGGAGCAAGTGGGTCTACATTATCAGTGCTGCTTCACCCTGATCCATTGGGTGCAGTTAGGAAGGATGCCTTCCCTAATCTCAGAGCCCTCTCGGTTTTCATCTTCTCCCAGCTACAAAGGAGAGGATTTGGAAAGGGGAAAATGTTGATGTCTTCACTCTTTTATATAGGGAAATTCCCAAGAAATAAAAGGATAAGGAGGATGAGGTGGGATGCAGGCAAACCTAAACGCAGGAAGTTGGAGAGTACTTGGGCCAGTTGGTTACCGGGATATTTAAATTATGCCAGGATTATTATACAGAAGGAGCCCCAGCACACCCCTGTTCTTTGGAAATCTTAGAGCATACTCAGAGTTCATGGGGGTGGGCATGGCAGGCCTACGATGAGGCTTTTCATAAATGGGCAGCTATTCAGACCACATTGCAATGGGATAAAAAGGCGTCTGACTTATGACTCTATTTTATGTCTCATGCATGTCCCATATTAGGGGATCAGAATGACAGCGGGCACTTAATGCCAAGGCAAGCCCAAGTCAAGTTTCCACGCACATCAGTGGAGCAGGGGGCTTAATCCCGCTTGTTATGTTGGGAATAGAGTTCCCTCGGTGCCTGCGGCAGAAACCTACATCGCTTCAGGCATGAGTGCTCCATTTGTGATGCTGCTCATCCATTCACAGCTTGTCCCCGGGTTAAATCAACATGCAAGGGAATGCAGGGCAAGTAGGGAGAAGTGAGTTAGATCCATAGCAATTACCACCCACACGTCCATCACCACCCAACTTGAGTCTGCAGAAGTGAGCCTGATGTACTTAGATAGGCTTCCTGCACAATGTAGAGCCCATCACACAAGGGAGTCTACACAATAAAAGCTGGATCCCTGCTGTGTGAGTCCTCCCTACAACTCATGGAGGGCAAATGGGGGCAGTGGCAGGGTGGCGGAACAAGCACACTCATCTGAGCTTTCCTCCCTCGTGTTGAGTTAACCCAGAAGAGGAACACTTGAATAGATTTTATCTGCATCCATTATATTAAGTCCATTTTGCATCATTATGTAGAATTTGACTGGTGGAGTAATATTACTGGTGCAATGGGCTTCCATATGGAGTGGGGTGGGGGGAAACCCTGTAATGGCTGTTTAATATATATTTTGACCATGACATAATTTTATGCAGTCTCAACACTGTGTGGCTTCGACCCTTTTTCTCCCACTTTATTGCTTATTAATCAGCACTGCTGCCACACACCCACTCCTAGAATTTATGATTCATCACTTGGCAAAAGAAATATTACCATATTTTGATTTGCATTGAAGACAGATTTTGTAAACGATTGCTACGAGTGGTCATACAATCCTTCCTCTTGAGGTTCAAAAACATGTTTGTTATTGTTTGGCGTCAAAGGACACATTCAGGAAGGGGTAGGTTTTTTCTTTTATTGTTCATAGTAAGCCTTGCTGTAGCTGACTTTGCTTTTCCAATCCCTAAACAAGGACAGCATTGTTTAAAAAAGAAAGAAAAAGAAGGATCACGCTCGCCTTGCTATCTGATGCTTTCTTATTTTAGTTTACTAAAGCATTGTAATAAACAGCAGTAAAGACATTATGCTACTCAAAGCCATGAATCATAAAAAAACAGGAGCTTTATTAAAATTACTGGTGATATTTACTGAGGTGTAGGTCATATGGCATTTCAGCAAACAAGCTCAGAAAGACAGCAATTGTACCTGGGAAGCACCTGCATGCTATTGTTTGGGTGAAACATTTCTACATCTAAGGTAGGGAAAGGGAATCGATAAAAAAGCAGAACTGACAGCGGAAAGAGGTCAGCCTTCAACTTTTAAAGAAGAGGATGATGGAAAGAATAAAATGCTTAAAATGAGGGCAGACCTGCACCACTTACGATTTACCAAGCTGAACTAGGATTGCCATATTCTAAGGCACAAAGGTCCATATAGTTAAAGCTATGGTTTTCTCAGTAGTGATGTATGGAAGTGAGAGCTGGATCATAAAGAAGGCTGGTCGCCGAAGAATTGATGCTTTTGTATTATGGTGCTGGAGGAGACTCTTGAGAGTCCCATGGACTGCAAGAAGATCAAACCTATCCATTCTTAAGGAAATCAGCCCTGAGTGCTCACTGGAAGGACAGATCGTGAAGCTGAGACTCCAATACTTTGGCCACCTCATGAGAAGGCTCCCTGGAAAAGACCCTGATGTTGGGAAAGATGGAGGGCACAAGGAGAAGGGGACGACAGAGGACGAGATGGTTGGATAGTGTTCTCGAAGCTACCAGCATGAGTTTGACCAAACTGTGGGAGGCAGTGGAAGGCAGGAGTGCCTGGCGTGCTCTGGTCCATGGGGTCACGAAGAGTTGGACACGACTAAACGACTAAACAACAACAACAAGGCACATGGGAGGCTGCCTTATAATGAGCCAGATCGCTGGTGCATCTGCTTGAGGACTGTTAACACTGACTAGGGTCTCCAAGGACTTTCCAAGATTCTAGGCCAGCGACATTACCAGGAGGCGGCAAGGATTGAACCTGAGACCGTCTGCATGCAAGGCAGATACTCTCACTACAGAGCTATTTCCCTCTCCATAGCTTTGGGATGGAGCTTGATCCCTACTCCTTATTCATCTGCTTAGGTTGCTTTTCAGGGGAAGTTACCCACAACTGCAATGTCAGGTCAAGTTTATCTCCGCTTTAGTTCTTTTTCCTCCAAGTTGGCTATTTTCTAAAGTAGGAGTTGGGAACCTCTGGCCTACAATATGTTACTGGATCCCAAAATTCTATAAGCCCAACCAGTCTGGCCAATGGTCAGCAATTAAGGGGGGCTGCCCAGCAGTCAGTCATGCGATATCATTATGAAATCATGGGATTGGCAGGTGGACAATCCCATTTGGCCAAGAAGGACAACCTTGGTAAAGATCTGGCCCATGAAGCAAAAGGATTCCCCACCTTGATCTACATTATCTGGATAGGCTTGCCTTAACACACTGCTCCACACACAGAAGGGCATGTAGAATAGATCTTGGAGAGACAATACTGAATGAAGTAGACCAACAGTCCGACTCCATATAAAATAGCTTGTATGATCCTGTGGTGATGACAAGTCTACAGCATCTCCTATTTGGACATGCAATGTCCAAATGTCCAAATGGCCTTTCCCTTTTGTTTCTGTTTTTCCTTTCTCGTTCCACCCCGCCCTCGGAGTTTGCTTTTTCATGCATTTGAGTGGCTCCTAGAGCCTCGCAAGAGCATCTGTTTCCCCCTGCATCAGAAACAAACATTCCCCCCCCCTCAACACAAGAAAGAAGAATGGTGACATGAAGGACTGTTATAGAAGAGTGGGCAGCTGGGCCCTTGTCTCTATACAATGCACAAATGAAAATGTGGCTTCTCATCATCAACACAAAGGGGCCATACATGAATTGATCTTGGCTTTTGGGCTTCTGGCACAGCAGCCCGATCAAAGGCAACTAACCATGTAAAAAATCAGAGGGAAATTTCATTGTTCATGCTTCCAGATTAATTTCTGGACGTGTTGCTGTTTATTATTTAACAAAAATTAAGTACAAAAATGCTTTTTAAGAGTTTGTGCTGGTTTTCAGTCACTTCAAAAGGGCATCAGCTATTTATTTAGGAATAACAGCCGTCAATGTTACACACCATGTGTTTAAAGTGTATGGAACTATAGTCCCCATCACCCTGCTAGGCACACACAAATTTACAATTCTCAGCATCCTTAAGAAACTAGTTATCAAGATTCTTGGGGGGGGGAAGCTATGAGCTTTGAAGATGCTTTGAGCATATGGTGCAGATGTAACTCTTGACTTGGTTCTCCATAAACATAAGGCAATGCCATTATGCATTAAGCTACGACCTATTCCTTAGACCTTGTCCTGGCAGTCCACATCAGCCCTCTTCATGCATCCCCCCCCCGACCGCATGATTCCTATTTCTTAAGGGGAGATTGGGGGGTGCACACATTGGCCCTGCCTCTTCCATGCCACTGCTGCCATTCCCTTCACTCTTCAAATGTAAGGGGCTGAACTTCTGCAGCAGACAGCCATTACTGCCACTATTAATATAGCCCAACCTTCATGCATGGTCCTAGGGAGGGGGGGGTGGCTTTCAGAAAATATCACAGTTACAAGCAAAATACACTTATCACAAAACCCACCGCCCACAATATTGAGAGGAGGACAGAACAAGAATGCAGAAACATCCACTCATCTAAAGGGTAGAGACCAATAACTTGAACAATAACTGAAAAGCACATAAGGATGGTACAAGTCAGTGGCGTAGCGTGGGTTGTCAGCACCCGGGGCAAGGCAAGTAATTTGCGCCCCCTAACCCGTGGATTTTAGCACTTGAGTGCGAGCGCGCCCCCCCCCAGATGTTGCGGCCGGCCCCCCTGCACCCCCCACGCTACGCCACTGGGGCTGGGGGCGAGCGAAGGAGCCAAGGACCCCCCCCAAAGGCTCAGCAGGAATTTATTAAATTTATTATTTGCGGAGCCCCCGCGGGCCGAAGCAGCCGAAGCCCCCTCCCCTCGGGCGCCTCCCCGCCCCCTCCTCTCCTTGGGCTGTAGGTGGAGCCAGCGCTCCGAGGCGCTCCAGATCCGGATTTGGCGAGCACCTCTCCTCCTCCCGGCCGGGTCCGGGGGCTTCCAGCCGCGCTCCATCCTCGCCTGCCCCCCCCCCCCCCGCAGCTGAGACTTGCGCTGAGAGCCGGAGCCAGTGGCGCCCCCTTCCGCCGGGAGACCCTCGCCCACCCGCCGGCTTCCTCTCGGAGGGTTTTGGGGAGCGCAGGGCGCGGCGAGGCCCCTCGGAGCTCTCCTCCCTCCCAGTCGGCAGAAGCAGCCGCCGCCTGTGGCTGGGCCGAGGGGATGGCGTTGGCGTCGGGGTGTGGAGGCTGCCCGCGCCCGGCCGGGCATCGGTGGCGGCGTCGGCGCTGCTGCAGTGGCTGCTCCTCCTGCAAGCAGTGAGTGGAGCGCAGCCGCAGCGGCGGTGGCGGGGGGCGCGCTAGGGCGCAAGGCTGGCGGTGGCGGCGGGGAGCCCGGCGGAGGAAGGAACTTGTCCCTTCCCTCTGGACTCGCGCCCCCCCAGATGTTGCGCCCGGTGCGGCCGGCACCCCTGGCACCCCCCACGCTACGCCACTGGTACAAGTCGCACCTCAGAAGGGAGGTCATTCCACAACCTTAACCTGGGGGCCACCCCAGAGAAGGCCCTCTAACATATCACCAACCCCACCAACCACAGGAGTGGGGGGGTAGTATTGGTCAATCTGAACACCCAAGTAGCTTGATATGGAGGAGGGGCTCTTTGGTTATTTAGGGCCCAAATCATCTAGGGCTTTATATGTCCATGTCAACACCTTAGATTGGACTAAGTGGAAAACAGGCAACCACCACAGATCTTTCAAGTTCAGTGTGTGGCCAGCCAGAAACACCCACCAGCAGGCTTGCTGCTGTGACGTCTCCCCCCACCATTTAGTATCTTGCTCTTCAGAGGTTCCAAACTATGCATGGGAAGCCTGTTGTTGTCTTCCTTGCCTTCTGCCCTAGCAGTCCCAACAGGCACTGGTCACCACTGGTGAGCTATCTATTTTTTGTTCTTTAATCTTAACTTTTATACTAAGGTTTCTTAACAAGTCAGCTTGGTGCTGTCGAGATAACAACACTCTTGAAATCTATTCTGATGTTGTCACCTCCATGAATATTCCTCCAGAAAGGAGTATCACCCTCTGGAACACAGATAAAACATATGAATGCAAACACAATCTATTCATTGAAGAAATCGAGCCAATGAACATGGTATATTTCTCGTCCTATTTACACTGCTCTGTTGGTCTCCCCTTTTCAAAGGTGAGCAGGTTGCAGGCTGTATATCATCTTTGTCAACAATCTATATATATTCATGGATTCTACAAGCCTGTGCCATAGGTTTTTTATTTAGCTCCAAGAAGATGTGAAAACAAGTGTTGCATGACCAGAATAAGTCTATGGGAAGTTATATATATCTGCTATAATATTTGTGGGCAAGAGATAAAGGTCTTGTGTCACTGCATAGTATGCCATTTTTTACATTTACGCTTTACTTGCAGCGTTTCCCTGCAGGAACAAGATTCTGTCTTGACAAACACAGCTCTCTATGTTAAATAATATCTGCAGTAAAAGAACATGGCAATTTTTACCTTCTCTGATCCACAGGACCAGTTAAATTAAATGCAATTTAAATCATTCAAACTGAGAACAAATCTCCACCCTCAATTTTAACTTTGAAGCGAATGTAGGGAGATGCAATTTGAATCCATGCAGACAAAGTTTAAATCCAATCATGGTGGTAATGAAAAAGTAGCAATGGTAGATTTCATTAAAATATTTTCTATTTAGTTCTGAATTTGTAAGCCAGTATTCCAGTAGTGCTAGACCATAACTAGGGCTGCCATACATCCTGATTTTCCAAGACATGTCCTGGAATTCGCCTCTGTAAAAGGCACCCTACATTATTTTTCGGAAATCAGGCAAATGTCCTGGAAAGCCAGCAACGGGGGTTAAATTGTGCCAAAAATGCCTTAAAAAACTTCAGAATCCAACAATTATTGTAGCTTTTACTTTAAAATCTTAATAACCTTTGGGATGTCCTGGTTTTTACTTTTTGAAATATGGCAATCCTACCATAACTGCAAGGTTGCCTTATTCCTCTAGTTTTCTATTTTCCCCTCTGGATGTTAAAGGCGTTGTTAGGAGGGTGTGTGAGCTTAAAGAAGTATATCCAGTTGCAGGTGCAGTTGAGAAGTAGTCCTATTTGCTGAGTTTCCTCTCAAACCAGCTTCCATCCAGTTTGAAAACACAAGGCACAATTAAGCTGAGGGGTGTACATTTCAGACACTCATTGCTTATCCACAGAGAAGAGCACGCGTGCACATGAGAGTTGCATTTGGGAGTTCATTGTAGGGCAGTGGCTCTCAAACTTTTTTCTCTGGACCACACTTTCAGGATAAAAATTAGTTCGTGCTACACCAAAAAAGAAAAAGGAAAAAAAAGATAAGAAATACATTTGAAAACAAAACTCCCAGCAGGGCTTGATTTTGAAAACATATCTACAGTATCTATATCCCAGACCCTCCGTGTCCTTATTTTCCAGGGACAGGCCCAGATTTACAAAAGCTGTCCCAGTTTCTGATTTGATCCCAAATTGATCCCGCTTTCCCTTAGGAAAGGGAGGGTATGAAGTTATGCGACTCCCGAGGCATCTGAAGGCAGCCCTATATAGGGAAGTGGTGTTTTGTTTTGTTTTTACAATGTTTAATTTATGTTTTTATATATGTTGGAAGCCACCCAGAGTGGCTGGGGCAACCCAATCCTCTGGGCAGGGTATAAATAGTAATTATTATGGAAGAGGACGTCCCTATTTTCATTGGAGAATTGTTAGAGGGTATGATATTCTGCAAATAAATATATAGATAGATAGATATATAGATAATATATTATACTGAAATGTTTTAATGTTTCTTTGGTTGTCCTGAACCTTCCTGTCACACTTTTCACCCTCTCCTGCCACACCAGTGTGCTGTGCCACACCTTTTGAGAACCACTGGTGTAGGGAAACAAATGTGAGCATGGTCATTAGGTGAAGACATCCTTTCTCCTTTCCTATACTGTCCAACATTTCTCCGATGAGAATAGGGACATCCCATTCCATAATGATAATTTTACTATTTATTCCCCAAGCATCTTACAGGGTTGTCCCAACCACTCTGGACAGATTCCAACATATATAAAAACATAACAAAACATTGATCATTTTAAAAAACTTCCCTATGCAGGATTGCCTTCAGATGGCTTGGGAATCAGATAACTCCACACCCTCCAACATTTTTTCCAATGAAAATAGGGATGCCCTAAGGAAAAATCCTTCCTCACTGGAAGGACAGATCCTGAAGCTGAGGCTCCAATACTTTAGCCACCTCATGAGAAGAGAAGACTCCCTGGAAAAGACCCTGATGTTGGGAAACATTGAGGGCACAAGGAGAAGGGGACGACAGAGGACGAGATGGTTGGACAGTGTTCTCGAAGCTACTAACACAAGTTTGACCAAACTGTGGGAGGCAGTGGAAGACAGGTGTGCCTAACATGCTCTGGTCCATGGGGTCACAAAGAGTCAGACACAACTAAATGACTAAACAACAACAAAAGAAAAGCAGGACATTTTGGGATCAAATCAGAAACTAGGATAGCTTCTCTTAATCAGGGATTTCCCTGGAAAATAGGGACACTTGGAGGGTCTGCTTTCCTAGGCTGGATCTAGACGCATCAAAGAAGCGTTTCAGTTAAATGCATTGCAAACTGTCTATGAGAAATCAGGTTAGCAAAAACGGAACTCCACAGCATCATCTGGTGTGACAGTGTTAGAATGCATAAACAACGCATATAAAGTGCTTTTTCTTTGCCAGTGTAGCTGAGTCCTAAGTCTGCACAGCAATGCAGAAATGTGACTTGAAACAAAGCAGGGGGGAAAGGACCTTGCAGGGTTCCAAGCTACTAATGTGTACATAGCTTAGGGCAGGGGTCCGCAACCTAAGGCCCATGGGCCACTTGTGGCCCATGGGGATCGTTTAACCGGCCCATGGACCCCCGCCGCCCACTCAGGGACTCCTGCTGCCCGCTCAGTCTGCTCCTGTGTGCCATGCTAAACTGGCACGGAGCAGAGAGGGGACCACCTTCTGTGACACTGGCTGGCTTCCCATTGGTTGCAGGAAGCTCCTGCAGCCAATGGGAAGCTGCGCACACCTCCTCCATGCCAGAAGGAATGCCGGAAATAGTGTTTCCGCATGTATGCATGCGTGCACACTCCAGCTCACCATGGCGTCTGCAGGACCATGAACCAGCCCAAGCCACAAAAACGTTGCTGACCCCTGGCTTAGGGTGACCTTCACATCACACATTTAAAGCACTATGATACCACTTTAAGCAGTCGTGGGTTCCCCCAAAGAATTATGGCAGCTGTAGTTTGTTAAGGGAGCTGAGAATAAGGGCACACTTCGATATGGAGATTATTGCTAGCTTTACTGATTGTAATGATAGTGCGTCTCTGCCTGCTTCTTGCCTGTTACATTGTGTAACTGTGGTTTCTTGATCGATATACTGCCCTGGTGCACTCATTTTTAAATTAGTGGGAAAGAACTGTACACCAGGATACTGTCCCAAATTTTGTCACGTGACATGACAACGCAAAACTCCCACAATGTTCTTGGTTCATGGGGCTGCAAGTGAATTTTTTCCTGGAAGCAAACAACACAGAAAAGAACACTAAATGTTGGCTAGATTCCAATGGTTTTCCAAAAGTGTTTATATTGTGTGAAAGATCACACATAGAATGTGGAAAATATCAGGTAAGGAAACATCTGGAAAAGGGAACAAAGTGTTGTCTGAATGCAGCCTAAATGCTCATTTTGTGCTGTATGCACATACAGGTTCTACCAACAGCATCTGTGAAAATGACTATTCCATGAAGAATGGTATGGATAATAGATACATGGTAAAAAAATATATGAATAGATTTTATTTTTTTAAATAGAAATAGGTCATCTGGGGAGAAGGAACATTAAACTTCTATTTGATGGGAGAGAAAATAAGATGATCTATAGAAAGTGTGGGAAGGTTACAGGAAAGCAAATTAGACTTGACACTGCAGTGTGATGTATAAGCAATATTTGCAATGTTATAAGCAACCCACAGAGCTGTCAAATGGAGAAGAAAAGCAAATGAAAGAGCAATGGGCTAAGAACCTGTAGATAAATGGAGATGGTATATTTATGCATGAATATATGCTCTGCCCTTCACATAAAAAATGGTATTTTGTTAAAGCACTATCAAAAAAATAATCATCAATATAAACTTCAAAAGTGCACAGTACCACAGTAAACATTTGAAGGGCCAGAGAAAAACAGGATAAAAGTACAGGCTTAGGGTAGGGTGGGTGTTTTATATGAGGATGGGTGTTTTCTATGAGGATGGGGAAAAGATAACAATGCAGGCATCAGGTGAGCTGCATTCTGGACAGCAGGGTGTCACCACTGAGAAGGCCCTTCAGTTATGTGTAGACCTTCATGTTAAACATATGGAGGTCTAAAGAGGAGTACATCCCCAGTGATGTTGTGTGCATGAATTGTGTCCATGCCCCGCCCACACATATTCAAGTGAATGCCTGAATGGTGCAAGTAGGTGACTGGAATGCCACAGCCAGGAAGGAGGCAAGATTATTTTGACTAGGTAAATGAAATGAGGAACCAAAGGATCACCTGGTTTAATCTTGTAGACAATAAATTTTAATGACAAATAATCCTAAATAAAATACAGCCTTAAATAATAATAAAAATATTGAAAAGCACCAAAATATCAGTCAATAATAGATTATAAAAGTACCTAGCCATCCAAAGGCAAACAAACTAAAGAGAACAGCAAACTGAAGAACTAATTGATACAACTAAAAAAATGGCTTATATAAATAGATAGCCGAGATAATTCAAAGAAGCCTTGGTCTAAAATTAAATGAAGTGAGGGTCATTTTGGTTTTCAAAAACTAAAAAGGAGTGAGGAAAACCTTCTTTCCAATTTGGATATAAAGGAGATTGGAAATGAGGGTCAATACTTATATAGCATTTATTGAGCTACAAAAAGCCTTTGATGACATTGAAAATGTTCACCCCATTGCAGAAGACAAAAATAGATTTGGGGACATAGTCTATTTATAAGTTATACAAAAAGCAGGAAGCTATAATCAGAGCAAATGATATTCCACAAAAGGCCAAAATCAGTATTAAAAAATGAGCAAAGGACATCCACTTTCCCCTGCTTTTATTTATATAAGTAGCAATTAATGAAATAAAACAAGCAGTTGGTTAGTATTAAATGAAATGAGAAAGATATTTGGTTCTGCTTTGCTGATGGTATGAGGATGATATAGAGGAAACACTGCAGAATATATTAAATACAATGATACCATTTTTCAGATCCATGACCTAAGACTAAATGAGAATATAACAACGATATTAGTGACAAGTTTAAAATATCCTGTTGTAATGTATCTACAGGCATATAGATAGTGGTTGGAAGCAAGTAGAGTGGTACCTCAGTTTTTGAACATCTCGGAAGTCGAACATTTCGGTTTTTGAACGTGCCTCGGAAGTTGAACGGCTTCCACTGAGGTTCTCCCAATTTTCTCTATTAAATTTGCAGACTGGCCTTTACACCTCAGTTTTCAAACGTTTCGGAACCCGAATGGTCTTCTGGAACAGATTACGTTCGAAAACCGAAGTACTGCTGCATGAGAAATCACACACACACACACACTTTGTGTACTGATTAATCACTTTCAGCTCTAAGTGATATACAGAATATTGGAAGAAACATATTAAAATGCATTACCTAGAAAAGTCTTACTATGTAAAGCCCAATAGTTATGGAAAGATGGACATTTTAAATCAGGAAGCACCTTCTGGCAGTAGGGTTGTCAATCCACAAATGATATGTAATTGATTAGTTTTTCTGCCCACAGAAAAATATAAAACATGCAGGTAGAGCATCACTCTGTGGGGATGTAAATTCAGCACAGGCAACTGGAAAAAATAAAGCATTTGAAATGTGGAACCTGGAGAAGAATGTCTGTAGTGAGTTGATAGAAAGGAAAAACTAACATAGACATACTGGATAGAACGAGAGATGGACAGCACTGAAAAGTATGAAGCTGATTACTTGTGATGGGGCACACTTTAAGGAATGAGAGACTCAAGTTATAATGAAAGGAAGAAATGGGAGTCCTAGATGCAACTGCATAAATCAAATTGGTTAGGAAAAAAGATGAAAACATGGCCAGCCTTGGAAGTCGTGAACAAGGCAGGAAAAAGTGGAGAGTTGTTGAAAACAAGTCAATGGATTGGAAACCATATATAAATTATATTCAAGGTGAAAACAAATTAATCTCTTTGTAAATCCAAAATTACTACTACTACTACTACTACTACTACTACTACTAATTTATTATTTGTACCCCGCCCATCTGGCTGGGTTTCCCCAGCCACTCTGGGCGGCTTCCAACAAAGATTAAAAATACATTAAAATGTCACACATTAAAAACTTCCCTAAATAACTGAAATCAGTGAAATTTCTTAGGATCCATAAAATCGCTTCACAAGAACAGGATTTACAGAATCTTCCTCCCTCCCTCTCCTTTCTTTTCATCTTAAATTCTGAAGCCAAGCAACCAAATGTACACAGTCTTAAATGTCAAATATATCTGGAGCAGTAACAGCACAATCAATGACTTTATGGGAGGTGCAGAGCATATGGAAAACAGCACGGGTTTCTGACAGCTTGCAACCACACTTGAAATATGTGTTACAGTCGGTGAAAGAATGCTAGTGAGAGGTTTGCCCTTGACAAACTGACCGCAATACAAGAAAACAATGTTTCTTTTGGTAAAATAAAATACTTCTGATAAAATCCCCATTGATTCTAATGTTACATAAATTTCACTTGTTGTTAATTAGTCTCTGTTCACAGCCTATGTCCTTCCATACTTTTTGTTGCTGTTGTTGTTGTTTAGTCATTTAGTCATGTCCGACTCTTTGTGACCCCATGGACCAGAGCACGCCAGGCACTCCTGTCTTCCACTGCCTCCCGCAGTTTGGTCAAACTCATGCTGGTAGCTTCAAGAACACTGTCCAACCATCTCGTCCTCTGTCGTTCCCTTCTCCTTGTGCCCTCCATCTTTCCCAAAATCAGGGTCTTTTCCAGGGAGTCTTCTCATGAGATGGCCAAAGTATTGGAGGCTCAGCTTCACGATCTGTCCTTCCAGTGAGCACTCGGCTGATTATCTTAAGAATGGAGATGTTTGATCTTCTTGCAGTCCATGGGACTCTCAAGAGTCTCCTCCAACACTATAATTCAAAAGCATCAATTCTTTGGTGATCAGCCTTCTTTATGGTCCAGCTCTCACTTCCATATATCACTACTGGGAAAACCATAGCTTTAACTATATGGACCTTTGTTGACAATGACAAACGGACCTTTGTTGACAATGACAAACCTAGACAGCATCTTAAAAAGCAGAGACATTGCCTTGCCAACAAAGGTCCATACTTTTAATTGTCGTTAATTTTATGATGGTATCAATCTTGTCAGAGTGTTTCATGTTGTGTGTGTGAGAAAGAGAGAGAGAGAAAGAGAGAGAGAGAGAGAGAGAGAGAGAGAGAGAGAGATGGTCTAGAAATTTTCTGACAGTTTTGGATAAGCTCTTATACACCGAAAATGAGATTGTGATGAAAAAGGAAGTTATAGTTGCAAGCTGGGATAGAAGGCTATGCAATCAAGTTTAACCAAGACAGGTGCATGAAGTAAGTCCGCTCGCCTTCTGAGGTGTTGTGGCCGGGCATCCAGGCCCTTGTGGTGACCTGGCATGGGGGAGGGAGATTGATGCCTCCTCTATGCCAGTCCCGACCGTGTCACCCACACCCGGCCAATTCATACTTGGTAAGCCTTTGTTTAAGGGAGGGTAGGTTGTAGCCTCCGCCTGCCCCACATCGATAAGGGTATCTTGTTAAAAGGATTGGTGTGTGTGGATTCTGTCCAAAGCCCGGGCATGGGCTAGGACCATTTCACTACTCCAGCGGGGACCCCTCGGGGTGCCCCTATTTGATGTAAGTCATAGGGTTCCCCCTTCTGGTGGTTTAACCTTAGTTTGACTCCCTGCAGATGGGCGGGAGTCAAGATAAAGTCTGGTTTCAACCAATGCCTAAGCCAAACCTCTCACATTTGTAACCAATAAAGTTGTGGCCTGTTTTAGCCCAAAATCAGTTCAAGCTATACATTATTTCAGATAATCAAATCAAGATGTTTAAGACATCTATCAATTCATGACAGTCTTGCTTTCAATTTCTTTTTGGTGATGTTAGGCTGGTTTTCTTATATCTTTAATCTTTGTGGTCAAGATATTCAAGGATGTCCCTTCTCTCAGAGAGGACACTTCATCACTTCATCTTGTTGTTGCCCATTAGAATCTAGTATTAATATAAAAGATTTAATATTAACATATATGAAACAGCCATATTGCGGCTGGATACTTTTTGAACTTTCTCTCCCTGGAAGATGTAAAAGGTAGAATAGAAATTTGACCCTTACACACCTCAAATATACTTTGTAGACAATGCAGTCTGTTATTCAGTACTCATCATGAACAATGCCATAGCTGTACAAACTAAGAAAACTTTCTAGAAGAATTTCCACCCCCTCATCCATTTTGTCCTCCCCTGAGAACATAGGAATTGCCCAGAATTTACAAATAGCAATCATTTTAAAATTGCCTAGTGTGTTATTTTTTATGAGGGATAGGGTTAGGAGTGTACTGCTTGCTATTCATTCTGGAGTTATGCAATGTTTAATTCATGTTGGTTTTTTTAGAAAGAAAAATCATTAGGTTTTGTTAAAGGCAGTTATGAGAAATGAGAAGTCACTTTTTTAAAATGTCAACCTTGTGCTCACAATACACAGTTCTATTGCTTGTAGCTGTTTCTTTTCTATGAGATGGTAAAAGCAAACATTGAGTACAGTGCCTTTTAGAATATTGGAATAGACACAGTGAATAATAATAAGGAGGGGGGACTCCCTTTCTCTCCCTCTCTTGCACAGTGAAGAGCTATTTCTTCTGACAATTCCTAACTCACCACTTTGGTACTTCACACTCCCGTGCCATCATACAAATCATTTCCCTGCATGTTTACTCAGAAGTAAGCCCAGAGACATCTATGATACTTTCCCCCAAAGCAAGTTTCAATTAGTTTGTAAGGTAAATGCAGTACGTTGGTCAGAATGTAGCTTATATTTATTACAGTTAGTCAGATAGCTCTACTCAGTTTTCCTTTCTAAATTAACAATGATCAGATGTCTCAAAAGTATAACAAGCCCTGACTTTGTCCCAACAAAATGCGATATTTTTGTAATTCAAAACAAGGTAATTTATGTTTTCTGCACCTGTATGATCTACTTGACTAAGCATCCAACCTCCACCATTTTCACGAATGCTCAGATGTTGGTTGCTATAAACTTCACTTTCTGAAGGATTTTTTTTAAAGTTCTCCTCATCTTTTAAAGTGGGTATGGGGAACCTGCCAGATGTTGTTAGACTATAATTCCCGTCATCTTTCACCACTGGCCCTGTGAGATTCACAGGTTCACCATCTCTGCTGCAATCTAAATAGGATAATAGTTCATTTGTCTTGTGTATCTCAGTGGCAACATTATGACTGAGGATTAAATGTTTAAATCGTGAATGAATTCAGGCAGTGATGCAGAAAAGGAGGTTGGGGAATCAACATCAGTGGTTGATGACACCGACAATATTAAGGAATAGAGAGTTTGAGGAAACAATGGTAGAATAAGCAAACGGCACTGAATGAGTTCTACTGAAAAATATAGAAGAGAAGTGGAAAGAGAAAAAGCAATCTTTAAGTCCTACCTGCAATATACATTTAAAGCATCATCACACCATTTTAAACAGTCATAGCTTCCCCCAAAGAATCCTGGGAAATGTAGTTTCCCCTCATGGAGCTACAATTTCCAGGATTCCTTGGGGAAAAGAATTGATTGTGAAACCACTAGTCATCTTGAGGTAAAAGGAAAGAGTTCCCTTGGGGGGGGGTGCCATTTTCTTACCGGTCATTCTCTAACCGGTCATGCTGTAAGTGTAACTTCTCCTGTGGAGCATTTTTCGATCAGGTGGCACAGAGAGATAAAGAAAAATTTAGTGGGGAGGGAGAACCCAATACCAGTCATAGCACCTCTCAATGATCAAATAAGCTCTACCTTGCACCAGTCAACTTCTAAATAAATCCAAATGCATCCTGAGAAAGAAGCAGAGAAATGGAAGCCTCTTTTGCAGAGGAAGAACTCTTATGAGAAACTGGAGAATGGATTGCTGCACAGCATTAGTGAAATTAGTGAAATTTCTGGTGAGGAACTCACATATCCTTGGTTAGCAATAAAGAGAAACAAAGGTGACCTTTTTCAAGGGTCAAAGATCAAAGTCAAAAGAATTTGGGGGCTCATTATCAGAAAAATAACTAAGAAACTGTGAGGGACATTGATAGAGTTTATATAACATTTCTCAGAGGGATTTCATGTATTGCTAGGGAGCATGTTTTAAAAATGCAAATGGAATTCTATGAACACTCTTAAATTACAGTCAAATTATGCACATGAAAATAATTTTCCTTGTGATATTGTGCTTGTGGTTTGAGGAAGTAAACATGATTATTTTGGTGGCTATGTGGCAAGGCTACAGCACACAAACTTAATCTTAAGGTTGGTTTACCCAGGGAAAAAAATTACTGCCATTATTTTATCTCTGCCTGATAAGCCCTATAATAACCTCCATCACCAGAAACAGTTTAATGGATGAAGAAGTTCAAATGATCCATTTACATAGACAAGAATTTCAATTAGAGTACTTCATTTGGAGATGCAGGCAAACAAATATCCTAAACGAGCTCAGTGTGGGGGCGGGGGAGAAGAGAGATGCTGTTTTCATTGGCCCTGGTTCAGCAAATGTTTGCAATGTCTTGAGGTTGCAATCCCATCCTCATTAATTTGGGAATAAGTACCGTTGAATGACATGGACTCACATCTCAAAAACCTCAATAAGATTGTGCTGTGGGTCCCATGGAAAACAGTGGGATCCGAGTTAGGTAGTTGTGCAAAACTTCATTGGGCATCGTCATCATATATATTTTTAATACTCCGCCCATCTGGCTGGGTTTTCCCAGCTACTCTGGGCGGCTCCCAACAGAATATTAAAAATACGATAAAACGTCAAACATTTAAAACTTCCCTAAACAGGGCTGCCTTCAGATGTGTTCTAAAACTCAGATAGTTGCTTATTTCCTTGACATCTGATGGGAGGACGTTCCACAGGGCGGGCGCCGCTACTGAGAAGGCCCTCTGCCTGGTTCCCTGTAACCTCACTTCTCGCAGTGAGGGAACCGCCAGGAGGCTCTCAGAGCTGGACCTCAGTGTCTTGGCTGAACGATGGGGGTGGAGATGCTCCTTCAGCTTCAAAAGAATTATGTTTGTGTACCCCCTCAATGTTCCTTAGCAGGGTGATCAGCCCTGCCATTAATGAGGGGGTGGAGGAGGCCAAACTGGAAAGCATCAAAGGCAGACTCCTCCTTAGCACAAAAAAGGAGGAGCTGCTGCTATTGAAGCTGAATGGCACTGGGCAGGGCCTCCTCCCGATATCGCGCCTTCTCCCAATAATGTGCCCATGATGCAACAGGAGCACAGTGCTCTGCTGGGGCCCTCAATCTTCAGCCCAAGTCAGTGCCTCTGCTCCCAGTGAAATGTTTGCAATTGCAGCCAGTAGCAGCCAGCAGAGCTGTGAGAGTGGGGCTGCTTTTTTGTCTACTTGAAGAAGCCATGGTACGATCTGGAAAATGCAAATATTTAGGTTACAAAACTGTAAAAATAAAGAAAAATTAAGTTTGCAAAACAATAATTACCATGTGGTTAGGGTAGATCAACGTGTCGGTGTCCACTTATCCCCAGTGTAAATATGACATATCGGCAAAAGTCGGAAATTGCAAGATAACTATAGCATGTACACGAAAATTGATTTCAGATTTGAAATCAGCATTGAAAGAATATATAAGAACAGTTGAAAAATCTCATGCAAAAGAAAATGAAAAATTGTTTGTTCCCCAGTATACTGTGTATCCCAAAGGAATACATTTTTTTGCATACCTCCAACTGTACATAGATATACATGTCATTTTCAATGTTACACATGCCATGTTCAATGCTATATAAGTCACTTACATTTATACTCATATTGTACTACTTTGGCTATGTGTTTAATAAAATATTGAATTCTTGCATTGTGAAAAGCAAAGAGTATGGCGAAAAGTGGAAAACATGAATTGCAAAAAAACCCTAGACCTTACAGAACAAAAGCAACTTCAAACAGGAAATCAGCACGTCAAAATTAGGTTAGAACAACTGCAGGTGTCAATGCAACAAAAAATTTGTTCCCCAGTGTTGTCTTTCCACTTTCTCTTTCAGTAGCTGGCAGTGGCACACAGCATTGAGAAGACAGGAGAGCAGTGCAGTTCCACCCATTCCACCCTGCCAGCCACTACAGATTGCAGCCTTGCAATCCAATACTTGTCTACGGATAATAAATCCTATTGAATCAATGGGGCGATGGGTTATGGGATTTCCATTTTAATGGAAGACTCGCTTTAACTAGATGTGGGATATTGTTTTTGACAGATTTGTTCCTTGGTACAGTATATATTTACCTTCTTAAACTGACACAACACTGACAATAGCATAGGAGGCAACGTTGACAGCTTATAACTGGGATTGGTATGTCCTTCAGATATGAGCCAAACCTTTCACGTACCTCTCTCTTGGATTTACCCCACACATGTGGTTTTAAAAGGAACCTCTTCCTCATTTTGTTTAGAATAAAGCACAACCACAGGACTGACATTTACGGATTTTAATTGATTTGGCTAGCTGCATAAAAAACCAACAACATAATTCAGCGTACTTGAAAGATGTTCATGGCTGCACTCTGATTTACTGTGCAAGGCTATGGCAGGTTAAAATGTGGTACAAAAAATGAATTAATTAAGCAACAAAATTAATATGCAGTGTTGCACAGACTCAAGTATCAAAGATGAGGGGAAACCCAGGTGCTCTGCCATGTCAAGTTCTACCCATGTTGTACATAGGGAAATATCAAAGGGTCTCAAAAATCCTGCTAAATTTCAACCCAAAACATGGGTTTAGTTGATGTTTAGTTGGAATCTCCTTTCTTGTAACTTGAAGCCATTGATTTGAATCCTTTCCTCCAGGGCAAGAAAAAACAAGTTTGCTCCATCTTCCATATGACGACCCTTGAGATATTTAAAGATGGCTATCATATCTCCTCTTGGTCTTCTCTTTTCCAGGCTAAACATACCAAGCTCCATCAAGCGTTCCTTATAAGGCTTGATCATCTTGCTTGCTCTGCTCTGCACACGTTCCAGCTTGTCAATACCCTTCTTAAATTGCGCCACCCAGAACTGGACATGGTGTTCCAGGTGTAGCCTGACCAAGGCAGAATAGAGTGGTACTATTACTTCCCTTGGTCTAGACACTATGCTTCTGTTGATGCAGCTGCATCCCACTGATGACTCATGCTAAGCTTGTGGTCTATTAAGACCACTAGATCATTTTCACATGGTCAAGGGGATGGAGCAACTCCCCTATGAAGAAAAATTGCAACATTTGGAGCTTTATAGTTTAGAAAAGAGGGGGTGAGAAGAGAAAGTATAGAGGCGTGGAAGCAGTGGATAGAGAAAAGTTTTTCTGCCTCTCCTAACCCTAGAACAGGCACCCCCAAACTTGGCCCTCCAGCTGTTTTGGGACTACAATTCCCATCTTCCCTGACCACTGGTCCTGTTAGCTAGGGGTGATGGGAGTTCTAGTCCCAAAACATCTGGAGGGCCAAGTTTGGGGATGCCTGTCCTACAACATGGGGCCATCCAATGAAGCTGAAAGTTGGAATATTCAAGACAGACAAAAAGGAAGCCCTTCTTAAAACTCTGCATTGTTAAAATACGGAATTCACTTCCACCAGAAGAAGTGATGGCTACCAACTGGGATGGCTTCAGAAGTGGACTAGCAAATTCATTAAGGATTAGGCTATCAATTGCTACTAGTCATGATAAGCTATATTCTAGCTCCACTGTTAGAGACAGCATTTCTCTGAATGTCTGTTGCTGGGAATCAGCACTGGATAGTTCAGCTGGTTAGAGCACAATGCTGATAAAAGTCAAGGTTGCAGGATTGATCCCTGTATGGGACAGCTGCATATTCCTGCATTGCAGGGGTTTGGACTAGATGATCCTCACTGTCCCTTCCAACTCTACAATTCTATGATTGTATGAATCACAAGTGGGAGGGAGAGAGGGCTGCTGTGCTCAGGTGCTGTTTGTTTTTGGGCTTCCCATGTGGATCCTGTTGGCTACTTTGAGGACAGGATGGTGGACTAGATGTGCCATTGGCCTGATCCAGCTGGCTCTTAAATTCTTATTCCTTTTGATTGAACTTTTCTGCGGTTTGTTTTTTTTATGTTCTTGCCTTTTCTTATTCGAGTCAGTGAACTCCCCCCCTGGAATAGTTCTATATTGAGGGCTTTGCTTTAAGTTCAGTTTAGTCTGTTTTATGTAGTTTGCCCGAAATGATTTTATTCAGTCATAAATACATAGAAAAATGAGCGCAGTTCAAATCCTGTTTGTTTCAAGGTAAGACGTTCCTTCTTCCAACCAGCTCATAAAGGCCTAAGTATGCGTGTTCAAGAGCCAAAGAAATCCACTGGATGAAATACCTTGGAATTTATAATGAAATGGGGAAAGATGAAGCGCCATTCTGAAGCAGTGGTGGGTCAGAAGGATCATGGGGGATCTCCTGCACTACCAATTAGATGGAGAACAAGGTTGCTGGCTTTGCAAGACCCGGCAAAGAATATACGTCCCACAAAGCAACAGATAATAAGTAACATTTGCTGTTTTCAAAACTGGGAAGGTGATATATAGAATTAGAAGAATTTTGGACTGAAAGCATTAAAATAATAATAATAAGAGCAGTAATAGCCAGACAGCGAGCTATATTGCCATACCTTCTTCTAGCAGTGAAATAAATGGAAACTGAAATGCAGTAAATTCTCTCATTTTGATACCCAAGATCTGACTAAGAAATTCAGTGTTTTACATTTTGTTTTCACCTCAAAATGTGACTGGCCCAAGGTCACGCAGTGGAAGATGGCATGGGGGGGGCAGGCTGTGAGGTTCCCTGACCTCTCATCAGTTACATCGTTGTTGCTTACTGGGAGGGGTGCAGTGACGCAGTGCAAACGCACCAGTAGAAGCATCGGATTGGCTCTGCTGGTGCAATTTTACCATGCTGACCTTGTTGGTACTTCTCCCCTTCCTCTCTACCTCCCAATAAGCAGCAATTGTGCAACTGACCAGAGGCTGGGTGAATGCCACCATTCCACCATGCTGTCTGCTGCTGTTCAGTAAGCTTCATGACAAGAAGGGATTTGGAGATGTTATTTCTGATCTCTGTGAGTCTATAGCCCTATTCAGACATTCTGGAAAGTGCAGCAAACAATATATGAAGGAAGGGCTGCAGGGATTATTAAGCTAGCTCCATTCCACTCCTGCCTCAGTCCCTGTTACCCTTCATGAGTTGGAGTGCAACTACCTGAAGCAAACAGCTTTGAGGGAAGCCATGTCTATTAAAGCCATTTAGGTGTGCTTTAAATGTATGCCATGGATGTCACCCAAGTTCCACTGAGTTCAATAGGGTTTGTGCCCCAGTAAGAGGATACAACAGTCCCACATTCATGACTTTAAGAATCAATGTGTGTTGCTGAATTCCCATTGGTTCCCATGGGATGTGAATGCATTTAACATTGTTTGGATATTTTCAGAGAGCTGTGAATCCTTTGCAGTAGTTGAGCATTACCTATAAGCACTATATCATGTATATATTCGGTCACTGATCTCTTTGGACATAGCCACTCGTGGAATGGCCTCATCTTTTTAATATGCTTTATTAATGTGCCAGTTCAAGCAATGAGCCATGTAATGTTATCACTGCTTAGCACTACCCAGAGACTTCACAAGATGTCACATACAATAGTAGTGGTAGTTCATATTATGACTCCCCTTAAAGGTAGCCAATGCTTTTAATGATGCTTTATCTCTTTCTCTATATGCAGCCGATACAGTTAAAACCAAGATAAACGGCTTGCTCCTTCAGAGCAAGCAGAGGGGCGGCTTTGTACTGTCAGTTGAATCAAATAGACAGGAATGAATAGCATTTGAAACAAAATTATGTTACATGGTTGCATTGCATGGAAGAGATCATCATCTGTGGGAAAGGCAATAGATGAATTCTTAATAACAAAAAATGTAATAATATGTAGTGGTAGGTTTAAAAATGGCTAGTTAGAAATACATGATAGTTCTCCCATAGTTCTCTGAACATGATGTTAAACACACCTCTGTATATCACATATCCAACTGTATATTAATTCAACAAACATGACCTTGAGATAAAAGAACGTAGGATGCATCTGGGTATATGAGGGGTTGGGGGGGGCTTCCCCCTAAAGGTTAGGGGAGGCTCAATGGACACTTCAAGGGGGTGGAATTCTTGTGGTGGCTTCCATTATTTTGTCGGTAGACTAGTGTTCTTATTTCAAATTCCAAACACATTTCCGATTACAAGCAGCAAAGAGGTCAAGAATGAAACTGAGGGGTGGATTTTTCCCAGAGAAATGGCGTATACACAAACAAACAATTCCTTGTAGGGAAGAGTACTGCAGATGAGCAAAACATTCAGCCAAATGGAGAGCAAGGGTTAAAGCTTTAATCTCCTCAGAGCAGCTGAGTTTGGAGCTAAGATTTATACCCTCAACTTCAGAATAAGCCAAACTTAAGAAGGAGGCCCCAGAAAATGATGCACATTGTGTTACAATGTGCTTGGGTTGTGACCTCTAAGAGTAAGCATTTTCAATACTGTGTCTTGAAAAGGCTTACTTAGAGGTAAGTATACCCCCAAAAAGGTATGGGGGGGATTAGTCAGACTTTTAAAAACTTAAAGACAGATTTGGGCTAGAAGTATTGTAAGGACAAAAAGTGTCTTTATAGAGAAATGATGTATGATAAAAGAAGACAAGGCGTGATGAGAGGTGATGCTGTAGTAAGCTGAAGCTTATGGTAGCTGAAGGAAAACTGATGTGTTGTGAGAACTGCAAAAGCCTAGTCACGGCATACATATTTTGCCAATAATCTGAAGGGACAGAAACCATTATTCTACCCTGCTATTTTCTTCCCTCCAATAAGGCTTCTGTTTCTTGTGACTTGCCAAGTCTCATTGCTCTGTTACTTAGTGTCAGCTGGCGGTCAAGACCCATCCTAACACCAATAAAGCAATGAATTGCAGCAGCATGTTTATGCCTGCTTAGTCTTCATGAGGTTAATCAAGTTGAGCCAGTTCTAAAAAGTGTCTTTGTACTGACTCCAATCAGGCTTGTCAAGGGAAGACAGTCTGTTCCGCTATGGTTGAGAATACCCGTGAAGGAGGCTTTGGAACGCTTGGCTTGTGGTGAGTTTTCTTGAGTGGAGACATACTGAGTCGTTGTTTTTTTTAAAAAAAAAGAAAATCATTTACTATACATTTACACTGAGCTTTCTGTGAAATAGTGTAAGCCATGAATACAAACATTATTTGAAGCAGACATCTCTAAATGCACCACAAGCTCCCCTTTCAGAAGTAATCATCTCCACTTAAATCCTTCCTTGAATTAAACGGTCAATGAGGAGGTCATAAGAAAGCTTTCCTTCAATGAACACAGAGCTTCAGTGTCTATTTTTTCTAATGCAACAGTTAATGTTGATCAATTAAACAAAGCCAACAAGAGGCTACCAGGTGCCTAAACTTGGTAGTATCTGTTTTTTGGGATATAATGTATGAGAATTTCCAAATTTATGCCCTCCCAGATATCTCAGTTCAGCCCGCACTCACAGCACTTGTCCTGTATACAGCAAGGATCTGATTGGACTGAATTCCTATCCATCTCCCAGGGTGTTTATGGAGGGAAGGAAGAGTGTGTCTTTTATCTCCAACTACCCAGGGACACGGGTGGTGCTGTGGGTTAAACCACAGAGCCTAGGACTTGCCGATCAGAAGGTCAGTGGTTTGAATCCCCGTGACGGGGTGAGCTCCCGTTGCTCAGTCCCTGCTCCTGCCAACCTAGCAGTTCAAAAGCACATCAAAGTGCAAGTAGATAAATAGGTACCGCTCCGGTGGGAAGGTAAACGGTGTTTCCGTGTGCTGTTCTGGCTCACTAGAAGCGGCTTAGTCATGCTGGCCACATGACCCGGAAGCTGTATGCCGGCTCCCTCGGCCAGTAATGCGAGATGAGCGCTGCAACCCCAGAGTCGGTCACGACTGGACCTAATGGTCAGGGGTCCCTTTACCTTTACTTTTACCCAGCATACCTGTCACATCTGCAACATAAATAAATGCCTATTGTGGGGATAGCATTCAAATACGAGACATGCTTGTAAAATCCAACATGTGAAGGAGCCTTGACTGCACATTCAATATTTTGGGGGGGGGGAATCTAGGGATGGCTCACACTATTTGAGCAGACGTGTTGGATTTTGTGTGTGTATGCCTTTGTCACTCCACAGAGCTTTAGGTAAAAATGGAGCTGGGTTCATACAGAAACTTGCAGAGTCTTCAACTTGAGTGTGAAGAATCAGCAAAAGGGGGGTGATTTCCATCCACCCTAAAATATATACAGTGCCTGTTTAGAGAATTAACAAGTCACATTGTTTCAATGGGATGCATTTTCCGGAAAATGTACATAGGATTGCAGCCTGAATGTTGGATTCTGCCTCTGTATAGAATTCTAATTTTACTGAGAATTTTATCAATTCCAAGTTTTAGAACTGGAACAGAATTTCTTTGAAAACAACAACAACCTCTAAATCTCATTTCTAAACACACTGACTCTAACTCCGAGCTTATTATTCACTTGCCACGAGACTTAATAACTACTGCCAGGGGAATATGAAGAAGAAGTTCAGGTATGCGAGCATGTCATGACCAGACTAACCATGAGGCCCAAACATCCGTTCCTGGATTCTGAACTGTTGCCGTACTGCCAGGCTTTGGGGAATCCAATCTCTCCCATGGTGGCAGCCAAGAAGCAGGTAAACAAAATGAGTTGTTACCAAGTCTTTTATTCAATACTCACAGAGAGAGAACATAGAAATGCCATTTCTCTTAGATAATGGCATTGCTCCAAGTAAAGTCACACCCTCTCCATCTCTCCTATTATACGTCATCCCTGCGTCAGCTGATCTGTGCTTTTTGCCTCTGAGCTTTCTGTTCTACTACTCTCAATGTACACTGGGTCCTGGGAGAAGGGAGGCTCAGGAATGCTTTCTGAAGACACTGGGTCTGTCATCTGCTTCTCCCCTGATACTACTTCTTCCTGCTTCTCCCCTCTGCAGCTTCTGTACTATGACCTTCTGCAAAGGACTGTTGTAAATCTATATTGTCCTCCTCTTCGCGGGAAGGTTCAAGAAGACCCATTCCTCCTCAGTCCAGTCCCTGACACATACATGGAAAGATAGCATATTATAGAGACATCTAGACTACAGCCCCTTTGTTTGACAAGTCCAGTTTCTATTTGTTCAACTTTCTCATGTGGGAGCATTCAGAAGTCAAACTCTACATCAAGTGAAGTGGTGCCATCCAGAGAACACTGTGCCTCAATAAGCAGCTTGCCATGTGGGGTAGAGTCATGGTAATAGTCTCCTGGCAGATGAGTTGCTGCCAATAACTGGGAGTGGTGTGGTTGGAGCTACATAGATCTGCCAAAAGAGGCAATCCATCATCCCCAGCAGTACACTCGCACAGCCCTGACCTCACCCCTTCCCCTCCAGCAAAAAGCCAGAGGCTCTGTTGCCAGGAGAGTATTTCTGCCATTCAAAACCACTGAGTGAGCCACTCCTAGCATGTCACATCCTATATATCCACATTTTTGAGCTGCCCTAGACCTTCTGTGTATATATTTTACTGTGCCCCCGTCTATTCCTCCTTCTGAATATGGGAATGCTTAAATACGGTCATCTACTGAAATGATGCTCTGCTGATTGCGATCTGCTTCTCATAAGCTTAATTAGAGTCCTTGAGACAAAAGGAAAGGTGATTGAATGGCCAGAATATGCAAGCAGGGTATACAAACAGCATAATATTTAAAAGCAGCACTGTGTCTTCTTGAAGATCTGCAACAGGGCAAAATGAATATTCAGGAGGCTAACTCAGGATTTAAAGCAATCTGCCAAATCTACCAGTCAAGCTCAGTCCATCCCTAATGCTATTAAAAAGAACTTTTGTTCTTATTAGTATTACTGGTTAATTGTGTATTTATATGTTTTCATCCAGAAATATGATGTGCAAGGTTTGCCAAGCTAGAAATACAAATAGTCAAAAGCCATTACTTTGTTGCTTTCAGTTATAGAAAACCAATGGAAATACTTCACTTGGGACTGAATGTATTAAAAAATATATTATAAAGCAGTGTGATAAATATTGTAAATCAATGTGATTTGGGAGATGCTTAAAAAATGCTTATGTGGGATCGTTTGTTCTGCAGAACAAAGTGCAGAATTGATTCTGAAGCACCATTAGTGCTGAGTTCAAAGAGGATTACAACTTTTTCTCCTTATGCATACAAGGCCAATGGTGGTGCTTTTTTTGTATAACACAGAGTGAATAGTCCACATTCCAGTATAAGCTTGTTGAACTTTTCAATGTAAAAAAAAAAATGTTTCAGTTCTTAGCTCCTGTCAAGAATCGTGGCTACTCTGAGAATTAGTGGAGATACTGATTTCATCAAGCGCATGCAAAAAGTTTCCTTACTTTGACTTTGACTTTCAGCTTGTCTCTCAGATATTGAAAGCCAAACACCACACAGCATTGAAGAATCAGTGTAACAGGAAACTTAAAGCAAAGCATGGATCTGATAAATGCTACAGCACTAAGATCTTCAGCATTTGAGACGTTCTCAGCAGAGCTTTATTTCCAATAATATAAGGGTAGTATGTGGTGGTCAAGGAAAGCAGATGTAGGCAATAAGCTGGTGTCCAGTGAGAAATTGGGGCTTTCATCACAGATGACAACCCTATTATGTTGACATCAATGGAGCACAGTGGACATGCAAGGGAAGATTTCCTATGAAGTGGGAAATGCAAAGACATGAACAAGAGCCTTGGGAGGGGGGTGGATTTCACATATTTGTTGGAACTTATTGACCAGATCATTGGCTGCAGGCCACCATTTCTGTTTTATTTCCCAAATCTCTGCAAAGCAGAAAATACCCTTTTCTTAACTAATAAAACTGTGTCGGCTATAAGGTCCCTAGAGACCCATACGCGCAAAAAATGTTAACTATAAAGCCTATGCAAAAAGGAAGTGTAAAACGCCTATCACAGCTATTGGCCTCGGAACGGAATTATGTGTGGATGTTAGGGCACTACGTAACAGGGCCCATGAGAGATTAGCTAGTTTGGATTTCACATCCAAGAGGCATCACATACTATAGTTGAAGACATAGTTTCATGTGTTTAAATTGTCCAGTATATAGGGTTCCCAGGGAAAGATTCCTTAGGGGTCTGATTAGCAGCACTGTTGGATGGTCTGATTCTGATGCTATTTGCTGACCTGCCCCTACAATTAGGTTTTTCAGTAGCTGCTGGAAAAGGCCATCAAGAGATGTGTCCTGCCTTTTGATAGATCGTGATGACACTTGATCATCTTAAATGAGTGTATATTGACCTTTCCCTTCCGCTGATATTTTGCGCTGGCGTATTTTTAAGATTTCGTGCTGACATTTGATTTTGAAACAAAGAATTGACTCGCTGGCCTGCATTGTTTGTTTAATTTAAATTTAATTCTTGCTTTCATAAAAACAGGAAGTGGCGGTATTAAGTTGTGGCTGAACATATCAGACGACACAGCGATTCTTCAAACAGCTCTTGTTTATTCACAGGCCAGAACAGAACTGAACTGAAGGGTTCAGTCAGCCTGCTTATATAGAGCTCCAGTACAACGTAACTGTAACATTTTTCTAAAACTATGCAATCACTGAACGTCACTTTTGATCCCATATTCGCATAACTATCTACAGTATCCCCCTGCTGGCCCAGGGTGAGAACTTCAGTACATAACAGGCGGCATATTGAATTTGTGGGGCATAAGGAGCGGGAGACATAGATCTTAAAAAAAATGTGTTAGAGGGCTACATGGATCTGAACTTCCAGTAGCACGTTGAAACACTGTGCTGAAGGGAAGGCCCCTTGGGAATTTGGGATTCTGTGTGACAAAGCGAAAAGCTGTGATAGCTTAAGGGTTTTCATGACAGTTCCAGCAACTTCAGGGCAGTTGAAGACTATGCTTTTGTTCCTCAGCCTACTTTTGCTTCTGGCTCCCCATCTGCCACTAGTATGTGGCCCTCAGGAGGTTGGCCAGAAAGGATTGTGGCCATTGATGAAGGTCCCCAATCCCCTAATTTGACCCTTGTTTGATGACCATGTGGACCAATGAGTCTATTTACTGGCCCCTGTGGGTAAAACCTCAGCGCCTAGGGCTTGCCGATCGCATGGTCAGCGGTTCGAATCCCCGCGGCAGGGTGAGCTCCCGTCTTTCAGTCCCAGCTCCTGCCCACCTAGCAGTTCAAAAGCACCCTTAAGTGCAAGTAGATAAATAGGTACCGCTTTATAGCAGGAAGGTAAACGGCATTTCCGTGTGCTGTGCTGGTGCTGGTTCACCAGAGCAGCTTCGTCACGCTGGCCACCTGACCTGGAAGTGTCTCCGGACAGTGCTGGCCCCCGGCCTCTTAAGTGAGATGGGCGCACAACCCTAGAGTCAGACACGACTGGCCTGTACAGGCAGGGGTACCTTTACCTTTACCTTTATCATTTCTAAAGAGATTCTCAGCTCAGAGACTTCTTATTCCCTCAACTGAGGCGTTAGATATGAAAGACAAGGGGAATTAATTGTTTGTATCGGCATTCCAGTACTTGTCTCTTTTTCTGTATGAAGTCTTTTCATTATGTGCTAGATCCAATTTGGAGTGGGTGGGTGGATTCAGAACCTATTACCCTTTCAATGTTTACTACATTTCCAGAAACTTTTGGATAGTAATGAAGTAAGTTAGCTAATTAAAAGGAATTGCAATAATAAAGTTTAAAGCCAGAAATTAATGAGAGAAAAAAGACCTCGCAAATAAGTTAGCTCAGATAATACTGGGAGAAGTTTCCCATCTGTGCCAGTTTCCACTTCCTGATGAAGGCAATTTTAGTTGACGGCTACACGAAATTAAGAATGTGACTAGGCATCATGTTATACTGTTATGGGGTGGGGTAGTTAAATTTATACAGTTTTGTGCCTTTCAGTTAATTTATTTTTTAGAGAGCTATATGATCTCAGAGGTTCAAATCATTATTTGAAATAGGATCGGAAAGCAGAGTCTTTACATTAAATAGCGACTCTGCCTTCTAGCTCTTTTAGCAAATCTCAAGGAAATTAATGGCATGAATTAAGTGTTAGGCTTTCATTTTATCACTAGAAATTAATTCACAAAAGAAGAAAACCAAAACTACAGAGGGAGTAAAACGTGTGTCTTTACTAAACCCACAACCATATCTGATGTATGTAATCGTAACATTTACAGCTACTGCGGTTTAATTAGAAGCCAATAACATTTACGTTTCACACGTAGAAATAATTTAACATGTTAAGAAAGTGGTTTTAATTTGGGGGAAAATGTGGGATTCAGCACACGCTGCATTTGAAAGAAGTTTGGCAACGCTGAGCAGTTTGTCAAGCTATTAATTGCATTCTGATGAAGAGAAACGTAATGCAAAGCTACAAAGTCAAAGAAACATCTATGTTAAATTTGAAGCATAGAACATCCAGTGCACAGTCTTTAATATTTCACAAAAAACATCTTTACTGAGGTTACGAAGCAAGGATAAATATCTTAGTCCTCCCTACAATCACAATATTGATCAGGGGGGCCCTACAGCTTTTATATTATTTCAAAATAGACATATTCAATGTGATCATCCATGTAACATAACGTGTAGTTTGCAATATATATTCTGAAGGACATGGGTTTTGGGGGGCAGATATCAGAACTATCCCAAACTGTAAATACAAAGCTTTTGCTACTAAAATCTAAAATATTCAAGAGCGGATTGTGACATAGGCATTCCATGCAAAGGTTCCAGATTCGAGAGTATCTAATAATTTGGGATGTTGTAGATGATGACATTTGCTGGTCAAAAGAATTTTAGCTTAATTTTAATTTTTAAAAGTACACTTGATATATACAGAGGAACTTAGACTGTTCTGCAACCTTGCAGCCCCCTGTATTAGGCCAGCCAAGCAGATGACAGTGATCAAGTGACAAAGCGGGTTCTCCTTCATGGAGAGCACAGGTTGCGGTGGGGGCAACCATGACATCCCTGTTGCTGGGAGGGTTAGTATGAATGGCCACAAATTTGATAGGGCACCTCCAATTGTTGCTGGGGAGAATTTAATGTTACAAAATTGCTTGATTGATGGGGTGCTATTTATTCCATGTGCACAGTGTTGAGCTTCCTCTTTTCGCTGCGCACATTGGATTACTCACCCACCCTCCCTATATTTAGGGTTTGTTTGTGCTGAGCTTGCTATGCCTGTCATGGGGTTGTCTGCTTTGGGGCAGAGGCCTGGTAGGAATTTTTACCATTTGGCTGATTGGCTGGGCCATTTGGTTTTTGCCTACTGCATGGCAAATCGTCACAATGTGTAAGGTTGAGGTTAGGCATTGGTTAATTTTGGTTGGTGGAGGGGATGTGGTTGGCTGTGCCTGCCCCTCCAATGCTGCTGCTGCAAGGGTATTCCAGTAAAGGAATCCAGGGACTCGCCATGCTCTTGTCCGAATACCTGGCAAGGGGCTAGGGCCACGCAACAGCCCCTCGAAGCATTTGGGGAGAGGTGAGAGCCTGGTGCCCAGCTCTATTTTCTCCCCAAAAATGTTTACCCTTAGTGACTTCCACAGGCTTGTGGTTGTCAGTTCTGTTCCTACCTCTATGTGGGAACAGATAGTCGCTTACTAATGCCTAAGCTACCACTCACATACTGTAATTCAATAAAGTTGTGGCCAAAATTATGCCAAAAATCAAAACAAAAATGTTGTGTGAACTGTGTCTTTATTTGGGGGTGTCCTGGGGGGCCTCGACATGCAAATCATTAATTTCCAGTCCATTTAGTTTCAGATGTGTTCACTCGTATGCCTGTTATTTCCTGTTTCCTCATTATTCTGTTCCTTTTTTTCTGTTTTAATTAAAACAAACTTTTAAATACACATTTTGCTCTCAAGATTTGCATTCCTGACATATATTGGCAGACTGATTAGAAATGTTTGGAAAGTATGAAATCCGCACACTAAATAACTTAAGTTTCAATATCTGCATTTATGAATGTGCACTTAAAGCATATTTAATACATATGCATGTGACTTATTCCAAAGAATCCTGGGACCTATAGCGCCCCCCCCCCCCAATACGGCTACTATTTCCAACATCCTTAACAAACTACAGTTCGCAGGTTCCGTTGGGGGAAGTCATATGCTTTAGATGTGCAGGTAAAGGTAAAGGATCCCTGGATGGTTAAGTCCAGTCAAAGGTGACTATGGGATTGCGGTGCTCATCTCACTTTCAGGCCGAGGGAGCCGGCGTTTGTCCACAGACAGCTTTCCAGGTTGTTTGGCCAGCATGACTAAACCGCTTCTGGCACAATGGGACACCATGACGGAAGCCAGAGCACACGGAAACACCGTTTACCTTCCTGCCACAGCGCTACCTATTTATCAACTTGCACTGGTATGCTTTCGAACTGCTAGGTTGGCAGGAGCTGGGACAGAGCAACAGGAGCTCACCCCATCACAGGGATTCAAACTGCAAGCCCAGTTTGATGTGCACTGAATATTCTTTAAATGTGTAGTGTGGATCTATCTGTGGATTGGGTCAGTTTGTACTGGAGTCTGCAAATAAAAAAATTATCCAGCCTCCTTCCACTAGCCTTGTTTCCATCATTATACTTCATGGTTAGGCCTTCAAAGCTCACAATTCTCTGGCTTTCAGGACATCCTTTTCGCCAAGGTAACTTCTCCCTAGTTGCTTCCCTGGTGACACATAAGGCTCAGACTCCAGATTTCTACTACAATATAACTACGTTAAGCATTTCAGATATAATGGTTTCTGCTTTAAGATTTTATACAGAAATATAATTTCTTTAGCAGTATAAATACATCTGCACAGAATCAAGCCATATCTGCTGGAAATCTCATTAGGAATTTAATGAGAATCTTGGTTGCATGTTATAGGCAACGGCGGCTTGGAGGGGGGCGGCGGTCTGAACAAAACATCTGTAGTAAAACTTACATTTCACCAATCCCTTGAGCCAAGCACCACTTAACATACTTTTATTTAGCTTTGAGAGAAATTTAGAGATTTCCAGTATACAATTGCAATGACAGCTACTGATTTTTTTTTTCAATGTAGATAGTTTACATAGGCATCGCCTTCTATTTTCCCTACAGTCTTTGTAAATATATATTTTTTTCTTTTAAAAAAACCTCTCCAAAACCTTTTCTCTGCACTGACTATGCAAATAGCAAAAACCACTTCTGTAATCGCAGCAGAACGCAAAAAGCAATGTCAATGCAAATGGATGAACTGCAAGCCCTGCCTTACAACTATTTAAAACCTCAGCATTCAAGATGCAATTGCATCTCCCACATAGGAGCCAACTCTTAAGGGCCGTGGGGGCTTTGGCCCCCACAATAAAACATCTGAGCAGGCCATGCCCCCACAAAGTTGATGAGCATTCCCTTGCAATGGGGTGTATGCACTGCATCATATGATCAATTATGCAGGGCTGGACTTACCTCAGCCCCCACAATATTTTCTTCAAGTTGGTACCCCTGATCTCCCACATTACATATATGCAGCTGCACAGTGCAAGAACTACTTGGGGCATATTTGCAAGGAGTACAAGTCTGCTGAGACATTTACCCTGTGTGATGCCTGCAGAAAGTAGCCTACTGTACAAAACCACTGCAGTGGTACCTCGTGTTAAGTACTTAATTCGTTCCGGAGGTTTGTTCTTAACCTGAAACTGTTCTTAACCTGAAGTACCACTTTAGCTAATGGGGCCTCCTGCTGCTGCCATGCCGCCGGAGCACGATTTCTCTTCTTATCCTGAAGCAAAGTTCTTAACCTGAAGCACTATTTCTGGGTTAGTGGAGTCTGTAACCTGAAGCGTATGTAACCTGAAGCGTATGTAACCCGAGGTACCACTGTATTTGCATTTTTCGCTCCACCCACTTTTGTCTCTGGCACCACCCACCACTGACACATGGTCCTCAGCAGGTTGTCCTGAGGGGAATTTTTCCTCAAGTGGAAAAATGTTCACTTCTCATAGGCACCAATGGGTGATATATCCCTTTTGCCTTCACATAATAAAATCCATTGACTACCTCCAGAGAAAAAAGCCTCAATTTTTCTAGATTACTCTCACAGAGACCAATTTAATATCAGATAAAATATTGACAATGAACTTTTTAAAATTTTATTTTCCAAATCCCCTTTCTGCCGCCCTCGCAATGCATAAAATTAAGATCCGTTTAGTGTATAATAGCTCTGTTTCAGAAAACCAACAAGGAGAACACAATCGGCTACATCTGGGGAGACAGAAAGTCTAGTTTCAATGCTTTAAATAGCTCGGCAGGCACTATAGTTAAAGGAAAAGTTGCACTGTACAGCAGGCCTGTCAGCGAGAGATACCCAACTCAGAAAAGGAGGCCACGTTCTACCAGGCAGACACTATTTATAAAACAAGGACACATTTCATTGTTCTGGAGAGTGTCAATTTGATTCATTAGAATCAATACTGTCCTCTTCCTCTGCAGCTATTACATTCAGAAATGAGAGGGCAGATTTGTCATACCAAGATTAATTTCCACTCACCAATCAAGAGAGTTTTAGTCCCAGCCGCAATAGCTACTTGAATCAACACATTATTTCATGGATTTTGTCACAGTTGCTCTCAAGCTTGGATCAAAGAGTTTCTTCAGCAGTGGAAATGGTTGGAAGAAAAGTACACATGGGGCATTTCCTCAGAGGAAATACAATTTACAGAAGCTGGCATTTTTTTGCCAAGTTAAGACACGTAAAGACTACTCAGGGCAGATTTGCCACTGAAATTACTATTACAGTCAAGAATTCCCATTATTTTTAACTCCCGATTGGGGATGGAAGAGAAATCTATAGAACTCCGACTCCATAGTAGTCTCAACTAGATCATGACCTTGCAATGGATCATGAGTTCCCTTTAGAATCCACAGTCCTCCAGATCTGATTATGAAGTGACCCAGTGACTTCCTCTATCCATTTTGTAAACACACACACACACAATATAACTTTCTACAAAACTCCAAAAGTCAACTTGCCACTCACAGCATGGAACAGGTAGCACGGTGGAGCTACTTACCACTATCCATTTAGAATAGAAAGAGCAAGCTCTCTTGAGAGACACAAAACTTATGCCAACAGAACACATCATCAGTATAACAGCAACTGTGGAAGATTAAAAGCCTGCTAGAACTAATCACCTGTTGTATTAAATTTAACTGCTAATCTAAATGCAGTGGAGATGAGGCCTGGTGGGTCTTCCCAGAAATTGCATTCAACCACCTAGGTGCCACCACAAAGAAGGCCCTATCTTTCACACACCCGGCTACACCCTGATGATGAGAACACATAGAAGGGACTTTTGTCCCCAGCATTTTAACGCTTGGGGAAATTCATAAGGGAAAGTGGTTTTTAACTACGGAGACAGTGGTCTTCTACAATCATGAACAAAACACATCTGCAGGAAAACAGATGGTGCCATTATTTAAAGCATAGTACTGGCTCATCTGTCTCCTCACCGCTCTTGGAAACAGGATGTTGAACCAGATAGATTCTCATTCTGATCTGGCAGAGATTTCCTTACATTCTTTAAACTGATTAAACAGATGAGGAACCAGAACCCACAAAAACAGAGATTATGAGCCAGATCTTCCATGGAAACCCACTACTTGGAATCAGGAAATGAAACTGAAGATAGAATATTTCCATATGTATAACATACTACTGACTAACATTATCTATTATAGAAAAAAAGTATTTTCAATTTAGAAAGGTTTCATGAAACTTTAAATAATAATGCAATTGACATCCCATGAGTGGTAAAATATGGCATGATCTAGCAAGATTCAAGCTCCAATAATTTTAATGAGAGTCAGACTGAAATCTACTTTAAAAATACTCAATGTGAGATCTTTGCAATGCATAAACACATGGAAAAGGTATTCTCTTTAATATTCAGACCCAACAGATTCCACCAAGATGGAATCTAAATATAGGATCAGAGATCACATAAAAATTGGATTTGTATCCTCAACTATAATTTTTCAACATACTCACATATCAATATAAGATAATATATTGGTGTTATTTGACACTTTTAAGATTGACCTAAACTTATAATATAAGCCACATAAAACAGTTGTTAATTGAAGTAGTGCAGGCTTACATGATTGATGGGCATCTCTTTCACTTAAAAGATTTTGGATAGAAATTACAGAAATTATTTACAAAATTATTTACAAAATACCAAGAAACAAACTGAACTCTCTCTCTCCCCCCCCTCTCTGTATGTGTGTATCCCAGCTGCCAATTTTCAAACACAGTTATAAAGGACTCAAAGTGTGAGCCAGCTGTCTTTCCTCCATCTGTGGGTCTAATTCGGAATGGCTGTAGGCTCTAGCACCCTCTGATGTCATCACATAGGGCAAACAGTGATGGGGAAGGGTCATAGTTCAGTGGTACAGCATCTGCATTGCAAGCAGAAGGTCCCAGATTCAATCCTTGGCATCTCCAGGTTGGGAGTTGGGAGAGACTCCTGCCTGGAATCCTGGAGAGCTCCTGCTGGTCAGTGTAGACAGTCCTAAGCTAGATGTTTCTGGGTGTAACAGGAGGCTGCAGTGTGGTCTGAGAGCAGGCAAGGAGCTAGGATTGAACTAGCAGGGAGGCTACAGAAACCAACGAATATACTGGCCTCAAAAGTAAATCAGAGGAGCTGAGAAAGATGGGTGAAGGACCTGAGAAGAATGAACAGAATGAGATGGAGAGCCAAGAGGCAGCAAGGAGACAATGAAGAGGCAGTGAATGGAATGAGAGAGACAGAAGTACAAGAAGTGGATAGGAGTTGAAGAGAAAATGAGGAAGAGTTGACACCTGGAGATCACACCATTGGCTACCCATGTTGTAAGAACTAACTTTTTACATGGATTTCAAAGGGATTTAAATGTGACCAGTTTAGCTTGAATCCAAGCCAGGGATTTCAGCAGTTTAGATTCAAAAGGACTTTGTTCACTGTATCCTAGTAGCACAGGAAGTTTGTCATCACCTTCATTTATTTTGTGTTTCTTCTGTAGAGAGAACTCCAGACGTTGGCAGTTAGCTGTGTCACTCATCACATGCCTGAGGAAAGGAAAAAGCACTTCATTCATGTTAGCAAACAGCATTACCTGTTCATATGACTGCTGGAACTTCCAATGTTTAGACCATGTGTTCCATTAAAAGAAAAGTACAGAGCTAGTACTCTACTCCTTATCCTATGAAAGGCTGTATAGCACTTAACCCAGATTTCCTTACAATGGCTTTACAAGCCACTAGGGAGGCAACGAACATCACTGAACTCCTTTCATATTAAACCACATGTTGAACTCAAATTAGTATCCCACAGATGGAAAAAGAAAAGGCTTTTTCGGTTGGCTATGCATGCTTTTTTATTATTGAACAGTGAATCTGGGGATTTCTTCCCATAATTCTACCTATTTTTTGTGATTCATCTGACTCAGAAATGTTAGGCTTTCCTTTCATGGACACTAAATATTGCAGTAAAAAAAAACCCTGTGCAGTCTCTCTTTTTACACTCACTCAAATGTAGGGAGGAAGAGTAACAAATGTAGGGAAGAAGAGGAAGAGGAAGATTCTTCTCACCACTTAACCAAACAATAAAGACTACCAGCTTATCAAGTTTTTTCATGGACACACCAAGTCCAGAGACAGCATTGATATTCAGCTGAGGATGACATGTGTTGGGTCCTTAAATAGTGATGATTGCATGTCCAGAGGCTCAGGGCTCCAGATAGCCCTGAGATCTGCCTGAGGACGTCATCCACTGGCTTCAGGCCTGTTTCTTTGCCACAAATGGTACTTTCCACTTCACCTGGGCTTGCATAGCATTTTTTGTCTCCAATTGCCCAATAGATTTTTGCCATAAAACTGCTTCCAGCTCCATCACGGTGTACCATGGGGCTTCTGTACCATGAAACTGTATCTGATGCATATTTTACAGGGGAAGGAATGCTTTCTAGCTAAGTTTCTATAATTTTAAAAATTGCTTTAGGCAGTGATCCTAAGGGAAGAAGAACTTGGAAAAACTTTTGATTCAACTCACCTGGAATTGCTTTCAACTCAAGGCGGTGCTTGAAGTGGGGTAGGATGGGATAAAAAGACATCCTCTTCCATTTCCTCCCTTTATACTGTCCTTCCCCCCCCCCCCCAAGTTGGCATAATTGAGTTTCACTTCTCTCCCCAATACCACCATTTTGGAACTATCCCACCTTCCTTTTTATCCCACTTTGAGCACCAAGTAAAGGAGATTAGGATTTTGGGTGGTCATATACAAATTTTCATTCAGTTCTACAAGGTATAATTTCTCTGATGTATCAGTTAGATAAGGAACTGTCACTCTTTACTGACAGTATGGTTGTTCAAGTATCAAGGAACTTCTATGTTCCATTTCAGTAAGTGCACAGGTAGCAGTACTTTTAGAATGAGAAAATCGCAATTGTAAGCCAAGGCTAGCTCTTTCTTTACTTTCTTTTTACAGCACTATAAACACTTGCAGGCTATTTTTCCAGGTCAAATGCCATGCTTGAAATACCAAAATTAAATGCCAAAAAATTAATTAAAATCATAGCTTGGAGAGTAATTGTAGACTTAATCAAGTGTAAACTTCTCCTGAATGGGTGTAGGGAACTAGGATTTATTCACTGGTGCCTGAATTCCCCAAAATGGAAGAACTATGTGTAATAAGGCTGGACCAAAATTCAAACACATGCAAGCACACTTTTACAGGACACTACATTACCCTGTGAAGGAAGGGTGGGGGGAATTGGCCCCTTTTGGAGTGGATGAGTTCTCATAACTTTTGGGTGTGGCAGGCTTGTCTTGAAAGAAAAGGCATTCAGTATCTTCCTTCCTTCTTCCTCTCCATTTTTACACTAGGGGAAAAAGTTCTTCCAATGATTCAGGTGTGGCTAAACTGCCTTCAGCAACCTCCTCGTTTAGTGTATAATGTTACATTGGAATGATGTCAGGTCATAAGATGCAGTAGGAATGTCATGAATTCCAATGAAAATGGAAACAGTAGCAGAAATTGCTAATGTTTGCTTACTCATCCCACAACACAAATAATTCCAGTTGGTTTTCACTGTTGTTGTTTTTTAGTCCGCTTCTGATATGCAATTGATGATTTGATAGTATATGCTTTGCATTGAAACCAATTCCCTTCCAAATGGTGCAAAAATTAATTACTGTACAGTGGTACCTCGGGTTACAGACGCTTCAGGTTACAGAATCCGCCAACCCAGAAATAGTACCTCGGGTTAAGAACTTTGCTTCAGGATGAGAACAGAAATTGTGCAGTGGCATTAGCTAAAGTGGTATCTCAGGTTAAGAACAGTTTGAGGTTAAGAACGGACCTCCAGAACGAATTAAGTTCGCAACCTGAGGTACCACTGTATTTTGAATGTGTCACTTGTGTCAATGATGTACATAATGAAGTAAATTACATTAAACAGACAGCACAAAAAGTAATATAATATTTGGAAAGGAAAGGAAATGGCACTGACTGTGATTAAGAGAGGTTCAAATGAAATTTGCTGCTTTCTTAAATCCTTAACATGAAGCCAATGGGACTTTCCATTGAAATGCTAACAGCAGTTTTGGTGAGGTGATTTTTCTCAGGACTGTGGCAGGGAGTCCTCCCCATCTATGGGCTTACCACAGTCTGTTCAACTTCCAGTAGTTTCCCTCATCAGTTGGGACCTTTTGTGACTTTGCAGCACTGCTGTGGAGACTAACTCAACTCAATTAGACTCACTCAACAAGGCCAATACAGATGTTACAAGCCACTACGGCACATCAGAGTGGTTAGTAGTGTGGCCTCCACATGTGGTGAGCAACGTTCAGGTCATTCTGTATTGGCCCTAGTGACAGAACCATTTCCTCAGAGGAGAACAGTGAGGATGTTTTCCTATTCAGTGAAAAGTGGTGAAGGTGGTATTATGAGCAGGTCCTCAGAATTACACAGGGGCAGGGGAACAACCAGTGAGGTATAAATAGTAGTTAACCAGAGAGCACTTCTGGTGACAAGGTGAAACCCTCCGCGTAGCAGGAAAAGAGGTTTTATGTCAGTTGTAATTAAAAAAAATTAGGTTGAGGAAAATGAGCTGGAAGGACTGAAGAAAGACCACCTACCCTTTTGCTGGAGGCAGCTGCCAACACAGCATATATTTTTTATATCTGAATATTTTCCAGCCTGGCAGAAAGGTATGTCTGAGGCACTTGCTTGTGTGTGTGTATATGTATATATGTGTGTGCGCGTGTGCATATATATATATATATATATATAATCACTGAGCCAAAAGATGTTGGCAAAGCTACATTAACCTCAGCCAACATAATTCACTGTCTTGCTTTTGGCCGCCAAGTTCTTAGTATTTATCCCGCAGAAGCTCACCTCAGGCCCATGCAATAATTTTTAATTGATAATTACACAAAATTGGAAGTATTTTATCCCCAGTTCAGAGCTGATGTTTTTCTCTGCTACACAGAAGAATGGCCCTCCCTTCCCGTTCCCATTCAACAGAATATTAGCACAATCAGCTATGACTAAAGCAAAATTCAAAGGAAGTTTTGAGCTTCCTTCTGTGGTAAAGTATCTAAATTAATAAGAGATCATGTGGGGTTTCACACACCTACTTTGCCACTAAATTTTCCTTAAAGCAAGAAGTGAGGGGCATCTGAATGGCCCTCACTAGACAAAACAGTATCTGCGGTGATTTCAAATGATTTTTTAACAGTGTGTATGGATTTTCTCAAAGAGAGCCATATCTGTAGCAGTGCTTCAAACGTTTTAGAGGGGGATAGGTCCCTTATTCAGTCCTCCAATATCACATATTTATAAATTTTGATTTATTTGACAACATATATATCCCACCTTTCCTTCAATGAGCTCAAGGTAACGTACATGGTTCCTTCCTCCTCTATTTCCCCCCAAAACAACCCTGAGGTGGATTGTCTTGAGACAGAGGGACCCACGTCAGCCAGTTTCCTACATGGTTGCATCAGGATTTGAACTCTGCTCTCCCAAGTTCCACTCCAATATTTTAATTGCTACACTCCATGGGCTCTCAGTACATTAGGTGATCGGGTACAATGAGTGTTATCAATGTTGGCCACCTGTTTAGGAAGCAAAATCTTTCCCCACTCATCTCCTTTGTGTGTGTTGGAGCACATATCTGAGGACAGAAATCTCTTCCTACATGCAAATATCCCATTTGCTATATTTGAACTCTGCTTATATAGAAGGGAAATGCATTAAGGAATTGGGCAACTGGAGTGATTGAATTCAGTTTTTCCATTTCCCCTTAAGGTTCACTTCAACCTGTTTCCATGCCCCTGGAAAAAGAAAACTTCAGTTTAATGGATACATTCATAAGCGTTCCAAAGTCAAAATTAATTTTGCACGAAACTGATTATTTGCTCTCTAATAATGGAAAAGGCAAGGCGAAGAATGTGACAGAAAAGAATTCCAGCTATACTCAATTAGTGGAAAATTATTTGACAGGATTTTAAAAAGTCAATTTGCTTTATTCCTTTGTTATACAAACTAATATAATGTGCCAGTTTAGTCACTGATTTGATACCATTGCTCTGAGTAGAACTAAGTGAAGAATGAAGTATCAGTGGTGCAAATCAAATTCAATCGGTTGGATGTAGAGAAAAACCTGAAGAAGGGTGCTGCTAGAAATTAAGTTTATTGCCTCCTCTCCTTCCACACCCCCAGGTGTTTTTTTTGGGGGGTGTGGAGAGCACATTCTGAGCTCAAGCAATTTCCCCCCTAAATTTGTGATGGAGAGAAGACTCTCTACAGTTTCTAGGAAGATGGTTTAATATGGCAAATCCAACATATTTCATGAAACCCTTCTTCACAGGGCTAAATTACTCTTTATATGAACAGTAATATAGAAACAAAAATAAAATAATTTGTACCTAATTTAACATTGCAGTTTGCTCCTGTGTATGTTAAAAATGTACATGCTTAAAATCCAGTTTGAATTTAAAGCCGAATCTATCAATTTTTCACTTTATGAAACTACGTGAACTGATGTCGTCGTCCCCTGCACAAAATTGCACTATTATGAATTTTGCAATGTAGTTGTCCAGTAGTTTGTGGGGGGAGAATGCATAAACTAGGTAAAAAGGTAAAGGTGAAAGACCCCTGGACAGTTAAGTCTAGTCAAAGGCGACTATGGGGTGTGGCGCTCATCTCTCAGGCCAAAGGAGCTTGTGTTTGTCCACAGACGGCTTCTCAAATCATGTGGCCAGCATGACTAAACTGCTTCTGGTGCAACGGGACACCATGCTGGAAACCAGAGTACACGGAAATGCCATTTACCTTCCCACCATAGCTGTACCTATTTATCTACTTGCGCTGGTGTGCTTTTGAACTGGTAAGTTGGCAGAAGCTGGGATAGAGCAACGGGAGCTCACCCCTTCATACGGATTAAAACTGCCGACTTTCCAATCAGCTAGCCCAAGAGGCTCGGTGGTTTATACCACAGTGCCACCCGTGAGTTGTATATGCTAGGATAAAGTGTATAGCAAAATGAGGTAGCGGGGTTGGAGCAAACAGTCATCATAAAAATTCCACATTAAAAAAAAAGTGTATGCATATCTATTTGTGATCATTTATCTCTTACTCAAAAACGGCCAGAAAGTGCACTTGAAAAGGAATCACTACTGCAAGTGGAAAGGATGAACAGGTGGTTATTTTTATCTGTGATGCTAATAAAACTACTGCTGGGTTCATTTTTATATGAGGAATCTTAACTTGGAGCACATTTTTATGAGTGTGTTACACATCTTTGAAAAATGGGAGGCCTTGGATTGTAAGCGCAGATTCTGCTGACACAGCATTAAGGATCTCTGGAGATCAGGGCATTCTAGTAATTCAATACAGCCAAAGACAATCCCTAATAAAACATGACAAGGCACAGGGGAGGTTAAATCTGTTTTCCCAAGTTTATCTCCACCCTTCAATTTTTTATTTTTTTTTTTAAAAAAATACATGCCTCTACTGCAAAAATTTGCAGGAAATTAAGACCATTGCCATCCAGCAGCACTGTTTTAACTGTAACATAGATATTCTCCCAATGGAATGGACTGTGGTTGTCAAGGTGTGTGTATATAAAAGTAAATGATTTAAAATTGGAACAAGAATAAAATGTAGATTGCAAAACAGAGAAGAAAAACATTACTGTACCTGTGGTCCCGGCAGGATTTTCACTTAGGTGCAAAAACACACACAAACCTACTTCTACTTCTGTAATTTAATTTTTAAAAATGCACTTCTTGCATATTCAATAAGGTGGGGAGAAGGGATGATTGCTGTTTGTACCCAGATTTGTAGTAAATGACTCAGTCTCTCTCAAACTGGTCTTTATGTCTGGAGTGACCCTTCAGAAAGGGCTCCTTATACTTCTTTGAGCAAATGATGTGCATTGTTATGTTATGGTTCTGTTGTTTTTTGTTATTGTAACCTATGTTATGTACTATGTAACAATTTTTAAAATGAAGTATTTCTTTTTAAAAAAAGAAAACAGTCACATGACAGTTAACAGTGGGGCTAGTGGTCAGATCCACATTATGCATTTAAAGCACATAGCTTATCACCAATAATCATGGATATTGTAGTTTGTCAAGAGTGCGGGAAACTGTAGCTCTGTTACGGATAACCTCTCATTCCCAGGATTTTTTGAGGGAACCCACGTGTTTTAAATGTGCTTTAAATGTATGATGTAGATGTGACCAGTGTCACCATTTAATTTAGCCCTGAGAGCAAGAATTCTGTTCATGCTTGGGCACATTATCCTTGCCGAGATAACATCAAGGGACTTGGCACAGAAAAAGACATTACAGGCATCTCCTCAGTTATGTGTGTTCGACGTGCGTGCAACTGCATATACATGCAGTGCTGGGAAATAATCAAATAAATAGATTTAAACTGCAAAAAGGTGTTTAAAGAGAAAAAATAAAGTTTACCTCAAGGAGCGTCTCCACCGCCACCGTTCAACCTGGACACTGACGTCCAACTCTGGCGGTTCCCTCACTGTGAGAAGTGAGGGTACAGGGAACCAGGCAGAGGGCCTTCTCGGTGGTGGCACCCGCCCTATGGAACGCCCTCCCATCAGATGTCAAGGAAATAAACAACTATCTGACTTATAGAACACATCTGAAGGCAGTCCTGTTTAGGGAAGTTTTTAATGTTTGATGTTTTAGCGTGTTTTTAATATTCTGTTGAAAGCCGCTCAGAGTGGCTGGGTAATAATAATAATAATAATAATAATAATAATAATAATAATATACCCTGCCCATCTGACTGGGTTGCCCCAGCCACTCTGGACGGCTTCCAACATATGAAAAGAGCGGGGAAAGGTCAAAAATACTGTGAAGCGTGGGGAAACATCAAGCAATCCCATGAGCCTTTACACTGACCCCTGAGGCTTGTGGAGAGCTGGAGTTTGAGAAAGAATGTTTGCAGGGAGATATTGTGGTGTGTTTAGGTGTGTTTTTGTGGATTATGCCAGTCTGGTAAGTGCTTCTGTTTTTCAAAGGGTTTTAAAGGGTTTCCAGGGGTTTAGCACATGTTTCCCACTGAGCGCGAACTCACGTATACATGCGGTACCCAGGAAAAACCCCACATAAATGCAGAGACCTCTCTCTCTCTCTCTCTCTCTCTCTCTCTCTCTCTCTCTCTCTCTGTGTGTGTGTGTGTGTGTGTGTGTTCAGTCTTGTCCTCAACCATTTGCTAAATGGGAAGTGCATATTCCCCCATTTTTATTTTGACTTGTCACTAACGTGTGCATTGGGCAAATGTTCCATGAAATGTCCAAAGAGGGACTCTGGCTCCTCATTACACAGATGGACAGCTAAAAGCTTTCATGCTTGAACGGGGTTGTAACCAACTGGTAAACATTTGCTTAACCCGTGTTCCTGAGCACAAGGTTTCATGCACAGAGACATACAGTCCACCCCATTAAACGTGGCTTGCTGGCTGACTTCGGAATTGCAACGTAAAGTTGTATCCTGGTGCCCTGCTGCTTTCCTGTCACTCCCCAGGGCTGTGTTTCTGCATGACTGACAGACGGTTGTTCTAGAGCCATCATCTTCCAGAATGCTCATAAAAATAGAATGTTGACTTTCTAAACCAGTAACTTTCTCCCTAATGGGGGATAAACCTCTTCCTCTCAACTTGTAATGCAAGCAATGGCTGATTTCTGAGGATTGCCATCTTTCATAATGGCCTCATAAGAGACCAAAAATCACAAGCACAGTATTATTAGTCTCATTCATGCAAATAATTAGCATATGCTGACATTCAGCTAAGTGCAAACTGCAAAGGTTTTTATCCCATATGCAAACAGGAGCAGTATTTCAAAGTGATGTTTGACAAGTAATTCTACTTGGGTAGGAAAATGATATTTCGTTGTGCTTTTTTAGTTTGGGGGGCTGGACACAGAGTATATATATAGGACCACACATCAAGGGAGTTGTGACTCAAGACCATTTTACATTCATTGATCATAGGTTTGGAGAGGAAAAAAAATCAGCATTCTGTAATAAATAAGCTGCAAAACTCAAGGTACAAAAACAAGCACATGTATACAAAGAAAATTGCTACTTGCTGACTTTTGAAGGCACAAATATGTGAAAATCCATTCACAGATGTGGCAGGTACACAGAGAGATGCCTTATTGCAATCTTTCAGCAATAATAAAGAAGCCTTTAAAAGCATCATTTTACCACTTTTCATCTGTTCAGTAGCAGCAAGTCAGCTGCTGCTATAAAAGAGTAACGACTAATTATTACCTGCCAGCAAGATAGCAAGTGCATTCAGGAACTATAAAATCGATGCACAGACCAATTTGCCGCCCCCTTTTTTAAGAATAAAAAATTAATTACATGCTGCTGACAACAGTCTGGCCCTAAACATATTGGCAGCATCGAAAAGTCTTATGTGGGCTACAATACAGATGAAAAGGGCCCCTGTGGACTGGTTTCCCTGTTAACTTTGGTGGAAAGGATCGCTCAATGTTCTTTCAAGCCCAACTGAGTCCATGTCCCCAATGGTCATCAGAGTTGTGACAAAATGATTTGGGAGATTGGTTTCTGGAGCTGTCTGTCAGGAGAGATGCCCTCCACCTTTGCAAAAACCTAGGAGGGGAACACAGTGTCGCTGCAGGTCAGAATACTGTTACTTGGTTGTAAGGTGGATAGACCTCTGAAGCAGAGACTGTCAGAAGTGGCTGATCTGACATAAATGTGCCTGTCCTATAAACAGGGGAGTAATAGTGTGCCAAGGGATGCAGGTGGCGCTGTGGGTTAAACCACAGAGCCTAGGACTTGCCGGTCAGAAGATCAGCGGTTTGAATCCCCGCGACGGGGTGAGCTCCCGCTGCTCGGTCCCTGCTCCTGCCAACCTAGCAGTTCGAAAGCACGTCAAAGTGCAAGTAGATAAATAGGTACCGCTCTGGCGGGAAGGTAAACGGTGTTTCCATGCGCTGCTCTGGTTCGCCAGAAGCAGCTTAGTCATGCTGGCCACATGACCCGGAAACCGTACGCCAGCTCCCTCGGCCAATAAAGCGAGATGAGTGCCGCAACCCCAGAGTTGGTCACGACTGGACCTAACGGAGAGGGGTCCCTTTACCCTTTACTTAATAGTGTGCCTAAATAGTCTTAAGTGTGTTTCTGTTGAGTTGAAAGTCTCTTCTATATGTTTAAGCTTGGTTTTCCTTCCACAAATCTTGCCCTTCTAGCTCATGAGTACAGCAAGCTCACTGGGTATTTTTGTGAAATCCCTGGTGTGCCTAATTATTGGAGATTCCTTCTCCGTATTTCTGCTCTTTGATGCCTTGAACTAAACCATGCTTAGTGTATTCAGATTTTTAGAAGAGTTTTTAGAGGATTAAGGTTGAACAACCTGGCAAGGGTAATGTAGCAAATCAAGGGTGGGTGGGTGTGGCAATAACTCTACCTGACAGAAATTGGTCATACTTTCAATATTGCTCCAGCAATAGAGAGTCCTCCTAAGACATTGGCGGTGGGTAGGTATGCACCACAGGAGTTCCCTGGACTAGTATCAATCAGAGGCTATTAGTCCTTAAGTCTCAATGAAATGAATGCCCCAAAGGCGCCACTGTAAGGGCTGGGTCATGAACAGTAGTGAATCAAAAGGTAAGTCACATGATCAAGGTGTCTCCCCTGCCAGGTAAGTTATTACTATCAAATAAGAGAGGTATACAATTTGGATAAAAAAATTGGCTTCCAGGTGGAAAAATCAAAGTTGGAAACAGAACTGCTAGACCCCAAAACTAAGATACTTTCAAGAATGTATAACTTGCTGTTAAAATGGAACACTCAAGATGAAATGGTTAAATCTGCTATGATTAAATGGGCACAGGATGTTGGACATAATATTATGTTTGCTGACTGGGAACAGTTGTGGACCACAGGTATGAAATTTACGTCATGTAATGCCCTAAGAGAGAATATTATGAAAATGGTATACAGGTGGTACATGACACCAGTCAAGCTTGCAAAAATCTATCATTTGCCCGATAATAAATGTTGGAAATGTAAAGAAACTGAAGGTACATTCTTTCACCTTTGGTGGACGTGCCCAAAGATTAAGGCTTTCTGGGAGATGATCTATAATGAAATGAAAAAGGTATTTAAATATACCTTTCTGAAGAAACCAGAGGCCTTTCTCCTGGGCATAGTCGGCCAATTGGTGCCAAAGAAGGATAGAACTTTCTTTATGTACGCAACAACAGCAGCAAGAATACTGATTGCAAAGTATTGGAAGACACAGGGTTTGCCCACACTGGAAGAATGGCAGATGAAAGTGATGGACTACATGGAATTGGCAGAAATGACTGGCAGAATCCGTGACCAGGGAGAAGAGTCGGTGGAAGAAGACTGGAAGAAATTTAAAGACTACTTGCAGAAATACTGTAAAATTAAGGAAAGTTAAAATGATGTCAGATGGAAAATAAGTGGTATTGGTAAAAAGATTTTTAAGAATATGCAAGTATGGGTTGATAACGGTTAAAAATACATATTTACAATAGGTTAAGATACTGAGTTATGACAAAAGATAGAGGGTAAGGATTTGCTGAAAGCGTGATTAAACAGGAATACAAAAGGGGAGGTGTGAGGAGGTCAAAGAATTAAGGAAATGAGATCAAGGATTATTGAAAGATGGAGTTAATTTTAAATTTTCTTTGTTTTCTTTTTTCTATTTAGTTATTTTTTTTTCCTTTTCTATATATTCTTTCTATGTGTGTTTCTTTTTTAGTTTGTTAATTTTTCCTACTCTGTAAACTTATGATCTTTGTAAACTTTATTTTGTAATTTTATGTTTGTGTTTAAAACTTTAATAAATATTTTTTTAAAAAAAAAACAAAAGGTAAGTCACATGCTGCAGTTCCAACAAATGCTAGTTTTCTGTTGGAGCCCTCTCAACCAATCAGGCTCCAGCTCTTCACATCATCCACCAGGAATCACCTCTAAACTCCCATCCCAATGTTTCTGTAAGGAAATGTCTCTAAATTACTGCAGTAACTGAACCTGGTAAAGTCAAACTGCTCTTCTCATTATGCCATAGTAATACCTTCAACAAAAGTAGATCAGAAAATTGCTCCAGAAATTTCTGCTTGTCTCCATTTAGTCACTTTTTTGCAAAAAGAAGACCAAAGAAAGCCCTCAGCTCTCAAAACACATGTTTGTGGGATTTCAACAAAACCACTTTAGTGCGTAGGCTTTTCAAAAGGTTGCATTTTGCCTTCTTTAAAAGTTTATGGTATCAGTATGGTATTACTGTTCAGAAGACAGATGCTAAGCAGTGCCAAATTCAGGGTTGTACGGGTGGTTCCCCTGCACAGGGTGCTGAGCTGAGAGGCTGCATAATAATAATAATAACAACAACCTATATTTATACTGGTACCTACTCAAAGTTGGTGGGCACTAAATTTTGTCCTTGCTCAGGCCCCCATATTACCAAAGTCCTCCCCTGTGCTAATTGTCAGACAGCGAACATACTTTTGGTAGACTATTGAAATGTAATTACAGAGACAAATGTAATAATAATAATAATCTAAATCAGCTCCCATTCCCCCAACACATTTGGAATCATTTGTTGATACCATATGTTCCTACAAATCTGTCTGTTTGCATTAAGTATTTATCACAGTTTCAAGCAATTAAAGGCTATTAATCCCCATTTGTTTCAATCCTTTGAGAAGATGTGGTTATTTACATCCCATAAAAGGAGAGGCTTGCTTTTGTTTTTGTTTTTTAAAAAAGAGCCAGTCATTCATTTCTCAAGTGACCCTTCAGTTTACTCAGTAAATCTCAAGAAATTCTAATAACTGCTTCTTCTGTATGGTTAATAAGAGCTCTCTTCATTTAGGGTCTAAAATTTAGATGCTAAATGTGGGACCTGCAATTTGACACGGCATTCATAGATCAGTGAAGGGCCGTAGCTCAGTGGGTAGCCCAACAACAGGGAGGGAGGGTGAAAGTGTTAGAATTCCTGCTCCATGATTGCATTCATGGGATTTTTGTCTATCACATGACGGTATATGTTTTGACTCCACAGAGTGGGAAGTGACGGAGACACTCCGTGTGTGTTTATATGTAAATAAAGTAGATTAGCCAAAATGCTGAGTTGCTGAGGTCTGTCATGCAATGTACGAACACTTTGCGGATCCCTAAGTGTGCTGGTGTCTGTTGGCATCGGTCGCTGTGAAGAAGAAAGCTTTTGAAGTTCCCGAATGATTGACCAGGAGGGAGGAAACATGCCAGTCGGGTATATGTCTCTGCCAGGGTCCTACTTGAGTGTAGGACGAGGTCCTGACAGAAAGATCTGACAACTGTGGTGCCAGGTGAGAGGCCAGCACTCCTTTATATACTGAGGGAGTGGAGCTGAGTGAACCACCCCATCTCCTGTACCAGCCTGCTGTAGGTCCATTTCAAACTCAAAGTTCTCCAGTCAGTGGAAGAGGCTGTTGCATCTCCTGCTGGCTGTGGGACCCTTCTGTCAGGGCCTGGACAGAGGAGGAATGGTGGAGACCGCCTCCCCAGCCTGACCCTTCCAGAGAAGAGGAAGACAGTATAGATTTACAACAGTGGTTTGCGGGAGGTCACAGCTCTGAGGCAGATGAGGGGGAAAGTTGGGAAATAATGGGAGAGGAGCAGGCAGAGCCAGAGCAGCTGGCTGGCACATTATCACTGGAAAGCATTCCAGACCCACCCCCCACCTCTCCCAGAACCCAGTAAGCATTGAAAGTAGAAGAGCAAAGGGTTTAGAGACAGACGGCCCTAAGCAGCAACCATAAGGTGGGTGTTGTTGAAAATGAGGAAGTAGGAAACAGCAGTGGAGCAAGCAGATCGGGTGCCTGGGGCAGCTTGTGTCCAGGGGTTGGGCCAGCCGCCTGCGGGGCGGAGTAAGCCAACACAGGATGCTCCACGGGACCTCCAGGGAGTCTGCCTGCCTCCTCCCATGCACTCAGCCACCCCACAGCTGAGGGGGAGGCAGCGGGCGGATTGTTTGGGCAGTGTAGAGCCTATGTGTGCCCAAGCCACCACGTCATTCCCAGGAGAGATGCATGAGTCAGGCATGCTGCAGGCTCCCCAGTGAGTGCCGCCCAGCATTTTGTCACGCTCCTCCGTGGTGACACCTGGAGCGATCCACCCCTACCGCACCCCTCTTCCACTGCCCCTGGTAGGAAAGAAGGGGGTGGAGATTTACTCAGAGCAACACTATTACTCCAAGAGTCTGCATTTCCAAGCTTCTCTATGTGAATATGGAATAAACAACATTGGTAAGAACTTTCCTTGTCTTATCCATTCCTGGCAACCTGCCGTGAGGGGTGGGGTCCTCTGACACCTGACTCCGACTGTGGGATCTGCAGGAGAGGCAGGGAGATGCCATGTCGCTATGGCATGTAAGCAGAATTGCTGTGTGCATCTGAATTGCTGAATGTACATTCACACACAGTTTGCACGCACAGCTCCCAATCCATGAAGGTACCCTGAAGCTTTCTCCACACGCTAAATTGGAAGTGTGCATCTTTAATAAACAAGTACCACACAAGTGATTATATGGTTTCACCAAATAAATCCATGCTCCACAGTGATGGTGCTTATGATTCTGATGCCAGATTCTAATCCTCCCACTGGGGATCAGTCAACAGCATTGTATAATATTATTGTGTATAATGTGGCAATGTATAATAGCCATGCAACATGCAAAAAAGAAAAGAAAAAAAAGAAGGATCCTTCCAAATGATGACAAATGTTTCTTTAATTACTCTCCACAGGAAGGATGCAAGATTGCTATTATGTAAAATGAGTGCTTTTCTATATCCAGTTGTCCCCCACCCTTTCCCAAGACAATAATTTGCAACAGGTCTCCTTTACCAACACAACTCATTTATGGAACAGCCTCTAATATTTCTGAATAGGCAGCAAAAAAACCTTCTCCGCACGGGATAGGAGAATGATTCCCACACTTGTATTCGCTAGAATCAGAATTCCATTACATCTATATGAGTATTACATTTACAGCACAATCACAATTTATTAAGACTATTCTACAGAGCACTATTGTAAAGAATTTATGTACTGTAAAATTGCTAGAAAGGTCGCTTGAGATGCAAAAGTTTAATTTGAAGTATCATGTTATGGCATAGTACTGCTAAACTCAGTGTTTGCTTAAACAAATAGCTTGAGGATATTGGTCTCCAAATGTGTGGTTTATTAACTTTAGTAAAACAAATTTATATTTAATTTTCAGAGATCTCTTACTTCTTCATATTCACCCATGCATTATCTGGTGCCTATTAATATTAACGTAAAACTCAAGTATAAAAATGACATAATTTTCAGAAATTATTTCCAATTCAGAAGCTTGCTCTGCAAAGTGATTGTTTATCTGGCTTTCAGCTTAACGTCCTGTTTGCATGACATGTTATTTATTTCTTTAATCAGCTGCAAAGAGATAGAAATGCTGTAACTGCCACAGGGAGAGGGAGAGAAATTTAACGGAACTGCAAAGGGCACTGAAAAGATCTGAGGAAAGTCTGGGGCTTTCTTTAAATGCATTGGGAATCCATTCCCATTTTGTGCAAATGCATTGAAAGTTGTTTATTTTATTACTTATTTATTTATCCAAAGACTTTTTACTCACTCTTCAGCAAAAAAGGAAAAGAAATGGGGGAATACCAAATGCAATTTACAGGTCAATAAAAAACAAAGTCTTTGCCCCCAGGGTTTTCAGTCTAAAGACATAACACAGGAGGGGAATGGATTGGAAGGGAGGCAATAAGCATATTCAGGTACTGGCTCCAAGTTTCAAGTTCTTTTAATGACTAGCACAGGCATCCCCACTCGGCCCTCCAGATGTTTTGGGACTACAACTCCCATCATCCCTAGCTAACAGGACCAGTGGTCAGGGATGATGGGAACTGTAGTCCCAAAACATCTGGAGGGCCAAGTTTGGGGATGCCTGGACTAGCAGGATGGCAACAGTTCAAGGAAAAGAGCAGCCAACAGTTACTGGCCTCTCAGCTATGGCAACAGAGTGGTCCTGAATCTCTTCTCCCATGGTGGAAGGACTGTCATCAGATGAAAGCTGATGGAGGGAGCAGACTGATTCACAGTGGAGTTGATGATGGTCTTGCATGGTTCTCCCTCTGCTGCAGCCTGGTGGTCATACTTCACACTTGCATGTTCCTTATACATTTTTATTTCTTGGGGACTAGGGATGTCAGTGAATTTGGATGAAAACAGAAACAGGAGTGAAAAAGAGTTTGCTTATCCATCCCTCTTGGTGGCTCAGCTGAATGTCGGAACTGGTCCCAATGAATAGTGTTGTTTTTGAGGTGACATCCAGGCACAGGCTGTGCTGAAGCTAAGTAGGTCTGGGTCTGGTCAGTGCCTGGATAAGAGATGCCATGGGCATTGCTTTGAGTTCCATCATGGAAAAAAGCAAGATACAAATGCAATATTGTTATACAACTGAGGGATTTGTTTGGAAGATGCCTGTGGCATCCAACCAAACCTGTAGTTTTGCAATTTCAAAATGGCGGCCTGTAGAAAGGGAAACGTGCTGAACTGGTCAAACCAGTCTCTTCATCAAGATAATGGCCCTGGCCAAAACCATTAAGCATCCTCTCTGCATGTGTAAAGAAGCTGATGGAAAACAGATGTGTTGCCATAGAGATAGCTGGAGATGCTTCCAGAAAGAGGTGGTGGGTCTTAACCACTTCATCTGTCTGGATTCCATGTTGTCCTAGGAAAGAGAACAATAGGCCAGAGGGGCTGGTCTGTGTGTGAGAGGTTGGCTGATGTGGGGAGCTCAGAATATTCTGAGAGGCCTGTTGTGCTCAGTGCTGAATCCAGAGCTATGGCTCTGGGGATAACCCCACAGAAAAAGGGGAGAGGCAAGATCTGGTGGAGTGTTAATACTGTTAGCCCTTGCATCTTGTGCTCAGGTTCTCTATGTGTGTAAATAAAGCCATATATCCCAAAGATGACAATGCTCAATGACTTTCATTCCAAGGAAACTGAGTCATGAGTAAGCGATGGCACTCAGAGATTGTTACCATTTGGAGATTGCAGTGCATTTTGTGGGGTACCGCTAACATGTTTTAGCTGACTGCCACCCCCATGTATTTGCAAATATATTCTGTTTATCCTTTGATAAAAGTTTCGTTTACATGCTAAAGTTAAGTAAATCAGCCATTTGGGGATCCCCCCCCCTCAAAGGAAAAAGAATCAATTATTATGTTCTGTTATCATTTTCAGTATTGCACAATAATCAGATGCCACAAGGGTCTCACGTCTTTTCATGTAGAGCTTCAGATCTGGATTCAGGCTGACAAATAAAATGGATGCAAGGAAATCAAAGAGGCTTATGATCATGCTCTCTTATATTTGATCTTTGTGGCTATCCATAAATACTCATTAGGGTTACCATGAAGAACAAGCCAAGCTTTTAGGTTCCAAGCCTAGCATGCTGTGAAACTTGAAATATGACATCCAGAAAAATATATGCATAACATATATGCATATGGATATCAGTTTGATCATTTATTTTCTACCATACGATGGTTCCCAAACCATTTTCTAATGAGACTTAGCCAACTGCACTGTCTCTTTGTGTGTGTCCTTTTAGTCAGTCTCATCAATCAGTGTGGAATTCCTTCTTCTTGCTGAAGTCAAGAGAGACCAACAGACACAATAAAGTAAAACCAAACAGATGGTTGTTGTTTTTCATGGCATCAACACAGAACAGCATGGGGTCTGCTATTTCCTTTTGAAATCCATGAATTTCACAAAGCGACTGCCCCAAATGTAGGTGTTTTTTCCCTCACTGGTTGCAAGTAGTGCGCTGAATGAGTTGAAAAGATTCATACGTTTGGTAGTGTCCATGTGGCTGCAATATTCAAACACACTATCTGGCAACACTATGGGAAAATGGCTCCCCCAATGGTGGGTGGGTGTTTTTTACTCGGGGGTGGGAAGAGATTATTTGGAAACAAATAAAGTCCTAAATGAAATGGAATGCTTGCCTTTCCTTTCTTATAGCCAAAGGAGGAGTGCAATGCAGACAATGGTGTAAATACTATTGAAAAGTATTAACTTCAGTTTTTGTTATTTTTAGCTACAGCCGAGCTGGAGAATCTGTATCCCTCCAGATGCTGGTGGACTATACATTCCATCATTTCTTGTAAATTTTATTTTTAAACTGTGCCAAATGCAATCTTGTGCATATTTAACCCAAAGTACAACCAACAAATCAACTAGTTGTGCTTTATCGTTTAAATTCCTTTTAATTCTCTTATCAGATCAAGAGATTTAACTAACTCATTTTAAAACATGTTGCAAAAGCCAATCCTATATACCTCAGGGGTGGGGAATCTGTGGTTCTTGAGAAGCTTCTAGACTACAACTCCCATCATCCCTGATCATTAGGCATGCTGGCTGTGGCTAATGGAAGCTGAAGTCCAACTGCACCTGTAAGGCCACAGGTTCCCCATTCCCAAGACAGAGAATTTCAGGCAGGAAATCTAGAAACTCCCTCAATTCAAATATTTGGAGACCCAAATTCAGTTGCTAAAAATTCAATGGGCGACCTCCTGAGAACCCCACGTTCCACCTTGTGTTGATGTTTCACTCTGCAGGAATGGCTTACCACAGGGTGATATTTGTCATATGCAAGAACATAAAGCAGCCGTGAGCTAAGCCATTCATGTGGCAGGCATAATGTGTGCACCGGCTATGAAATCACATTGTTTGAGAGAAAATATGCCTTTGGCCCTGTGCAGTGAAATATGTGTGCGTATGAATTATAAAATGATATTTTGGTACTGCATACTTGCAGTCATTTCGCCACATACCTTCAGGCTACTGTTTTCATTAAAACAGTAGGAAAATATCAAATTAAAAGCACAGCATTTAAAGTTTACATTTCATGCCACACCCTCAGCAAAGCCTTCTAATGAAGAGTAAGGTGGGTTTCTTTCAGGAAACAAAAATTAGCTGGTGGGTAATGATATTGTCTCCAACAATCAGATATTGGTAAATATCCTGCTTGTTATAGATCAGTTGAACTAGAGCCCCAGGAAAAGAGTATCTGGCCATTTTGTAAATATGACACATTCAGAAAACGCAGTGCTGACCATTTTGCGTTAAGGTTGCTTTAGAGAATTGGGGCATATTTATGTATTTAATGGACTGATTAGATTGATGTTCCATCTTTTTTCTGTCAAGGAGCTCAAGGTGATTCACTGGATAGAATAATGGCTTACACAATCCTTTGCATGTCTACCCAGAAGGAAGCCCCATTGAGTCCATAGTATGTGTGTAGAGTCGTGGAAACTTACAATTTAATAAACATGTTTATTTTGTTTGTTTATTGCATTTATTTTCCACCCAACGAGCTCAACGTGACATGCATAGCTCTCCCATTCCACCCTCACAAGAACACCAGGATGTAGGTGGGGTTGAAAGTAAATGATTAGCCCAAGGTCACCCAGTGAGTTTCATGGCTGAGTGGGGGTTTGAACCCTGGTTTCCCAGGTCCTAGTCTAGCACTCTAATCACTGCAACAGACTGGCTCTAGGGGGGAAAAAACCTTTCAAATAAGAAAATAATTTGGAAGGGAGACGAAAATAAACACGTGAACGCCCTGGCCACTTCACAAAACTATCCTGGGGTGGGGGGGGTGAGGCAGCAAAATGATAGTTGTTCCTTGCTAAGCCAATAGAGGGGATTCGACTGCTCCACCTCTTGCTTTCTCTGGTGGAACTGCTACTGATGGAGACAGTTCTGGGTGGGGAGCAGCCGGAGTGCAGATTAACCCCCTCTGTTCCTTGTGAATGAGATGCTTTTAGTCTTCAAGACATGTATGCTGATTTCAGGGACCATTAATCAGCCTGTCCCTTTGCAACACAGAAGTCGGGTGCACACACATACCCTCAGATTGTTCAACATTTGATAACTGGAGGCTAGCTCGGTGTGTGTGAACTAATTCCCTAAAGAAGTATGGCATTTGCAGTGACACCAGAGACTTCCTCCTCCCAGTACATTGTAAAACTTCATCATTCAGAGCTAACTTCTTATTGACTCCTCACGTGTGTGTGTTTTTCTCCCCCTGGTGCTCCCACTGTACACCAACACTGTGCGAAGGAGAGGAAAATATATTCTTTTCCCCCTCTCCCATTGTTCTTCCATGTCTGTAGAAGATGATTAGGTTTCATGTAAAAATATATAAAGAACTTTTCATTAAAAAGGATAAGCAAGTTAAGTGGAACCAGATGGAAAATGATGCTTTTGGCCACGAATTGTCAGAGTTGCAAAGGATTTGGGCTTCTTTATAGTTTTAATCTTGCCTCTGCTGAGACCTCAACATATTTTGCTGTGGTTATACAAGCTACCACAAATATTTGTATGAGCTTTTGGCTGTAGGTGTGAATAAGGCATTCGGCAATGAAATTATTTTTGATAGTGAAAGATATGTGGAGAACAAGGTTTTGTTTTTAAGCAGCTATGATGCCAAAGGCAGAAATGCACTAAATTTTTGAAGCCGTAAGGAGTGCATTACACACACCCAATGGAATACTTGTGACATCAATGAATTAACACATTATTGAAGATGGCAGTTATTAGTTCAAGCTCAGGTAAACTCAGTGGCCTACCAGAACAGTCCAGTAAGTTGTGTGGAGGTACCTACTGGCATTCTGCTTACAAAGGGGCTCAGATCTTAAAAGAGGCCACCTGTGCACAAATCCTGTCTTCTTCTAGTATCCTGCCCTAAAGAATGTGTTTGTGTCGTGAGAGTGGCTGTTTGTATCAAACTGTGGGAAGTTCAGTGTGAACCAGACCCATATACCATTGCCACCAGCATGACCAGTGAAACCCAAACCATGCCAACTCTGTAGGGCTCACCAAGGAGTTTTCTTCATGCCTTAAGCTTTGTCTTGTTCTCGTTATCTTTCCAAGTCTGCATTCCACCTGGCTTAAAATGGTAGCATCCCAGGCATAGGCAAACTCGACCCTCCAGATGTTTTGGGACTACAACTCCCATCATCCCTAGCTAACAGGACCAGTGGTCAGGGAAGATGGGAATTGTAGTCTCAAAACAGCTGGAGGGCCGAGTTTGCCTATGCCTGTCCTAACCTTATCTCACCCTCCCAGTCTTTTAAAGACTAACCAGGAAGACCATTTGATATGAAGCCCCAATAAAATTTTACATTTAAAAACAATCTCAAATTAGTTTTAAATCAGAATGCCAAATGGCATTATTTCTGCATGCCCACCAAGGTCTACAACTGTCTGCAAAATATGAAACTTGATCATTAGCTATTTGATATGTGCAACATGCTTGAAATGAACCCATGTGCCAAGCATGCCAATATTCTATGCATATAACCTTTTGATGTTATTTCTTTAACATCTGGCTATGTGAGGCGATGACAAGCAGGTCTCTCAACAGACAAATCTGCCAATTGCTCGACCTCAGATGGAACACCACTTTAATTAAAATACATTACGTGTATACTTCAAAAGAAGAACTTTCCTTAGCTGTTTGAAAGATCAAAAGGAGCTTGACTTATTTCAACAGGCCAGACCCATGGCAAAGCAGGTTGAAGGTTGCAGCTGCCTTGCAGGGGGTAACCCACAGACACCCAGAAAATGAATGAACGCTAAATAGACCTGCCTTTTAAACTGAACCAGCGTCTAATAACACATGGGGTGGGGGGAAATTGGAGGAAAATAGCCTCAGGTGAGGATATTTGTACAATCGTTCTGAACCCTGTTATATGAAATGGACTGACTTGTGCCTCTTGAACTGATTGGTGAATCCAATAGATTTCTCGCTTCTTCAAATGTTTTGATAAGGTTCTCAGTGGTATAACCCTAAAAGGATGGCAGTGCATGAGAGCATCTCAGAGCCTTCCAGAACTGAACCGTTGAGCAGGCCTCACCCTGAAAGCAAAGTGGGGGGTTAAAAGCTCTTTTCACCCTGAGAAAACCCAGGCAGACCTGAAGCAAAAACAAGTTTTAAGCTCTTTGCCCTACTTGGGACTCGACATTCTCAATTTCAACCAGCTCTCCTTCAACCATGTATGTTGAAATAATGCAAGTCAAATGTGTGTAAAATGAGGGATTGTTCTTCTGCTTCAGGTACGTGGAGAACTGAACTTAAAATGGAAAAGACGGTTTTATTTTTTTTCAGCATTTGCTCAACTCATCGTGTATATGCCTTGCACAGTATGAGTTTCCCTCTTCCACCCTGGGTGATTCAGAGACAAAAATCTTCAATCTATATCATATGTACCACAGCTGTGAAGCTTTTCCCAAACGCTTATCATGCTTTAGTTCTAAACACACTGTTTTTCTTGTTTAAATACAAGCTTCTCCTGCTTTTTCTTTAGTACTTCTATTTGAATATATACAAACATAACTGATTGCACCATCTGGGTTCTCCCTGTCTAGCATTTTTTAAAAGCCACTGCATATGCATGCAGCATACGGTTCAAATTGCCCCTGCTACTGACTTTATTTTATACACTCTTTTTTTGGTGCAGTCTTGTCTAAATGGAATAATGCAATAGGTTTTTTATTTCAGCATCTGTCTGCCTAACATGCTTCAATAAAGGTTTACAGACTCTTTGCTAAAGAAAGATCTATATAACTCCTGTTTTACTGCCCAGTATACATCCTCTTTCTTTCCTGCCTCCTTTTGCCCTTCAAAATGCAGTTAGATCTTGGAAAGAGAGTGCAGAATTGAAACTAGAATTGAAACTAGAAGAAAGCAGAGCATGCAGGTGAGGTGTAAGAGGTAGGTTCTGTTGAATTTATGCTCAGCAACAAAACTACACATATTTTCTAGGTAAAAGGCAAAAAAATGTGTATGAGGTAGCTTAATGGGAAGTTTCACTCACAATAGCAACAATAATGATAATTATATTTTTTATACCCTGCCCATCTGGCTGGGTTGCCCCAGCTACTCTGGGTGGCTTCCAACACATATAAACCCATAATAAAACATTAAATATTAAAAATTCCCCAATATAGGGTTGCCTTCAGATGTCTTCTAAAAGTTGTATAGTTTTTTACAGTGTGTTTTTTCTGGGGGGGGGACACAGGGGTACGCATACCCCTAAACATTTTGTGAATCTAAGTTTAGCCTCATGGAGGGGCAGTATTTCAATGTGAGTAGGAAAATGAGAGTACGCCTAAACATTTTTTTAAAAAGAAAAAAGCACTGTTTTTTTTTAATCTCCTTGACATCTGATGGGAAAGCGTTCCACAAAGTGGGTGCCACTACCGAGAAGGCTCTGCCTGGTTCCCTGTAACTTCACTTCTCACAGTGAAGGAACTGCCAGAAGGCCCTCAGGGCTGGACCCCAGTGTCCAGGCTGAACAGTGGGGGTGGAAATGCTCCTTCAGGTATACAGGGCTGAGGGAAGCCAGTTAACCCCTTTAGACAAAAACATTTGGCCTTGGTGCACACCATGCATGGGTGATTCTAAGCAACCATCTCCCTGAAGCACCTCTCCCACATCCAGAGATTTGGCTGCTACAGCTGTGGCTGTGGAAAAGAAAGGCTTCAGAAGGCAAAGGGGATGTGCATTTCAAGCAAGCAAAAGGAGCAGCAAAAAGTCAAGTCCTTGCCCAGCATCTCCCAAAGCTTAGTGTTAGGTTTAGCAAAGAAATAAGTTGGTTAAGATCTCTATCCATATTCATTGAGAAGGAAGGGCTGTAACTCAAAGGTAGAGCATCAGCCTTCCATGAAGAAACCCCCAGGTTCAATGCTCCATTCAGCTGTCCTGAGGGCAAGGCTCGCCAAACAGGGAAGCTTTCCACAACCAAATCCCTGAATCCCTGTATTCACCCCAGCAGAGCAGATGGGGCATTTTTCTACAGAGTCCACTAGAGATGCAGCTAGAGCATTCATATGTCACTTTCTGCATGATGGCTCTAGAATGATTGTATTGCCTTATAGCAGAATGGTTGCAGTTCAGTTTTGATAAGAATGTGATCTTGTTATTTTTAATATCACACATGAAAACAGTAATAATAATAATTTTATTATTTATACCTGGCCCATCTGGCTGGGCTTCCCCAGCCACTCTGGGCGGCTTCCAACAAAATATTAAAATACAGTAATGCATCAAACATTAAAAGACAGCCTTCAGATGTCTTCTAAAAGTCTGGTAGTTGTTGTTCTCTTTGACATCTGGTGGGAGGGTGTTCCACAGGGCAGGTGCCACTACCGAGAAGGCCCTCTGCCTGGTTCCCTGCAACTTGGCTTCTCGCAGTGAGGGAACCGCCAGAAGGCCCTCGGCATTGGACCTCAGTGTCCGGGTAGAACAATGGGGGTGGAGACACTCCTTCAGATATACTGTAGCACCCTGCTTGTGGTTAACGCTTAGCTGGAATGAAATATTCAACGCAGCAATAGAGAAATTAAAATAATAATTTATTTGTCAGACAAATAAATAAGAGGCACAGTGGTATATGGTTACCAAGCTCTGGCCTGCCCTCCTGCCATTATGGCCAGCACTTATATTTCCTCAATCCAGCCCCCTTTCTCCTCCCTTTGGCTGCCTCTGTCCAATCAGCCTGGTTGAAATTCCTATTGGCTGTTTGCTAGAACCAATCATAAAAGATACACCCATTTCCTATTACCTTTTATGGGAGACAGAGAGCTATATTTTCTTCTATTTATAAATGGCAAATAAGTAGTCATATATCTTACATTTACCTCGACCAGGCACCTTAATTACCAGATAACCTTTGGCCCCTCTTGCCCTATTCCCTGCAAAACAGATGGCTAATGGTTCTAATTTTTATCTTAAACAGATATTTTGGGTTTACCTCCTCACGCACCATCTATGAAAGATCTCCTTCTTTGGAGGTCTTTAAGCAAAGGCTCGACAACCATATGTCAGGAGTGCTCTGATGGTGTTTCCTTCTCGGCAGGGGTTTGGACTCGATGGCCCTTGTGGTCTCTTCCAACTTTATGATTCTATGATTCTATGAAATAAGAATCTAACATTTCTTACTTTCTAAATCCTTTGCATAATTACATTTAAGCCAATATATTTCATAACATATATAGTTTTTTAGAAGAAAGGGAACTTAGTAAAAGCTAAGCTAAATTCTAAGTTTTCTAAAGATTCAAAGCAGTTTCAGAGAGCTGCTTTGCCTAGTCCAGTTGCTGTTTATTTGCCCTTTTAACCTTATGAAAATGTGGCTCGTCTCTAATGGGAGGCACAATAATTCTTACTATTTACCAACTCTTAATTGTGTTTTGCAACTTGATTATTCTGTAATTTGTATGGTCAGTGTGACCTTTTGCTCCTAGCCTGTGATTTCCTTTTACAACCCTGAAACACTGCTATAGATCAGGGGGGGGCCTTGATCAAGAAGATAAACAGCTGCCAGAGTATGGTTTCTGCCTGGCATGAGAGATACAAACATTTACAAATATATATATATATTTTAAGCTCATTTTAAAATACAAATCTTGATCAGATGCCTCAATACTGGACCGAGGCCATTTAGGGCTTTAAAGGTCAGCACCAACCCCTTCAATTGTGCTCAGAAACAGTGCCATTAAACAGTGAAAAAATTGTGCATGAAAACAGTGCCATTAGCTTTCAAATAGTTTAGATTAAACGAGCAACGAAAACCTCCCTTTAGAACTAGGTTTTCATCAGTTTGACCTTGTCCTGAAAAACTGCCATTCCAGCAAAAAATATATAAAAAATTAGATATGTCATTTTCTTCCCACTTGCACAACAGAAACACACTTGCAGGGAATATGTCTCAGGATGTGAGTCAGCAAGTAATGAATCGGCAAGTAATTAGTCCCTAAAGTGCACACAGATTTTCCCATGTCTTGAAAATGACATTCTAATCACTTTCAAAATGTGGAGCTCAAAATAAAAAGACGCCTTCCTCATTATATATCTGGTGAAGAGCATTCCCTCAGCCTATGAGGTAAGAAAAATTAAAACATTTAGATAACTTATTGCAAAGTTTTGTTCGCTTTCTGCTAGAATTAAAATCAGTGCCAGCTGGTGATTGCATTACACTAAGTTTCTCTCTGGCCCCATCTTGAAATAGAGAACGTTTCACCAGGGACTATTAGCCCTGGTGACAAACATTTGTTAACATCCGTGTGCTTGCTTCTGTCTTCCCTAGAAGGAGAAATCCTCTATAAAACCCAACACAAAAGCTTTTCATATGAAAGTAGAACCCAGCATAATAGAATGTAATTTCTTTTTGTTAGAATGAAATGATTTGAAGCACAATAGTAGTATTTTGGCTTTGAAGCAACATTTGGGGGAGCACTTGGCAAACCTTTGGCGAAAGGTGCCAAAAAAGCATCACCCAGAAACAGAGGGCATAGATTTGCATAAAATTGTATATGCTGATTTATATGTATACATGAATATTTAGAAATCATTACTATAATTTAAATAGAAATACATATCACATAGCAAGTACTGTGGAACAAGACAGGAAGTATTGTGGAATAACCTCCCATACTGGGTTTTGGTTAATTTTGTAATCCTGAAACCAAAATCCTGCAATGTCTTTTTTTGAGGTGAAAATATTCTAAGTGAGGCCATGCAAGAGATTTCTATAACAGCATCAATATATTGTGACAGTTTTATTTTTGATTCCTCTCCTAATGTTCTCTCCAAATGGAATTCCCTTTTTTTTCACAGCTATCATGTACTGGATCAACATTTTCATCAAGGCATCCACTTCATTGCCAGTAAATCACTGCCAGTTCAGACTCCATAAAGCTTTATATATGTAAAGTTGGGGTTCTTTGCCCCCAAATGCACCACTTTACACTGGCTTGCATTGAACTATATCTGCCATTTGAATTCCCATTCACCCAGTTTGGAGAGATCCTCTGGAAGCTCCTCAGAATTCCCTTTTGCCCCCACGCTTGGGAAGAAGACTCGCAAGACAAGAAATGGGATGATGGTTGCGTGTATATAAAAATTATCTTAATTGCGTGCTGAGGTCCCCCAAAACACCCCGACCCCAATAACTCACACATCACACAGAATTTTTAAAGGTTTTTGGCATAATTTTGGCCACAACTTTATTAACATACATAGATGTGAGTGGTTGCTTAGGCATTGGTTATGACTATCTGTCCCCCCGCCTTGGGAACAGAACTGACTCCCGGATTCCAGCGAAAGTCAGTGAGGGAAAACAATACTGGGGAGAACAGGAGCTGTGACACAGGTCCTCAGCTTCTCCCCTCATGCTCCCAGGGGCTTACGAGGCCCAAACCCGATTCCAGGGGTTTGGACGAAGGGATGGTAAGCCCCTGAATTCCTTTAATGGAATTCCCTTGCTGCAGCAGCATTGGAGGGGCAGGCCCAGCCAATCCTTACCCCTCCACCAACCAATTTTAACCAATGCCTAACCACCAACCTTACAAGTTGTGATGATTTGCTACGCAGTAGGCAAAAACCAAATGGGACCAGCCAATCAGCCAGATGGACAAAATTCCTACCAGGCCCCTGCCCCAATGGCAGACAACCCCATGACAGGCATAGCAATGTCAAAGCGCAAGCCCAAACAAGGGAGGGCGGGCGGGTGATCTGGTGCCCACAGCGAAAGAGAAAGCAGATCACTGTGAACACGGCTTAAATAATCTCTGTTCCCACCCCAAAAATTGGCAACATCAACTTTACCCCAGCAACTCAGGCAACCAATCCTTGCCAGGCCCATTTAACCAAACTGCCTGGCAACATCGGGGTGTCTTGCCTGGCCCCAACCGCAACACGTGTGCTCTCTATTAATGAGAACATGCTTTATCCAAATCCAGGTAGTATGGGCAGGTGAAATGTTTAACTAACAATGTTAGGGAAGCATCCCTCTAGACCTCTGCACACATGATATGGCCATCAGCTGTGTCTTCCCAGCTAAAAATAGGGAGGAAATATTCTTTCCTTGCTAGACAGGCCTGAGGGACTTCATTGACACCTTTCTGAAAGTCTAAAAACAAAATGTCTGCTGGATCACCACTCTCAAAGAACATTAAAAAGGTTGGCTATACAAGACTTGTGGAAGCAAAGAGCTTCTGATAGAAGTTAGAATTGTAAATAATAATAATAATAATAATAATAATAATAATAATAATAATAATAAATTTTATTTATATCCCGCCCTCCCCAGCCGAAGCTGGGCTCAGGGCGGCTAACAACAATCAAAATAATCCAACATTCTAAAAACATTCATTATAAAATTAATTAAAATCAAATTAAAATCAAATTGATGGCAACCATTAAGCAAAATTCTGTGCAGATTGCCAGAGGAGGGGGTCAGGCTGTACCCTGACCAAAGGCCTGGTGGAACAGCTCTGTCTTGCAGGCCCTGCAGAAAGATGTCAGGTCCCGCAGGGCCCTAGTCTCTTGTGACAGAGCGTTCCACCAGATTGGAGCCGCGGCCGAGAAAGCCCTGGCTCTAGTTGAGGCCAGCCTAACCTCTCTGTGGCCTGGGATCTTCAGGATGTTTTTATTTGCAGACCGTAAATTTCTCTGTGGGACATACCAGGAGAGGCGGTCCCATAGGTACGAGGGTCCTAGGCCGTATAGGGCTTTAAAGGTTAAAACCAGCACCTTAAACCTGATCCTGTACTCCACCGGGAGCCAGTGCAGCTGGTATAGTACCGGATGAATATGATCTCGCAGCGAAGACCCCATAAGGAGTCTCGCCACGGCATTCTGCACCCGCTGGAGTTTCTGGGTCAGTCTCAAGGGCAGCCCCACGTAGAGCGAGTTACAATAATCCAGTCTGGAGGTGACCGTTGCGTGGATCACAGTGGCTAGGTCAGGGCGAGAGAGATAAGGAGCCAACTGCTTAGCTTGCCGGAGATGAAAAAATGCCGCCTTTGTTATAGCTGTAATCTGCGCCTCCATAGAGAGGGAGGTACCGAAGATTACACCCAAACTCTTAACGGACGATGCTGGCACTAATTGCACCCCCGCAAGAGATGGGAGTTGCCCCCTCAGTCCCATATCGCTCCGTCCCAGCCAGAGGACCTCTGTCTTCGAAGGATTTAACTTCAACCGGCTCCCACGTAACCATCCAGCCACAGCTTCCAGACATCTAGTCAGTGTGTCTGGGGCCGAGTCAGGATGGCCATCCATCAACAGATAGAGTTGGGTGTCATCGGCATACTGATGGCAACCCAGCCCAAAACTCTGGACAAGCTGGGCGAGAGGGCGCATAAAGATGTTAAAAAGCATCGGGGAGAGAATCGCACCCTGAGGCACTCCACACACCAAGGAGTGGCGCGATGACAATTCCCCCCCAAGCGCCACCCTCTGTCCCCGACCAGAGAGAAACGAGCGCAGCCATTGGAGGACTGTGCCCTGGATCCCTACGTCGGCAAGGCGGTGGTCTAGGAGTTCGTGATCGACCATGTTGAAGGCTGCTGACAGGTCTAGAAGAATCAGCAGCCCCGACCCGCCTCGATCCAGCTGCCTGCGGAGATCATCTGTTAGGGCGACCAGAGCCGTCTCGGTCCCATGACCAGTGCGGAAGCCAGACTGGAATGGATCGAGAGCCGATGTTTCATCCAGAAACCTACCAAGCTGTTCAGCAACCGCTCTCTCAATCACCTTACCCAGGAATGGAAGATTCGAAACCGGGCGGTAATTGGATAGGTCTAAGGGATCTAATGATGTTTTCTTTAAGAGCGGACACACCACTGCCTCCTTCAGTTCCCCTGGGAATATCCCGGTGCCAAGGGACAAATTGATGATATCACCCAGGGGGGCCCACACCTCGTCTGGACACGCTCTAATCAGCCAAGACGGGCACGGGTCAAGAGGACAGGTGGTGGGCTTTCCAGCTCGGAGGAGTCTGTCCACATTGGCTGGGGATATCCGGTCAAAGTGGTCCAATACTGGACCTGAGGACAGTCGAGGTGCCTCCAGTTCCTTTATTGTATCCAAATTGGCAGGGAGGTCATGGCGGAGCAACAGGACCTTCTCCACAAAAAAGCTCGCAAATGCCTCACAGCTGTGTGTCAAATTGTTATTTAAATTTGGCTGTCCTTCAAGGGACGTTAAAGACCTAATTATACTAAATAATTGTGCCGGGCGAGAGCTAGCGGAGGCAATGGAGGCCGAGAAGTAGGACTTCTTAGCGGCCTTCACTGCCATCTCGTAGGTTTTCATAAAAACCCTATAAGATGTTCTCGAGGCTCCGTCACGGGCACCCCACCATACTCGCTCTAGCCGTCTGAGGTCCCGCTTCATTTTCCGAAGCTCCTCGGTAAACCAGGGAGCCTGGTTTCTGCGGGGTCGCAGAGGGCGCCTAGGTGCGATCTCATCAATGACTGCTAGGAGCTGGATATTCCAGCCCTCAACAAGCTCAGTCAATGAATCACCAGGGGGAGCAAGGTCCCGCAAGGCCTGACGGAATCTATCAGGGTCCATCAGCCTCTGCGGGTGACCCCAAATTGGCTCGCCACCTAAGCAGGGTGGGGGTGGAAAATCAATCCTGGCTTTCAGAGCGTAGTGATCAGACCATGGCACCTTCAGCGAAGGAGACATGATCACATCTATACCGGTGCCAAAGATCAAATCCAGCGTGTGGCCTGCTTGATGTGTGGGGCCCGAAACAAACTGGGAGAGCCCTAGTGTTGCCATGGAAGACACCAGGTCCAGAGCCTGTGAGGAGGGAGTGGCATCAGCATGGATGTTGAAGTCCCCCAATACCAATAGGTTAGGGAACTCCAAGGCCCAGCCGGCCACCGCCTCCAGCAGGCCTGACAGGGTGGCTGCTGGTGCGCTAGGTGGCCGGTACACCAGCCAGACAGCCAAGCTCACCTCGGAGCCCCACACTAGGCCAACACATTCAATGCCGGGAATCGATGGCGATGGTAGAGCCCTGAAAGAACAATCTTCCTGGATTAATAATGCCACCCCTCCCCCCCCCGGCCCACAGTCCACGACTGGTGGAGGACGGAGAAACCCGGGGGCGCCATCTGTCGTAAGGTAACAGTTTCCCCTTCGCGCACCCAGGTCTCCGTCACACAAGCCAGGTCAACCCCCTGCGAGGTGAAGAAGTCTCACAGGGTGGTGGTTTTGTTGCCTATAGACCTGACATTGCACAACACCACTGACGGAGGTACATTGTGAGAGTACATTGAAGAAACTAATATAAGAAAGATATTTAACCTCTCAACATTTGCCTGACACTCCATTTTGATTCCCACTGCTAGCTGTGTTTTTCTCCCTACTATGCTTTTGACAGTAAGGATAGCAATTTGACATGTTCACTTAGTCTTAGAGGCTGGATCTTAAAGCTCAGTTTCGCCCATGCTAACCTTCCACTGACATCTGTGTCAGGAGAACAATGGCCAGTGGTCCCTTATGGGCAGAATTACAAGTTTTTCCTTACATCTGAATCTCTCGCAGAGCCATTTGTCTTGCGCAACCCCTCCATTTTGACACCCTTGCATTCAGGACTGGGCATGTGTCTGTTTAGAATTAGGCACAAGAGCTTCTTTTTGAAGCACACTTTCACTTCATTTTTCTAATGTTCTCTTTCAGAATTTCCAAAGCCTCAGGCTGCTCAGCCATTTTTAATCCACATGAATAAGGCATCACACAAGTAGGCCTGTGTGTGCGCGCGCACACAAACACACACACATCCCTAGACTGTCTGCCCATATTAAACTTCTGCATGAATTTTGAAAGAAGTTAAGGCCTACCCATAGAGTAGTCTTTGAGTATGTAAAATATGGATTTCTCTTCAGGGAACAGTCCTACAAAAACACCACAGAGAAAATAATTCCACAAGAAATTTCATCTAATTTTGTCTCTGTGTTGTCCACTGAGGCTTTTGTTATGCAGAATACATTTCCCTGTAACCTTTTCTCGGGATCCAAATTTCATTTTCTTAACATGAAAAATTAATTCTTTGAACTCAATAAAATATGATTATATTATGAAGAACATTTCTGTTCTTGAATCCTGTGCATTAAAAACATTGCCAAACACTCACATATATTGAACATGACAGCAACCATTTAAAGCCATTAAAGTGTGACCCAAATATTAAAAACTTAATCACTGCTGTTTGCAAGCTTGTAGTTGCAATTACTATAGTCCTTTTTATGAAAGGATCAAAGGCAAGTCATGGTGTGGAATAATAATAATTTGTGCCTTCACGTATTAAAACCCCACCCTCAAATATTTCTGTAAATGTTTATGGGGAAGGCCCACTCTAAGAAGGGGATCGATGAAGTTGATGGAAGCTTTAAACATCTATTATAATGCTGACAGCGTTCTTCAGTAACCATCCTCAAATCAAATCTAAGCTGTAGTATGAAGTGTAGGTGGGTTCCCATGATGCAAGACACAGGGATAACAGCAAGAACCTTTATTGAACTAACAGAACTTGACCACAGGGGTAAAGCAACTGCTTATATACATTTCTGAAGGCCTGGGCCACCATCACTCCCAATGTGATTGGCTGTCTAAACTTCCAAGCTGTGAATCATAACTCAGAGTTGAAGAGCCAATGGCTGAGGCCCAAATCCTGAAATGTTCTGTGATTGGATATCATGTATCGAATCAGGACACAGGAGCTCAGAATCCTTAGTCCAGACTCAAGCTCAGGCAAACACAGACCACTGAACACATAACACAGTAGTCACACATTTTGGCTACGGCTTGTTTTATTGACAGTAATGGCTTTTTTTTAGTTTAGATGTCTTTATTTTATATTGCTTACTAAATTCCCTTTCATTTCCACTATCTCTAGCTGGCATGAATGTGAGGCTTGGTAGAATGGACTCTAAGCTTTGATGATCCTCATCACTGACACCCTCAATACCAGGACAGGCACATTTCACCAGACTTATCCCTGAAGCTGTCCCAAACAGCTCTTTTCAGTCTTTTCAGTTTCCTTCAGTCTCTGTTAAGCAACACCAAATATAGGCCATCCACACTTAGTGAACATCTTTACCTTGTTTGGATGCTCAAATCTTCCACAAGTGAGGAAGAGCAGGGATGAGGACACAAGATCCATCTTGGGTCTGATCTTACTATGTTCTTAGTCCTTTGGGGGAAAGCCATGACATACAAACTGGTTGAAAATGGCTTAATTTTGCAAATTTGGCTTATGCTGCCTAAGCAAAAGCTAACTTTATTGCCAGTGGTTTTAAAGGCAGGAAATACCACTTCCACCTGAGTAAACATTATTTAGGTGCCTACTTGCATATTATTTCCTGTAACTCATCTCCCCCCCCCGTCCCCCCCCAAAATATTTGCAACAAGTTGAAAATTTCATTTTTCTCTTACCACAAATATTCTGCCACACTGTCAACTAAGCACTCTGAAAATCCCTGAAAGTAGGTCTCTGTTCATTTATTATCAATACAAAAGCAGAACAGAGAAGAAGAAATAATTTGTTCACATTTAGAGTATTGATTGCTTCCAAGTAGACACAAATAGAATTATGTAATTTTCCTATTCACATTCAGACCGTTTTTGGCATTTCTGGAGCCTGTGGTTTGATCTTTGGTCTGGGTTCAAGACTTACAATTCAGATAAGCTCCATGATAATAACATTTTGAAGGTGCCCATAGGATCTTCACTGCCATCTCTGAAGCGGACAGTTACCTCTTCTTCAGCAGCGTCTGTAGGCCCAGGGAACTTGAAATCTTTGGCCTAATTTTATGCAGCACCAAGTTCATGAAGTTCACAGAGATGGGTTGGCACGCAAAGATAAAGACTCTCCTCCCTGGAAGAGAGGGGAGTGGTTGTGGGCGGGAGCCCGAGCACCGCCCCTAGCAGGGGGCGTTAGCCCCCTGCCTCCACCTCTCCTGGCTGGCGCCCACGCCCCTCGGCAAGCACCCAACCAGGTGCCTCCGAGGGGGCGTGCTCAGCAGCCTTTTGCTGCAGCGCCAGCCTCTCCCCGGCCTCATTCTTCGCCGTCGTCTCATCGCGAGTCATCGCAGGGAAAGTCATTGCAGGGAAGAGCTCAGCCATGAGGTTTGGAGTCGGGGGGTGTTTGTGTGTGTGGAGGCTGTCTGGTTCCTGGCTTGCCTTTTTAAATTTAGGAGGCTTGCGTGCGCTCATTGCTTTACTGCTTTTAAAAAACCTAGGCACCCAAGTTTGCCTTGCTGTCTTGCTGTGTCCTCTTTTCTGTGTAAAAACCTACATTTTATTTTCCCCCACTCCTGGTGCTGGATTTGTTTGGGCGGTTTAAGTGTGAATTACCTTTCTTAAGCTGCAGCTTTTTCCTTTGCCCAGCACATGGTCTCTCCACCACCAGCGAAGTCTGAGTGTGAGTGCCGTCTTTCTATCTCCCTTGTCTCCTCACTTTCCTTCCCTGGCCTCTGCCTTGGTGGCTGTGCGTTTTATTTTAATTTTGGCCAGGGTGCCTGTATGTTTTTTCCCTCTATTGCCCTTGCCCGTCCGATTGCTTGGCTGGTCTGGGTGACTGAGTGGGTTTGCCTTACATTTTAATTTGTTGGCCAGGGTGCTTGTACGTTTCCCCCCTCCCTTGCCCTTGCCTGTTCCTCTCTAATTTTAAGTCGTGTGTGTGTGTGCTGGCAGCGTGTGTTTGTGCCTGGCGTTTGTTGATTTATTACTCTTTTAGTGTGGGTTTGATTTACCCTGCCATCCCTTCCATTGGTACCACTTAAACCTCACCCCTCTTACTTTATCTAAGCCACACACCCCTCTTCGCTTGGCATTTGGGGGAAGAAATAAGGCAGGGCTTGGGGCGGACAATTCAGGGTTTCTGATCAGGAAACCATTCCTCAGCATTGTACATTTATACGTTTAGAACCTTTGAAGGTGTACCTCTGCCTGGTTCTTGTCATTGGCTTCACTTGCCAGTACAGGGTCCCTAAAGAAAACCGCTTTTAAACAAAGAAACAAACAAACAAACAAAAGGTTGTGGCTTATAGACCCTTACTGAAAAGTCCAGGCTAACCCACGGTTTATATTTCCACTTCATTTTGGCTCACTGTAAAGGACAGCTATTTTCCTTTTCTTCTAAACTTTTCCTTGCCCTGAGTGTTCATTTTACCCCCTCCTCCCCCCCAACTCCCCCCAGGCTTTCCTTCTCCTCCCTCCACCACTCCTCCCTCCCAGCACCCCCCACCCTTGCAGAGTTCCCTTTGCTTCTTGCCTGAGTCATCACAGTTACCAGACAGGTTTTTCAACTGAATTGATTGCTCTCTGAGTGACTGGCAGTTTGCTAGGCATTGTCTTTAAGCACCTGGCAGTTCAGCAGCTCTAGTTGCATTGTCAGTTTAACTAACCAGCAGTTTGACCATTTGCAGTCTTTTGTCTGTTTAAGCACCCTTATGGAGCTGACCTTGTGGGCAAAGATTTACTTTTCTTTGTTTGGCAAAGTTTCCTTTGTTTGGTAGAAGTTTTCCCAGTAGTGAGATATTCCCCTTAAGAGCAACCTCACCCCTCCTTTTCAGAGGGCCACTGGTGTGGGCCTGGAATCTTGTTGATTTCCTTTTCTCTAAATTTGGCTGCAGCTTCTGGGCATTTCCTAGTAAGCAGTTATTTTCAATTCTGTTTGATTACTTGGTGTTGCTTTGCGCCTAGATTTGCCTATCATTTAAAAGGGGCAACATTTAATTGTAGGCAATTACCTACCAATTCTGTCTGACTGTAGTTGGGGTTTCTTTGTGTATGGGTCTGTTCCTTGGAGCCAGGTGCTAACAACTAGCTGAGCGCTGCTGCTTGAACTCTTGCTGGGTTGTGATTTAATAAATATAAATAAATACAAGTGGTGCATTTAAGTGACGTATAGCTTATTCTGTATGGGACCCCGTGCATATTCCTGCTTTGCAGAGGATTGAATGAGAATTTATTTATTTATTTATTTATTTATTTATTTATTTATTTATTTATTTAAAAGGCTCACTGTTCTGCTGAAATGCTGGTAGAAGGACCATTTCCTTAAGTGTATTTTCCTACATTTTCATTTGATAGCAGTTCCTGTGTCTGTTGTTCTCTGATTGTTCTATTGTACCATCCCTCTAAATCACTAGGAGTTTTACCTGAGGAAGCAGCTCTATTTGATGGTGTGCATCTGCCTGAATTGTATATTGACTAACAGATACATAAATTAATAAGGAAATACGTTCTGAGCATACTATTGCATGGAATTCGCACAGTGTAGTTAATTCAGCTGAAGTTAAGAATTTATATAGCCAAGCGTTAATAATCAACTCAAGGAAACATTGTCTTTGGCAGCATTTTCCTTCTGCTGGGCCTCCAGCATGACCTTTTGTTTTGCAAAGTGTTAGTAAAGGACATTTCCCTGAGAGTGATTTTCTTTGATTCCATTTGATTGCAGTGGGGGGGCTGCGTTGCTCTGCTGTTCCTATTGTTTCATCACTACATGCTTGTGAGTTGCTCCTCAGGAGGCAGGTTTAAATATTTAGCTGTGTCTATCCACCTGACCCATTAGTTTGGTGGCAAATAAATAAATTTATAGACATATACAAACGGAACAGTCAAGTGAGGAATAATTATTTCATATCATCGTCAGTTACAGTAGACAATTGATAGTATCAGCAATTAATTCTACTTACAGTGGTAATTGATTGAACAAATAATACTGGTTTAGATTTTAATAATAACACTAATAATAAATAATAATAATAACAATAGATAAATAATAGATAAATAATAATAATAATAATAATAATAATAATAATAATAATGGATAAATAAAAAATAAAATAAAGAATATTAATATTAATAATATATAATAAAAAAATAAAGAGAATAAGTGGAATGGCATCACATACCAAGATTAAATTGATTAATTAATTAAATAAATCTAAAGATAAATATATAAATAGACAAATAAAATTAATAATAATAAAAAAATAAAATTAATAATAAATAATTTACATATATTTCGGAACCCTCAGTTGCTTAGATCGTGGTGACAATAATGCCAAGGTTGCAGGTTCGATCCCTGTATGGAACAATTGCATATTCCTGCATTGCAAGGGGTTGGACTAAATGACCCATGGGGTCCCACACAATTCTAGAGAGCCTGGATAGCTCAACTGGTTAGAGCATAGGGCTGATAATGCTCAACTGGTTAGAGCATGGGGCTGATAATGCCAAGGTTGCAGGTTTGATCCCTGTATGGAACAACTGCATATTCCTGCATTGCAAGGGGTTGGACTGAATGACCCTCGGGGTCCCAAACAATTCTAGAGAGCCTGGATAGCTCAACTGGTTAGAGCATAGTGCTGATAATGCCAAGGTTGCTGGTTTGATCCCTGTATGGGACCCCTGCATATTGAATGAGATATTATAATATGAAGTAGGAAGCATCATATATATATATATATATATATATATATATATATATATATATAGTAATAAATAACACACGCACGCACATACTAATTGGATAAACAATTGAACATTTAACCAAATACTTGGAAAAATCGTTATTTATTATAAGTAAATCAATCGTTAATTAGTACATTCGTTTCAGAATCTATAACATGTGCCTGTACAACCGCTTGTAAACAGTAGCACGTGTTTGTGGCAGTAGCTTTAGCACGTTATCCATGGCACCTAAGAGGAAGTGCTCTGCGGTGGAATCAGCTCACACCTCAGGCTGCATGGGTGCCACATGGACGGGATAATAACCCCAAACCTATTTCATACTACCTAAATGCCTTTAGATTGTTCATTGATGATTATGAGCAGCATTTTTTCGAGCAATCCCTAACCTCATGCCCTCCGCTGCTACCCCTGATATGATACTAGATTGCCAGGTGGTTCCGGAGAGCCCACCTCTCACCCAGGTTGATGACCTCCCAGGCACCTCTGTCGCCCTCTTCAACGATTTTCAGTTCTCAGGCGCAGGCCCAAGCTCTCGGGCAGTAACTGCGGCAGTGCAAACTAGGCCTCTGGCCCTCAGAACTGCATTGGGTCGCCTGTGCGGAGCACGCCAGCCTGTGTCAATAACCCTGTTGCGTCCAGTTCTTCCGGTTCTTTGCAGAATAAGCAGCCCAGCAGCTGGAGGGGGAGCTTCAGACAGTTGAGGGGGGGCAAACCGTCAGGCAAAAGACGCACCAAGAAGAAGCACGTGTGTAAGAAGAGCAAGTCGAAAACGGGCGACATGATGAAGAGTCAGAACAGCCTGTGCGCTTTCTGGGGTGGCCGCCACCATTAGCTTTGATAAAAGTCCGAAGGAAGGCTTTCAGGATCCCTCTAGCATGCTGGGATCAAATTGAAAATGGCACCTGGTCTGTGGTGGTCGTCCCGTATGTTGAGAAGAAGCCATTAGATTCTTATTGCATGGGTAAGCCGGACCTGAGAAGGGAGCCAAAGCGCAAGGTATGTTGGGAATTCAATAAGGGATCATGCCAAAGGCAGTCTTGTAAGTATCTGCACGAGTGCGAGAGGTGTGCAGGGGTACTCCCAGCCGTAGCGTGTTACAAAAGGAAGCAGCCCTTTCGGGGAGGCGGGGTTCCAGTTCCAGAGAAGCCCCCGCAGCAGTGAACAGATGATAGGGACCGTCCGGGTCTAGCATTTTCCCTGATCCAGCTCCCTCCTCTCCGCATTCTTCGATCGAATTCTTCGATCGGGCAGGCTGTCAGTTGGTCTCAGACACCCACACCACAGGGTCCGACTTTCCAAGTCAGTTAAGGCAGACCTGAAGGTGTGGATGACATTTTTGGAACACTACAATGGGGTATTCCTATGGCAGGATGTTCTAAATTTGTCCTCAGATTTCCAGGTCCAATCAGATGCGGCAGGGTCCCTGGGCTTTGGCTTGTACTTCAGGGGACGATGGTGCGTGCAACGATGGCCAACGGGGTGGCAGGGCCAGGCCATCACGTGGGATCTCACCTTTCTCGAGTTTTTTCCAATAGTAGTGGCCGTTCACATCTGGACGGAGGAGTTTCGAAATCGCCGTGTGTGCTTCAGGACCGACAACCTGGCAGTGGTGAACATACTGGCCAGGCAGTCATCTTGGTCTGCGAGGGTCTCCTCCCTTCTGCGGGCGTTCGTTCTCCGGTGCCTTGAGTACAACATAATTTTTTCAGCCAAATTCATACCAGGGACCAATAATGATATAGCCGATGCCTTGTCTCACTTTCAGGTATCTCACTTCTGGTCGCTAGCACCTGGAGCACAACTGTTGCCCGAACCCTTTCTGGAGCACCTGTGGAACGTTGGAGACGCAAAGTGATACAGGGAGTATTAGCATCTGTCGCACCCTCCACTCTCAGGTCTTACAAGAAGGCCTGGTGCGATTTCCTGGGTTTCAGGTCTGGGATATCTGGGCTTTCGCATAACATGCCACCCACCACTGATGATGTTCTGCAGTACCTTTCCCATCTTGACGATTTGGGACGTGCTCCCAAAACCTTAAAGATACACGTAGCCGCCATCAGCTTCTTTGCTAAAGCCACATTTTCCTCCGATCCGTGTAGTGACTTCCTGATCCGCAGAGCTATTGAAGGTTGGGGCAGGCTACAACCCCCCAGGGCCGAGGGCCGTAAGCCAATTTCTTATGGGTTGCTATCTCAGATACGCATAAAGCTCAGGTCAATTTGCTGGACCAGGTTTGAAGCCCGCCTCTTTTCCACGGCGTACGCTATCGCCTTTTTGGCGCTCTGGGAGTTGGTGAAGCTGTGGTTGAAGTTAGCACAGGAGGTTCAACGCGCGCCCTCCTTAGGGAGGACGTGCAGTGGTCCGAATCTAGCTTGACGGTGCGGATACGTCAGTCCAAAACTGATCAGGCCGGTATGGGTGTTCTAGTTAAGCTTACAGCGTCAGCGCAGCAGGGCCCATGCCCGGTAAAGGACACTAGATGGTACCTTTACCTCAGACCGCCCGGTTCTGACCCGCTCCTGGTTCACGAGGAGGGGTCACCTTTGTTGAGACACCAATTCACAAGGGCACTCCGCAAAGCTATTGATGCCTGTGGTTTATCTTCCCAGGATTATGCAGCACACTCATTCAGGATTGGCACCGCCACAACAGCTGCACGCTTGGGCCTGCCAGCGGATAAGATTAAGGAAATGGGCCGGTGGAAATCCGACGCTTATAAAGGTTACACTCGTTAGAATGCGCTCTGCTCCTTTACCTCTACTTATCCGTAATTCTCAGCCGTTCTCAGAAGTGTCTGGATTTGTGGCCATGGTATAGTCCATTCGGCCCACGTACGGTCAGTTAGCTGTGGCCTCACCCCTAACCTTGGATTGCCACCTGGAGTGCGAGTTTCCTGGTTTTCGAGATGAGGCATTGCTTATGCCATTGCTGAGAGGGAGAGTTGCCGCGTTTGGCCCTCCCGACATCCTTATCCTTCAATTAGGGGAAAATGACCTTGTTAGCAAAAGAAGTGTGGACTTGTCGTGGCACATAAAAAGAGATTTGGATGAGATTGCTGCCTTGTGTCCCGGAACAACGGTGTTCTGGTCCTCCTTTCTGAAGAGAGTTGTGTGGCACGGTGTGCAGAACTGTATGGCCATTGAAAAATCCAGGAAACTCTTGAATCGTGCAATAGCCCGTTGGGTGCACTTTTTGTATGGCCGAGTCATCTCTCATGACTGTATCCGGATTGGCGACCAAGCCTTGTACCGGAATGATGGGGTTCATCTTTCAGACCAAGGGAATGACATTTGGTTAACTAGCATCATCAGCAGCATCAGGGATTGGTTACAGCTGTGAGGGTATTGGCGGCGAGCCTTTCGGCTCGGGTGGCGGTTAGGCATTGGAATAATGTGTTGTGGTGTGTTGAAGGGCTAGGTGTGGCCATCGCCTATGCCTTCAATTTTTGGGTATTCCGTTAAAGGAATCTGGTGGTCGTGTATTCTGTCCGATGCCTGCTTGGTGAGAGGCCATGGCACGACCCTCGGTGACATCAGGGGTGAGCCTATAGTTGGATTAGCATCAACAGGCTCCACCTACTGGTGAATAAACCCACTTGTTTTAGAGATCCAATGCCTAAGCCAATACCTTTTCACTGCTGTAATCAATAAAGTTGTGGCCTTTCCTTGCCCATTAACCTTATATCACGTGTCCTTGTGTATTCATTTCACATTGCGGGGGTCGGGTCCTCGAACCACAACTACTGAATCTTGCAAGTGCCACCCATTTTTGGCTCTAGATCTACATGCTCTCAGTTGTGGCTGTGTCAGTGATTGGCTGTGGCCCCCATTTTCTAAACGTCAGTAGCCCATAGACAAGTTTGACTTGACTTAATCATCCAGGGGTCCTTTACCTTTACCTGACAGTTACACAGCAGCTAAATTCCTGAATTGCTGGCATACAGGGAATCCCCTACTTGTCAATGGGTTCTGAGCACTGGTGTTTGGTTTTTTTAAGTGTGTGTGTGTGTGTGTGTGTGTGTGTGTGTGTGTGTGTAACCACAGATTAAGGGAAATGAATAACCACTGTTGTTATTTATATCAATTATTTAAACATAATTATATTTCATATCAAAATATGTTGAGATATGTTCTTTAATAGATGCATGCAACCAGCTTTCCAGTAAGCCTCTCCCTCTTGAACTTAAGCTTTATATCTTCTTTATTTTTTTGCTGCAGTGATCATACAGGTGCAATTTGTTGCTGGAGAAAAGCTTGACCAAAACTCTGTTTTCAACTCTATCCATGTAAACACCAATATAATTGCATTGCAGAAAGCACTTTGGGAAGTCACTCTGCTTGTAAATGGAGTAACAACAACAACAACAAACTTGTAAGGTGTAGATGATTAGTGTGGAAATTGCCTGTAATTATAATGCAAATATATACATTTATCTGAATCAAAACTCTGCACTGGGAAATTTGGGGGATAATTTTGTTCTTGTCTTATAGGCTTTGGTGGGGTTGACCCCAATCAGTTTCCGACTTATCCTTTCACCCTCTTTTGAAATCTTAGTCTTGATGTTAGCAATGTGATTATTTCAGCAGTGCTGGAAGAACTGTATCTGGTACTTGCAACACATTTATAGAACAAATCTTTTCACCCCAAGGCTGTGTGCACATGGAGTTCTTGTGCATGCCATGAACACCTGGATCGTAGCAATAGTCTTCAGAGTTTTAAAATCTTCTAATGTACTTAGCCAAAAAAGAGAGACAAAAATACAGCAGAGTGGCAAGTTCTCTTGTAAATCTCTATCTGTTCATGATGCCCATAAAATATAGATGAAAGTGACAATTGTGATTAACATAATTCGGAGATGGATAGCTTTACTCTGGGAATTGGCTATGGAGAGCTTTGGAGTGTTGCTTGTATGAAGTGTCGTTTAGAGGAGACACTCTAGAAGCAACTTCCATAACATTATTTGTTAACATCAATTGGCTACATACCCAGAAAAAACAGTTGTTAATTAATATAATCAAAGCAATTACTAATTTGAAGGAGGGGGATACAATTATCTTGGAAGTGAATTCAGGGGGGACAGGCATTCTATCAAGCACTAGCCTTGCATTAAAGGAGAGTTGGTAGACCTGAGTGTTGAGATTGACTTTGGAAGATGTTATCAGCAGAGCAAGTTGAACCTTCAGCAGTGCATTGTTGTGGGGAGGGGAATAAAGGTAAAGGTAAAGGGACCTCTGACCATTAGGTCCAGTCATGACTGACTCTGGGGTTGCAGCGCTCATCTCGCCTTATTGGCTGAGGGAGCCGGCGTACAGCTTCAGGGTCATGTGGCAAGCATGACTAAGCCGCTTCTGGTGAACCAGAGGAGCGCACGGAAACGCCATTTACCTTCCCGCCAGAGCGGTACCTATTTATCTACTTGCACTTTGACGTGCTTTCGAACTGCTAGGTTGGCAGGAGCAGGGACTGAGCAACGGGAGCTCACCCCGTCGCGGGGATTCAAACCGCCGACCTTCTGATCAGCAAGTCCTAGGCTCTGTGGTTTAACCCACAGCGCCACCCACATCACTTGGGGAGGGGAATAGTTCCAGCTAATATATTCAAGGGAAAACTACATGCTATGCTACTGAATAGAGAGGTGCTGTGCCACCTAGTTCTACTCCCAGTATTGGAAGCTTGCACCTCAGTCCACCTGATGTCCATATTTTTAGCGCACACACCTGCAAAGTGTCACCAATGCATGAGCAATACATGATTCTGCAGGGGTCCCAATTATCTGGAGCAGGGCTGATGGTACAGGGCTCCTGACTCTCCACACATAGTTATTCCACCCTGTTGGGAGCCCTGCTAGCACAGAGCACCTACAGGTGAGTAGCTGCTCACAAACAGAAACACCTCTCAAGTTGTCCGTACTCAGTGGTTGGATATCAGGGGAAAGGAGCACGTGTAGAAGAGCATCTGAATACAGCAACAGTGAATACAGTTATCTAAATCACACCCTTTGGTCCTTAAACTGTCATAACAGCTCATTGTGCAGTCTGATATCTATCTTGGCTTCTCTTCTAACTGACTACCAAAAACATTTTGCAAAATCAGTTTTGGCCCTTCTGTACTTCCAAGCACTGGTGTTTTCAGGAGGCTCTGGTGCACAATACAGTCTGCTGTTCTCAGCGTCGCCATTCCTGTAAATTGTGAAGTAGTCCACATAAAATGTAATTGCTGGATTTCTTTCAAGCATCTTTCCATTTCTGTGTCTTGGCTCTGGAAAAACATTTACAGTGCTGAAACTCAAATCTGTGCCTTTTGTTCTAGTCATACGATCCATTGTCTGAGCCCCATTCTTTCCTCTCAATACAGAAAGAGATAGAAGCAGAGTGGGGGTTGGGGAGAACCTCCTAGAGATTATTCAAGCAGTCATTTCAAGACATTTATCTCCAGATTCACTTTTTCCAAGGCTATATAGAAAAAGGAGTTCAATTAACGTCTGTCGCAAGCCTGTATTTAACCTAATGGGCTTTTATTTAAAAGAGACTGTAATTTCAATTTCCATTTGGAAAATGAATTGAGCAATGTTGTTTTATGTACATCTGGCCCGGCAGGGGTTATTTCGTATCTGAAAACCAACAAACACTTTCCTCCTTAGCATATGGTATGTTATTTAATAACAGAAGAAGAAAACGATGCAACAGTCCTCAAGGACAAAAAACTGCTGAAAATGACTCTGTGCGCTCATGACTTTTTTGGAAAGGGCTACAGGAACTTCAGCTCAATCCTAGATGTCTGCCAATATATCAACATATATACCTAAATAGATATATTATCATTACCATTACTATTGTTATTTATTCAATTTCTATGCCCCTTTTTTCTAAAGATCCTAGGGCAGTGTACAACATTAAAAACATAAATTGCATAGTATAATAATAAATAAATAATAATAAAAGAATCACATTTAAAAATCATAACAGCAGTCCCTCCAAACAGCAGCTTCAGGTAAATAAATGTTTGGCAAGGGGGTGGCAGAGAGAGAAAGAGTTACACTGAGGTTTTTGGGGCAGCTGATATTTATATTCTCCCAAGAGAGGCTTAACCCCCAAAACAAACCACAGAAAGAAGATTCACTGTTGCATTATCAGTTGGGCCATAGTGGCTTGGGATCACATCCAAAAACCTTCATAATTCCATTGCTATTGTAGTCACACACAAGTATTAAGTGATACTTCCAGGATGAAAGAAAAAAAAGCTTGCCACAGTATCAAGATTCTCTCATCTTCTTGATCACAGTGTAAAATCAGCCACTCCAAATAAAAAGCAAACAAAGCAAAGCAGCTTCTTTTTGTAATAAATGAAACCATTATCTGTTTCTGGTGGTTTTTATCTTTCTTTTTTAAAATAAAAGTCAATAGCTTTCATTTACTCTAGATGAATATATAATACAGCCTGAAATGGGAATTTCCTCCTATCATTTTCTGCCACTTTATATATCTAGCAATATTAGTCACACTGAAATGTACATCTGCGCACTGGTCACAAATTAAAGGATTTATCAACTTGAACACCAGTTTCAGTAGTTATGATGAACTATTGATTTTGAGCTTCCATATCATTCGACAAAAAGCAAGGACATTGTGTTCGTATTATAAGAAATAAACAGTTATATCTATGATCATTGTTGGGGGCCAAAGAGCTACTTTGGTGCAGTCCAGACTTTCCAGTGTGCACTCAATGGCTATTCCATTGCTTGCACCACACCATACCTTTAACTCCTTTTGAAACTCCCTGTTTTTCCTGTTTCATTGTCTGCTTTGGCAGGTGCCATTCAGGAGTGCAAGTCTAAAACTCTGCAATATGCAGAGCTAGCTGAGCAATTGCTGGCATCCGTCTGTCTCGGAAAACAGTAGAGGAGTGCACCTCTGGGGCTGAAGTGAAACTGTTGAAAGGTAACACAGCATGCTTTGACTGTGGAGACCGATACAGGAGAGAGATGTTTCAATGCAGCTGGGGAAGATGAAGACATTTGGTTGTGCTGCTGCAGGTAGCGCATAACTGCTTCTACCTGTGTTGTTTTTGCTGTGTTTACAGCACCAAAGTGGGCTTGGAGAGTGGTTCCTCCAACCCTCCCTGTCACCATCACTGTGCTCTGAACCTTGGCACTCCTTGATCACTCAGGGTTTGACATCACACAGGGAGCTTCTACACACACAGAGCAGACTCCTGCGTGTTATGACAAACAGAATGATGGTGGGGGCAGAAGGAGCTGTATGGCTTTGGGGGTGGAGTTAAAATAAATGCAGGCCCTGTGATCACACTTCCATGCTTACACTTCATGTGAGTAGCATCTGAAGAAAGCTTATGTAGAACAGGTTTGTGTGATTTGGTAACAATGTAGAACAACCACTCCTTCTTAAACTATTTGGTGTTGTTGCTCCAACATTGCACTTTTCCTCAAATGTGTTGACTATTAATGACCCACACATTGCTTTTGAGCTGTGAATTTTGAAGCATGAACTGCGACCAGATCCTGCATAGCCTAGTCATGCCCATCCTCAAGGAGATCATGGCAACAAGTATGAATCTTAACCATTTTATCATCAAAATAACCCAGTCAGGTCATTTAGGATGAGTGAGTTTCATGTCCAAGTGCAGATACCAGAATCAAAGTCTTTTTGGTCCTAGTCTAACATACTTACCACTATGCCACATTCGCTCCCTACCTTAGTTTTTAGTTCACCTTTAATATGGCTCCTGAAAGGCATATTTGATTCTGGTACAATTCTTGATCACCTGTTGATCTTAAAAAGAGTAGATTTTACCTTCCTTAGCATCTGCATTGCTGGATCTTTTGGGGGGTCCTTGGCTGATGGCTTCCTAAGCTTTCTTCCGGTAAGAAATGGAGAACAATTTGCTCTTTAGCTTTGAAAATATATTACTGTAAACCTATTTATTTGATTTCGTTTATGAATTGCTTCCCATAAAATATCTTGAAGTGATTTCACAGTAAAAACAATTCCATATGTGAAAAGAATTTCAAATCCAAAACACATAGTGACTGTTATAATTAAATATCTTGTTGAAAAAGGAAGGTCTTCCATAGTTGCTGAAATGGCAACAGAGACAGCTCCTGTCTCATATGTAACAGGAAGGAGTTTCAAAGTAGCACCACGCTAAAGGCCCGATTCCTATATTGTATAGAATGGACTCTTGTTTGAGATTGTATCTGCAGGAGACCCTCTGTTGCAGTGCTGTGATCAGTTAGGTATATAATGGATGAGACAATATTTTAGGAATTCTGGTCACAAGCTGAATGTAGGCATTTAGAAACAAGGTTCAGGTCTTATAATGTAATATGCATTACAATCATGAAAATAATGGCTGGCGTGTGGTAGGCACTATGCGGCTTCCATCTAGGAATCAGAAATCACCATCAGCACAGAGCAAGAAGCACTTCATTGCTATGAATTTCAACATACTGAGCTCTGAACAGCTGTGTGCCAGATTGTGGCCCAAAAGTGTAGTAGGCTGTCTTGCAGACTACCAGCCTTAACTAGCCAAAGAGGAATCTCACAAAACAAAATACTTGCTAGAAGAACTCAAGGTTATTTGACATCCAAGCCATAATGCATACATGAGCGACAGCCTCATTTTGACATCTCCATTGTGGTCAATCATTAACTGACGAATAAAAGACACTAAACAAATAGGACCTGCAATGAAATGCTGGAAGGTGAAAAGTTGCTCTGTCCCATTCCATTCTTCTCTTCCCCAGTTTTCCATTTCCATACCTCAGCATAACATTTAGTGAGCTTCATGTGGTCATTGAGCATGTTCAGTCCTCACTGGGCTGTTAGGGGGATTCCCCTCCCTTTGGGTTTCTTTCCAAAGATTGTTGCAGGTTCTGCAAACCTTGGGATTTTCCTTGATATACAGGGCCTGCCCTACCATTAGGTAGAATGAGGTAGCTGCCCCTAGGAGCAGATTTTGGGTACCATGTGAAAGCGCAGCAAATTATTATTTTAATTATTATTGTTGTATTTTTTTACTGGAAGGGAAGGAGGATAGCGCTTGTGAGGTTTTCTGTCTCAAATGTAAAATTAACCAGCCTTGGGTACTCTGCACCTTGATTTGGTGTGGGGAAACCATTTGCTTCAGGCCGCTGCATGTCTTGGGCCAGCGCTGCTGATTCCTCCCTCTCTTTAATGTGGGTCATACCTTTCTGAATACATAAGCATTGGCACTAACATTCTGAACTTTGGAATTGGAGAGGATGATAATAGACAATAGAATATTGGCAGGTGAATAGCAGAGGTGTAGGCCAGAACACATTAGGCAACAACTTTCTAGACTTCATGAACAAATAGCAAGTTATTCCCAGCAGTGAGCACTATTTGCCACAAAAGAATGAACTATAGGCTTATCGCTGGATACAGAGAAGTCAGATAAAATAAAATATTTATGTGGATCTCTTTCTTAGGGACCTCAATGGAACAAATCAATGCTATCATTCAGTGCTGCACCGGAAATGTGGAATTTGGGTTTCCTCCTATGGAATAAAGTCAATGGGTAATTTAATCAATCCAGAATATATCTTTTCCCATACCATTACATAAGGCCTGTGCATGTTAAATGTATTTAAAATACACACAGAAGGAAAAAAATTCAATTCCAAGAGAGGATAGGGCCATTCCCAATCTCTTCTATTCCCTTTCCACTTTTCACAAGGAATTAAAATTTAATGCAGGCAGCTATTACCCTGAATAATGTTTCTACAACCCATCTTTCCACATCATACTCTAAAATGCATACTAAATCTGGCCTCTTTAAACATCGAATGGCAATGGGGAACTCTCCCCCGCCTGCTGCCCCCGCAAAACAGTCTTAAAGTTCCCATATAAATTTGCGAGCTATCGTATGGTCACAGGGAGACATTCCGCTTTAATTTAGGCCACACAACTTACCGACTTGTAATTAAAGGACACCGAGGGAAAACGGGGGAGAACTGCAGCCTACGGTAATGGAAAACAGACAGTAAAGCTTATTTACAGAAGTGGCTTGGCAGATGGGGCAGAGCCGCTGCTTTAGCTTCACAGGAGGTGGGTTCCTGTTGCTTAATGGGAGGGATGAAGTAGTAGGAAGGTCAATGTACTACAAACCTAGCAGCAGGGCCACCACATTGACTCTGCCAACTCCTTTGCTCTGTATCACTACCTTGCCCCTCTCTCATCTGGTAAGCAACAGAAACCTGCCTGCTGGGAAGCTTCCACAGCAGTTCTTCCCCACCCACCAAGCCGCTTCTCCTTATTTGGTGTAGCAGGGGAAGGATGAACGGGGTGGCATCCTCTGCAAAGGGTGAGGACCAGCACAGCAGTCATGTATGAGGTTGGCATTTGGGTCAAAGCTGGCCATGAGAGATGGCTGTGGAAGAGATGTAAAGTGTCTCATTACACATACTAATGATTGTTAAGGGCCCAGGGTTGCCAAATCTTGTGCAACAGTGCACGCATTCATGTGAACATGCATGCACCCAGTTATAGGGGGGGAAAACTTGCCAGGAGGAATTTACAAGAATTTGGAAAGGGACTTCCATGAAATTCCAAGCTGGACATGAATGTTAATACATAACAAAGGACAAGGCTATGAGTTTTCATGGGTTATCCTGAGCCATACAGGTTAAGATTCCTGCTATGGCATTAAACGTTATGTCACAAGTGATTCTCCATCAGTGTGGCAATCACACAGGGTCCCTGGATGTTTCACCATCTATTGATCCCTGTGCCACCACTTTATTTCTCGCTGCCAGCACCCAGGCCCTACCTGGGACAATACTGAGTTCAGTCAGGGTTAAATTGAAACATAAACTTTTGTTTATTTATTGCAGTTTAACAAGCGTGTGGTTTCATAAACAGTATCAGTCAATTGCATTCATGGGGTGCCTATCCAGAGCTATAACTTTCACTACCTGCTCTCACTCACTAAACCACCTCTCAAATATTTACTTGTCTGCCTAGCCCCTAACTGTTCCTGACTCATCCTATTTCGCTACACTAACTCAACCTACCCACAAACTCTATCCCAATTCACTCCCACTCCAACCAACCACCCAACTCCTCACGAACACCACCCTTTGCCCCTCCCAGAGCTGGTTTTATAGTCCCTCTGACTCCACCCCCCTGGGTTCTGATAGGGTAACCTGTTTAACTATTTCACCTCCAGCACTCTCATATGGTAACATCACAATCAGTCGTATTCTAGATCAATGAGGTGATTCTGACCTTGTAGGGTTGAATCCATTCATTTGTAAGGACCAACTACAGGTGTTGTCTTAAATAGGCATGGTGCTGAATTTGATTATGCAGATTTGATTATGCTTACACAACCAATTCCTGTTTGTGGCTGGCACTGATTGGAATCAGGGATGGCTTCGCCATAAAAAGAGGCATTTTAACTCTGTGTTCCCACAATAGTGCCTGCACTCACTGCTCAGAAGGGAGCCAAATCATACATATCGTCTCAGGGCATGTACAGGATTCCCGATGAACCGAGCTGCTTTGTAACAACACCCAAAAAGTGAAGCGGGGGATGTAACGAATACACTTGCAAATCTTTCTATAACATACAGCTAGCCAGACCCACTCATCATGGAGTCTCAACTGGCTGCAGCAGGGATTACAAAGCCTTTGGGGCCTGTGGTCACATTTGCAAACTAGAGAGATTGTTGTGAGCACCAAACACACCACAACCCATTGTATTTCCTATAACAGAATGCATAATTCAAGCTTAATTCCGGCAGGGTGGAGAAGACCCAGTGAGCCCTAGGGAAGGCTTCTGTCGGTGCCCATGTGCCCATGAGTGCCGTGTTGGTGAATCCTGGCCCACAACTACCTAATAATCATACACTTACTGGCAAAACTGGCTTTGCCTACGAGTGCTTTGTGAATTGCTGTTGGATTGTGATTGGAGTTGGTTTAGCTGCCACCATGAGAATGCCTGTCTGTCCACATGCTATTTAAGTATTTGGCTTGTATTAAGGGCTCTTTGATCCAGCAGGGGCGCTTCAAATGGAAGTGGTAGGGAGGCCAAGCTGTCCCTGTGGAGAAGATTGAAAAGGATGCTGTGGGCTGCAGAGGAAAGTAGTAATCAGGGGAAATAATTCTTTCTCCCTGCTCTCTTTCTTCATTCATGAAAGCCTCCACAGGATCAATGAATGGAAGGACACCATTGAATACAACTCCTTCCTTTTAGGCTTCACGTTACATGTGCTGGAATTTTGAAAACAACCCCCTGGTGTATAGTTAACTCAACGTAAAAAATACTATTAACATCATATATATGAGATGCAAATAAATGCCGAACATAAAATGTATGGCAAATTACAGTTTCAACATTTTAATGCCAGTGCTAATTGGTATTTAATGTGAGGAATAATAATGTTGCAATAATAACCTTACAATAGTATTTTCTTTTTCGTTATACTGCGTATGGTTTTTTTAAAGGAGAAAAAGAGTCACATTTCACAACAGGAAGTTATTTTATAGGTTTTCAAAGAAAACCTTATTAAAAGACTGACTTCCTACAGGAAATGATGCACTTGATTGTTTCAGTGGATGTTGCAGGCAAAAGAAAAGACACCATCTTATCAGTAGATCACCTCCTATCTCTTCCATTTTTGGAACTCTGAACTATTACATGTGTGATCCTTATTTACATTTTTTCCCCATTCATGTATTTTTAAATACATTTTGGCAACGTTTTCTCCTGATTAAAATCAGGATCTCAAAACTCAGGGCCACAATGAAGGGATGACTTACACATGCAACTGAACGTGGTGATGCTTGTGTTTCAATAGCTTGTGTTTCTGCCGTTGAATACAGCAAACCATGTTTTAAAATCAAGGATTTAAAACATGTGGTGTGATTCAGCCCAAGTTAAGCATATACAGATTCAGTGGGGTATATTTAAGCATGTGAAGATTCACTCTCTTTCATATGTGCTTAAACGTGATTGGACAGAGACCCACAGTTTGTCTGTTCGTGAGGTGGAGGAAGGATGAGAGGTGCTGGAGCTTATGAAATGCACTGCCAAGTCTCATAATCCTGAAGATTTGCTGTGGTTTCAGGGCCTCCAATGTGCTGAGAACTCCCACCTTCCCTGAAAGTGAGACAACTCCATGCAAACTTCCCTTTGGGTGTACATGTTTAATATGTAAGGCTTATATTTAATAAACTATGCACTTATTATTTTGCCCTTTTGAGACAGCTGATGTTAATGTTTTGCAAAAACAGTGCACATAAATCTATGATGCCCTTGAATCATTCAGAAGCATTGTCAGTTGTGCTTCATTAACCTACCACATTAATTATGTTCCTGTTTAGAAATGCTTGTACACCTTTTGCAGCAGCTTTTGTAACAGCTGCATGAGAAATCAGTTTATTTGTCCTTGAGGAGTTAAAAATACATTCCTACCTAGACATTAGTAGTTCACAGTGGTAAGCTGTGTAAACAATGAATCTTCTTTTAAACAAAATGTTGTTTAAATGCAATGATGTCTTCAATTTGTTTCACTTTATCAACAGAATTGCAAAGCTCATGAAGAATGCATTTTGGCAGGGGAGCATTTTTTAAAAATGATATGACAAATGGAATGTACACTGTTTCTCCTTCATGATTAAATTAAGACTGCAATCCTAACTGTACCAAGACCTATTTCCTTGGAAGCCACTGTTCATGCCAATTGTGAGCGGCTGATGAACCAAGGTTGTCCTGTGATGACCAACACCTTTATTTATTTCTAATATTGTACACCCTGTCCTTTAGTGGCTAATTGGCATTACTAGAGCAGCCTACCAAAGAATTATATATATATATATATATATATATATATATATATATATATATATATATATATATATATAATTCTTTGGTAGGTGTATATATATATATATATATATATATATATATATATATATCTCAGGGACGCAGGTGGCGCTGTGGGTTAAACCACAGAGCCTAGGACTTGCTGATCAGAAGGTTGGCGGTTCAAATCCCCACGACAGGGTGAGCTCCCATTGCTCAGTCCCTGCTCCTGCCAACCTAGCAGTTTGAAAGCACATCATGTGCAAGTAGATAAATAGGTACCACTCCGGCAGGAAGGTAAAAGGCATTTCCGTGTGCTGCTCTGGTTCGCCAGAAGTGGCTTAGTCATGCTGGCCACATGACCCGGAAGCTGTACGCCGGCTCCCTCGGCCTATAGAGCGAGATAAGCGTGCAACCCCAGAGTCAGGCACGACTGGACCTAATGGTCAGGGTTCCCTTTACCTTTATATATATATTGCAGGACAAATAGACTAAAATTACACAACACAGGATGAAAACTTCTGTCAATAAAAACTCACAGCAACTTAAAAGAGTTAGCAAATCCTAGGACCATACAAAGGTCTTAACCTGGCCCAAATATTAGAGGAAACTTGGCAAGGGGAGGGCATTCCAGAGAAGGGGCACGGCCACTGAAAAGGAAATCTCCATCATGGTTTAGAGCCATCTCAGCAGATGGATGGACTGATATGGGAGAAGACTGTTGAGAAAATACGTGGGTTGTGGAGGACTTCCAAGGTAAACACCAACACTTTGAATTGGGCCAAAAGTGAAGTAGTTTCAAAACAGGTGTGATGTGAATTCACTTCCTGTTCCCTATTAGCAGTTTAGCTAGCAGTGTAGCTGAGTTCTGAACTAGCTGGAGTTTTCTGATTGTCTTCAAAGGCAGCCCCACACAGAGTGCATTGCAGTCATCTAACCTGGAAGTTACCAGAAGATGAATAACTGCCATGTTGTAGTCCTGGGGAGGAACTGACAGGGCATGGTTGGGCAAGGCAGGTCGGTCAGCACCAAGGAGAGCTCCTATTAAGCAACTTCCTCCACAGTTCAAAGGTAGAGTCATCTCTTTATTTGCAAAAGCACAATCTCCACAGTTTTGGATGAGCAGAGCAGCTCATTCCTCATGGTCTTCCTCCATGAAAATCAGTTACCAAGACCGAAAGTCCCCACCTACTCAGGGCTTTTTCAAAGCAATAAGATACTGGGGTCAGCATGCGGCCAGCCTCTTCTTTACACTTTTCATGCTTCTTGTGGTTCTGGGAGATAATAGGGGAGGAAAGCTTGTCACACCTCCCTGTGACTCTTCACCAGCCCGACTCATCTCTGCTTCTTGACTTCCTTCCTGCTTCAGCTTCTGCCTCTGATTCTACACTGCTCTCTGCTACAGACTCTCCCAGCTTACTAAGTCCTGTTATCTCTTCAGCTTCCAACACCTCCTCTTCCCACTCTTCTCCCTCTTTTTCCTCTGACCACTCATTGTTGTCCCACCACTACTTCCTGGGCTCTGAGGCTACTTCCCTTGATGGTTCCTCAACTGGTTCCTCCTTCCATTCCACTGCATCCAACCAGTCCATGACATCTTCTGACAACATCTGGGACCAGACTGGAGGTCTTAAAGAGACAGTCCTCTGGCCACTATATCATCTGTCCAGGAGCTCTGGCTGAGCATACTTGCTGTGTTGGTGCGCCACCTGGTCTGTGCAGCATGAGACCCTTGGAGACAAATACTCTGGCACTTTGCTGGATTGGGGGCTGCAGATTCTGATCCAAGCTCATGGGTCTCTGTATCTTCATCCTGAAAGTCACCGGCATCTTTTGCTTGGTGGTGGAAGGTCCCTGGTTCACTGATGGTGCTCAGGCCTATTGGTCCCTCAGCCTCTTATTCTGTGTCCAGATCATCCTCTGGGGCAATGCCAATAAACTAGGAGTAGGCTATCTCTACCCAGGAACATTTACATTTTATATATCAGCTTTAAAGTACTCTGCATGTATTCACTCCTAGTTGGATAATTAAGGGTCATCTTCACAACTGTTTAAATTAAATAGCCTTTGTGGTTACTGTAGAATAAAATACAATCCTTCAGTGACATTTGATAATCCATCTTTCCCATTGCCACATGCTTACGCATACTTTGGCATAATTTCTATCTTCCTGCACACCACAAGCTAAATTATTACTTTGCTTCCCCCCACAAATTATGCACAATGCTTGTTCTTTTCAGAGCCAGTCATATGTAAAATTGATTTTTCACCGTCCATGATTGACATATGTAAAATAATGTATTCTTTTCTTCAAACAGGTCAATGTGGCTGCATAAAAGCTATGATTTATTTAAAATGTATGTACTTTGGTGTTATTGTACTGCTAAAATTGCATTGACAGTCAAATTATATGTAAGCACTGCTTCAGTCCATCATTCCTTGGTTACCGTAGATTTGCTGATGCGGCATCAAAACCCCATTTGCAATCGTATTTCCCACTTTTTAATTACTCAAGAAGATGAGAGCACAGTGATTCATTTGATATTAACTGAGCTCTCCTAAAAGTATGGTAAGCTCTGCCTACCTAACACAATTGAAAATTCATTTGCATTGGGCACTATCTCCATTTCTTTTTAATGCAATATTAATGAAAATAATTGTTTTGCTTTGGGTGTATCTGAAAATTGTGAGTAAAGTTATTCCCCTGCTCCCTCTTCTCCCCAAAATATGAAGAGAATATGAAACTAAGCCCTTCATTTGCCATTAAAACCTCCTTTTAATATTCACAACAGGCAGAAAGCCCTTGATGGATTGGGATGAGGTTTCTGAATTGTTGGAGAAAGCTGGCTGTCAGAATGCTAATGAATTCTCATTTGAATGCAGAGTGTTGGGACAGAGACCACAGAACTCGGCACTCTTGGTTCGTGAAAATGGATATGATAGGAGTGCTTTTTGCCGATTCCTTGTTGAAATGCCTAAAGATCTGCTTTGTAGGATGTGAGAACACTCTGGAAAAAATTGGGAAGGGTACAAGGGTAATTGGGGGTTGGGTTAACACCACACCTCTTCCATTCCATTTCCAAAACCCCACTCTAGATATAAATTACTTTCCCAAACAGAAGGAGCTGTTCTGCAAATGGGAGGATAGCTCCACATGACCCAACCCAGTGCTCAAAGTATTATGTTTGCCATGCACCAAAGCTCTGCAGCAAAATGTAGAATGGATGGCTGTTGCAGCTAGCATCTCATGGAGTTGCTTTACCATATGTGCAAGAACATTGCTTGATTTCTCACTACTCAATGACGTTAAAAGTTTGTGACTGGCAGTTGAATACATGAACTTAAGTGATCAAAAGCATTGCAGTTTAGCTGATGTAAGGCAATACAGTCGTACCTTGGTTCTAGAACGCCTTGCGACTTGAACGTTTTGGCTCCCGAACGCTGCAAACCCGGAAGTGAGTGTTCTGGTTTGCAAACATTTTTTGGAAGCCAGACATCTGATGTGAGTTCAGTGGCTTCTGATTGGCTGCACGAAGCTCCTGCAGCCAATCAGAAGTCACGCCTTGGTTTTCAAACTTTTTGGGAGTCGAATGGACTTCCAGAACTGATTCTGTTCGAGAACCAAGGTATAACTGTATGAGGATTCAATCTCTGTTATTAGCTCACTTCCCAAGCACAGATGAAGTCATCATATGGTAAACATACGTGTGTAGCAATGGACAAAACTGTCAATTTTTGTTTCTTTCAGTTTCTCTCTCTCTCTTTAACTAGTTCAGTTCTGTATTTGCTTGAGCCCCATTTTAATTCCTGGATTAAATTCCTAGAATAGCCAAGTTAGCTTCCTGGTGAAGTAATGGCCTTCTAAGCATAGGACATTAAGGTAGCAAAGGAAGGCGTTCTGTGCCACACAGAAAATGTGTGGGGACCCCTCCCTTAACTCACTGGTAGTTAGCAAGACAAAGGCCAGCATGGAGAGTTGAAAAGTTATGTGAACTAGAAGGTGGCAGGCTGCAGGAGGGACAGCTGGGAGACAGAGCCATGCCTGATTTCTGTTGGAATCCAAGGTTGTGACTATTGGAGAAGCGAGTCCCTCTTGGGTTGTGTTATGTATTAAGATTAAGTTGCAGTTCTCACTCAGGGCCACCAGTATGTAAATGAAGGATTGAAAACTGTCGCTCCTGGTTGGTTAGCTAGTTGTGAGTTGTTACTGTTTCAAGTTACTTAGCATTGGGCCCTAGCAGCTTGGCTGCCCCTCCAGTGATACCTCGGCGTTCTACCCAGACCCGTATATGTCCAGCCTACCTGAAAGATTACGCAGTATGAAGTACCTGTAATTCTAATCAAATCTGTGGCTAGTGTATATGGTATATGGTTGTAACAATTAAGGATTGGGGGAGCCTAACACCTCATCAAGGTGGGGAGGGGTGTTATGTATTAAGATTAAGTTGTAGCTCTCACTCAGGGCCACCAGTATGTAAATGAAGGATTGAAAACTGTCGCTCCTGATTGGTTAGCTAGTCGTGAGTTGTTACTGTTTCAAGTTACTCAGTATTATATAAAGCAGCCAGCTAGGCTGCAGTCAGTCTGATTCCAGGAGCAGTTCTAACTGCTGCAATAAAGAGCTGTGTCCTTCATCCATCTCTTCCACTATTCAGCAGGTTGTTAATGCTGTGAACCCCTCCATCATAGGCTCAGGTTGTATATATGTGTAAATAAGCCATATACCTTAAAGACATCACAGTCTCACTGTCCCTCGTTCAGAAGGAAACCAAACCCTGGGTAAGCAGATAGAACCCCTGGAATCTTGCACTACTTGGAGACTGGTGTGTGTGTGTGTGTGTGTGTGTGTGTGTGTGTGTGTGTGTGTTTAAGAGTCTTCATGAAAAGTCATCACCATTTCAGTGCCTGCATGTGGTTTTACCTAATATACACATTTTTGCAGAGCAACTTCCCCTAATATAATGTATTTTTATATCCAGTTTTCACCAGTATATGCATTTATATGCAAACATTTCCCAAGTATATGCATTTTTGTACACATTACTTGGATGGAGAATGGCACTGCAAAATTTTCAAGGAACGGTTGTGTTTCAGTTCAGATATTGTTTCAGAAAGCAAAAATTAGGTATTTTCATCTCTAAGTGTGAACCTTTGAATGCAAACTGAAATAATTTTCTCCCCCACCTCTACATTCACCTGTGGTGAATTCCTGGGTTTTGACATTCTTAAGTACTATTTTTTAAAAAGCTAATAAATTACAATGAACAATATGTTCCTGTAAAAACAAACAGCAGTTTGGAGAAGAACCAATATTGCCTGCGCTAATTCCGACAATGCAATCTTTAACTTGAAGTCCCTTGTTTAGTTTTGTTTTGTAGTTTTAATTTTGATTTACTGTCAGGCTGCCATGCTGTTGCAATGAGAACCAGTCAAAACAAATGAAGAGGAAATTAACAATGGATCTTGACAGGAACCCAAAGTCTAAAAAATTGTGCTTCAGAAGGCAAATGCTTCTCAACTTCCCCCACCTTCCATGAGCCATTTTAACAGGTGGGTGGAGCTTCTCGCCTATCAATTACATGACATCACAATGAGGCCAGGTGACTCAAAGTATACTCTGTGTGTGTGTGTGGCTGTGGATCTAGAGGCAGAGGGAAGGAAGATAGTGGTCCCTGCTGTTGCTTCATTTCTGAGACCGGCTTGGGAGAAGTTCAATGGGATCTCTACAACCAACATTTCCTGAGAGCAATTCTTTTTCAATTTACCTCATCAGATTGTTGATTTGTTTGCCTTAATGCTAGGACCAGCTCTACCATTGACTTTATTACTACTGGTACTATGATTAAATACCTGCCCTTCACCCTAGGGTCCCAGTGAAGGCTACAACAATTAAAACACAGTATTAACATTAAAACACATTATATAATATTAAAAACAGTTAAAAGCAACTTAAAATTACAGAAATAAAGTGGGCCCTGCAAATATACATCTCAAGTATCGAAAGCCGGGGTAAAAAGGTGCGTCTTCAGTATTCACTGCAAATTGTATAATGAAAGAGTTGGATGCACCACTGTGGGAAGAATGTTCCACAACTTAGGGCCTGCCGCAGATAATGTCCTCTCTTGGGCTACCCCCCCCAGATGGTGGGGATCCCATCTTGCCCTTCATTTCGGGCAACAAAACGCCTTGAGCCAGTCTTCCCTAATGCAGAATTCTCTTTCCATTTGGTGCAAACCAATTTTGCTGGCATAGTTAATATCCAAGTGTGAACTCCTGAGGCAGCTTTCTGGCAGAGCACAGCAATGTGCTACCTGCAGGGCAGAACTTTCATACTTATTCTGAGGACAACCTGCCTCCAGGGCAGGCTGCGCTTCTAGGGTCATTCCAAACATTTGGGTGACGCAATACAGAGAGCTCTCTCCAGTGCTGCCTCGAGGGCAAAATTCCTAGTGTTGCCGTGATTTAACTTATGCTTTAGAACTGAGCAAGGAATCTTTCATCCTGTTAACAACTGAAGGACTGACACCTGGGAAAGTTGGGTTTCCCATGCAGCTGAGTTATTAATTATCCTCTGTTGTCTCTTTCTTTCCTGGTAATTATATCAAAGCAGATGTTTTATAGATTTAATATGGCACAGCACTGTTATAAATTTACTCGGTGCACAGGATGTCTTGAAACAGGCAACAGTCAGAGTGAAATTAATATTTACTGCTGTGGAGTATTCCATCTTTAGAGGGGGAGAAATGGACAATGGAGAAAAGTCTGTTTGATGGAGGAAGATGTTTGATTAATATCGTCCAGTGTCTGCACCGCAGCACAGCAGCCACTCCAGCTTCTAGCAGGATGGTGCAAGTTTCTGAGGCATTTTCCTTCCCTGGCTAGCAGATATTCAGCAGACCTTGTAGGAAACCTGCTTGTAAAAGAGCACGCCACAGAATTGAACCACCTGCTCTCAGTTGGGAATTGAGGAAAGAAGATACAATATCTTCCTCCTCTTCCCCACTGTATACCTAATCCATTTTTTTAAAAAAACCTAATTAAACATTAGCCCCACTCCTGAACTAATTAAGGACTGGATCTGGATGGTGGTGGGTGGCTCCCAGGTTGGGTCAACCTGATTTGGGACCCCTGGATTGGAGCCATGAGGTGGATGGGGAGGGTGTGCCCATCTTTACACTCCTTCCTGTTCAGAAAAATCCAATGCTCAGCTTCTTCAGCTTCTTCATTGAGAATGCTGTGGTCTAAACCACTGAGCCTAGGGCTTGCCGATCAGAAGGTCAGAGGTTCGAATCCCAGCAATGGAGTGAGCTCCCGTTGCTCGGTTCCAGCTCCTGCCAACCTGGCAGTTCAAAAGCATGTCAAAGTGCAAGTAGATAAATAGGTACCGCTCCGGCGGGAAGGTAAACAGCGTTTCCGTGTGCTGCTCTGGTTTCGCCAGAAGCAGCTTAATCATGCTGGCCATATGACCCAGAAAAACTTTCTGCGGACAAACGCCGTCTCCCTCGGCCTGTAAAGCGAGAAGAGCGTGCAACCCTAGAGTTGTCCGCAACTGGACCTAACGGTCAGGGGTCCCTTTACCTTTACCTTTACAGTTCAGTGCAGTTCACCACACAGGGAAGCCACACACAGAACACAGCAACCTCTGTAAGGTTCTGTGAAAAGTGTGTCAATATGCACATGTGTGGATGTTAGTTCAACTCTTTCAAAAACCCAATCCAGTGTAGATCTTCCCATAAGGTGGCTGAAAAATTCATCCTAGAAAAACAAGAATAGAAAACAAGACTGTACCAGAGCAGAAGATTTTGCACTTGAGTTTTGGCATCTTTTCTTTACTATAGGGAAGCTTGTTTTAAGTTAACAACAGATCGATAGGTTTCTTTATTCTTTCTCCATTTATCTCAGCCAAACGTCGACAGTGCCAATACATCACCTATAAATCTTTCTTCCACTTCCTCATCAATACTTTTAAATTGGTGATTTCTACACCAGACTGCTAATTCATTACTCTTTGCTGTTTCCTATCACAGTCAATTATTTCATCAAACATGGTTTACTTAGATGGGCACTAGTACAGCTATATAGCTGTGACAGTGAGGATAGAGTTTTACCACTGTAAAGCCTGAGAATTCTGATAATTTCAAAACCACAGCTTAGGGGAGTTGGAGGCCAACGGTGGGGGCCACAGGTACCTCCACCCCTTCTGTGCCTGTTTAGCCATAAATATGCGGGTTCCCGTTTTCTTTCCCTTTCTGGCATGCATAGGGATGTAAAAAGACATTGTTTTCCATTTCACTCTACATTCACTACATGCAGCAATGTTCCTGTTCTGCTGCAGTTCGTCTTCTGACAAAAACAATGTTTTATTCACCCTGCAGTCCACTGTGGTGCAACTGCATAACTTATGTAATTAATTACATAAATTACATTGTCATTACATTATGCCACTCAGTTTATTTCAATGCAAAGGGGAAATGGTAAAAATGGGGGGGGGAGAGATTAATCAATTATGAAAGCAACAACAGTGAATATTGATTGTATATGGTTTCTGTTCTGGACATGAGAAGAATAGACAAAGGTCAATGTATTCCACTCTCATTTCTGTTCTCATTGGAATTCTCTAGAATTCCTACTTGTGTACCATCACGGCATGATGATGTAAATACTAACCCTGATGTCTGCCTGTCCTAAGTTTGTGTCTTTCTGCATTCTCCATCTAACAATCTTGCTCTCCTCCTTGTTAGACATGGACTAAGGAGGTCTGTGAGCTCAGTTTTGTGAAACAGATACATACTTCATTCTCATAGTGTTTGATCCATCTGTAAAAGAGGAAGAGGAGCACATTTGGAAGTAGAGATAAAAAAGTAGCACTAAGAAAAATCTATATCACCTTAGATCAATTTTAAACAAGCTCCAGGAAGATAGTTTGACCTGAAGATTTATATACAGTATAAGAGGGGAGAAATGTGAATGATGGTGAGTAATTATAGCCCTGTTAGAAGTACTTTTTTTAAAAAAAGGAATCCATAAATTTTAAATACCAAGCCTGCAATGAAAGTGAAAATGGTTTTTAAGCGCCGACTATAAAAATAAACCTGTCAAAATAATAGTCTTCTACTCATCCAGTTGCTACGGTTCCTTGATGTAGCAGGGTTGGAAATAATTTTCTAACTTAAAAAGCTGTTAATGGAAATGAAGTGTTTTATCACAGCCATGTTGTTAAATATGGTATTTAGAATATCAGGCAAAACAAATTAATGAGTCCACCAGGCAGTTTTTATGCAGCAAACAGTAGAGAAAAAACACCCTCTCTACAGGACATCTACCTACTAAAACACTGTTATTACATATTTATTTTTAGATGCATGCCCTACCAATATATTTAGAAACTCTAGGTTGCATTCAGTGTTAGTCATACTGAGAGCAGACCCATTGAAATGAATGGGCATGACAAATTTAAATTTATTCTGAGAAAAACTTACTTGGACTTTTTAAAGTCCCAGCAGATCCTAGCAAACAAATATAAACATTCCATCCATCAGATTCCTGAAGGCATATAACTCTTTCACCCACCACCATTACAGTTCTCTCCAGGTAAAGTTCCGCTCACTTTAGGAACCCTATATTAGTAGCAACAATGGTTATCCTAAATGACTCTTCCTTGAAGAAAGTGGTCTTAATAATGGGCAGAGCAATGGGCAGCTCATGTCCAGTGACTGGGGAGGAGATCCACCGGTGGAGCAAACACCACCTTCATTGCCCTGTTTTTCACTGTGGACAAGGCAGGAGGTGGGGTAAACAAATGTCTTCAACCCTCCCGTGGTAGCCACTGGAAGGGAATTAACTACATCCAACCCAGACTAGCATGGATTATGCCAGTTCCTAGGGTGTGTGAGAGAAAACAAAGGAACTTAGGGTGTGATCAGCATGTTCCTGGTCTGCCTGTTTCTCATGCTCCACTGGCAGAAGATTGCTAGTAGAAGGTAAGGTAAAGGTAAAGGACCCCTGGACAGTTAAGTCCAGTCAAAGATGACTCTGAGGTTGCGGTCCTCATCTCACTTTCAGGCTGAGGGAGCCGGTGTTTGTCCACAGACAGCTTTCCGGGTCATGTGGCCATGACTAAATCACTTCTGGTGCAACACAACACCTTGACGGAAACCAGAGTGCATGGAAATGCCATTTACCTTCCCGTCACAGCGGTACCTATTCATCTACTCACACTGGCGTGCTTTTGAACTGCTAGGTTGGCAGGAACTGGGATAGAACAGCTCACCCCATCGCTGGGATTCGAACTGCCAACCTTCTGATCAGCAAGCCCAAGAGGCTCAGTGGTTTAGACCACAGCGCCACCTGCTAGTAGAACACGTACCCCAGCAGAACTTTCTGTGGGCAGGCTGAAGAACTTTGATGGAGCAACTGTTGTCCTACCAGCAGAACAACACCACTACCTGAGGCCCCTCGCTGGCTTTGGCCTGCTCTGCATGAGAGATACTTTCAATATTAATTAATTTACTAGTGGGTAACCTCAGACCCAGGGGCTTCATGCACTCCTTCACACCCCTCAATTTGGCCATGGTACTCTACCTAGAAGGGACGCAGGTGGCACTGTGGGTTAAACCACAGAGCCTAGGACTTGCCGATCAGAAGGTCGGCGGTTCAAATCCCTGTGACGGGGTGAGCTCCTGTTGCTCGGTCCCAGCTCCTGCCAACCTAGCAGTTGGAAAGCACATCAAAGTGCAAGTAGATAAATAGGTACCACTCTGGCAGGAGGGTAAACGGCATTTCCGTGCGCTGCTCTGGTTCGCCAGAAGTGGCTTAGTCATGCTGGCCACATGACCCAGAAGCAGTACGCCGGCTCCCTTCGCCAATAAAGCGAGATAAGCGCCACAACCCCAGAATAGGTCATGACTGGACCTAATGGTCAGGGGTCCCTTTACCTAGGCCACATTGCATCTCCCCATAGGACATGCCTCATCAGCTCTGATACACATTCCCCTGGTGAGTTTTTGCCTGGCTCAAATGTATCTGTGAACTGCAATAATATCTCTTGTATGACTGGTTGGGGAGTTGTGTGTGTGTGTCTGTGAGCGCTCGCACAGAAGTCTCTGGCTTTTGAGTGTAGGAAATGGAGCATATGGTATAAAGGGCAAGAATCGCATCCCTTGCTGTGCCTACTTTTACCTCTGACATTGCCTACCACTTGCATGGGTGGAATGAAGCCCCCAGGTCAAAAAAGTTGCCCACCCCTGAATTAAATAACAGAATATTAATTAAATTAAACAACGGAATGCGTGTTTTTAATTTTAAAAAAGCAAAAAAAAGAGAAATGTAATGAATGAACATATATCATTTTCATCAGTAATTTGTTTTTCAGCCAGTTTTTTTTCAAATTCCAACATTTCATCCTTTTTATTGGTTTGCATTCCCCACCCCCCTTTTAGTGTTTGCTATTGAAGTTTGTTCAGCTCTGGCAAGGAACAGTATTTTTGCAGTTGTTCTTTTTACATCTCAGAACTGACCTCAGTTCAGTTACCTTTCACTGTCAACAGTCACCTTATTTTTCTAGGTAGTGGAACTAGAAATCAAGTGCACCTCTAAGAGGCACTGTATGCTTTGTTGTGTGAAAATACATTTTGGTTCTGCACCAGCAGACGTACTACTTGTCAGTCTGAAATATATCTTCAAAATAGGTCAGGCATCATTATCTTCAAGATGGACAGATATCAGTATGTACATATTAATTTATGAATGCCACTAAGTGGCTGAGAGGGCTGTCTGACACAGAGGCCTGCAAACAAGAACAGTGTGTCTTGGTTAAGGAAAATTCCCCATCCCAGCTAATGGCTCACCACTCACTATTCCACCATGCAGCACAAAATCGCCAGATAAAAACCTGCAAGCCAAAGGCCTATATTGCCAAGAAGACTTCTACAAAAATAACAAACCCATATTGACACAAGAAATACAAAACAAACTAGGGGACACCCACTTACCCTGGCTAACACACCACCAACTGCACACCACAACTAAACAATCCAGTAGTAAAATCAACAGCCACCTTTGAAAACCTTTTCCTAACAACAATGGGACATGGCAAGGGGATGGTATCCACAATATGCAAAACACTGCTCCAAAGCCCCACAACCCACCTTGACACAATCCAAAAACAATGGGAAGATGGCATAGGCTATGAAATTAACCCCACCCAATGGACTAGAATGTTGTCTAAACCTCCCTTTAATTCCATATCAGCAAAAAGAAAAGAACTCACTCTGAAACTCACTTACAGATGCTACCTAACACCACAGTGCTGATACGCCCAGGAACCTCACCAAAATGCTGGACAGGCTGCACCTCCACAGGTACATACCTCCACATGTGGTGGGAATACCCCAAAACCCAACTCTTCTGGACAACAGTCATACAAGAAATAAGCAAAATAACTAAACAGGTACTAGAAGTCACCCCAGAACTGGCCCTACTGATCACAATGGCCACTCACACTATAAAGAGGTCATAACCCACCTACTCTCAGCAGCCAGAAACATCATAGCCAGACACTGGGGGCACCTGTCGGGAATAAACATGGAACACTGGTATCAATTAGTATGGGAAACTTCCTTGCTAGAAAAGCTAACCAATAGACTGAAACTGACATGGGGACAAATAGAAGAGGATGCCTTCACTCCAGTATGGCTCCCCTTTATCACATACACAGCCCAACAAGACAACAACACGACCCACTGACAGCATATGATTCAATATGGCTAACTTAACCCAACAATCCCCCACTCACAAATCCACAAACAAATCCCACTGCAGCCAGCCAAAGACAATCAACCACACCCTAGGCCACCCAACCTCTCTCACCACCAAGGAAACATAACAAGTGAATAGAAAGAGAACTTACCCAAGTGATGGTGACACAAAAACCCTACACATACACTAAGTAAAAGAACATAAGCTTTACAACCCCCTCTCCCACACCCACCCTCTTTTCTTCCCAACCCTCTTCTACATTTAACACCAATGTCTCACAACAAATGTAACTGATCTGTAGAAAACACAACCTGAAGTAAAGAAGGAAAATATTTAATAAAAAAAAATTTTTTTTTTAAATGAAAATTCAGAAAGACACCACTTGTTCTTAGAGGAAGGGAAATGCCAGTTGCAATTATTTTTAATATGAATTTTCTGCTTAAGTGAAATGGTCAGGAAGATTATTTGATGTCTAGAGTTCTTATCCAAATCATAACCAGAAATGTGTGTTTTATTAATTTTAAATTTATTTTTGTTCTATTAAAACCCATTTAAAAAGATCACCACTTTAGATCATCCTCAGCCCCATGATCTTTTCTAATGGGTTTTTATGGAACAGAATTACAGTACAGTGGTATCTCAGGTTGAGAACTTCGTTCTGGAGGTCCGTTCTTAACCTGAAACTGTTCTTAACCAGAGGTACCACTTTAGCTAATGGGGCTTCCTGCTGTTGCCGCTGCACAATTTCTGTTCTCATCCTGAAGCAAAGTTCTTAACCCGAGGTACTATTTCTGGGTTAGCGGAGTCTGTAACCTGAAGCGTCTGTAACCTGAAGCATCTGTAACCCGAGGTACCACTGTAAGTAAAAAAAAATAAAAAATTAAGACAACACAGTGAGGCTAAAATATGGAGAAAAGTGGGGAGAACCATGTATGCCACCTTAAGCTCTTTGTAATCACACAAATGTAATAAATAAACAACAACAGCAAAGAAGCAGGCCACGATGAGTTCGGAGAGGCTTGTTCTCACTTGCATAGGGTGTTCACCCATCAAGAAAGCACACTGGCAAGTGAATCAGTCCTAATGAACTTAATAGGACTTGCTTCCGAGTACGTAAGCATGTATAGGATCAGGCAGCGTGGCACATTTCAGAGAAAAGGGGTCCCATCTTTCCAAGCGTTTCTGCTGCAGCTGCTGCTACCACCTTGAGCAGCCTGCTTAACAATAGCTCCACACCAGACAGCTTAGCAGAGATGTCGACACCCTCCCTTTTACACCTGGCTAAAACAGTCTGATGGATTCTCTGTGAAAGAGGAAAGCAAAGTGAACAGGCGAGCAAATAGGTATAGCCACATGTTTCCTGTTACCTGAGGGACTTGCTTGCTAGACTATGAATCTCTGGCAAGCCGCTTACTCAGCTCTTCAGGGAGATGACATGGGTTTTCAGAATAAGTAACACCAGTTGTTCAATTACAGAATCCCAGGGAAAGAGAGGGAAAGAGAGAGAAAGAATAACATTTGATAGCTTGAAGCCTCACAAGCCTACTGAAATGAACCCATTGCTTATTGCCCTCCAGGGTTACCTTCTTTCAGAATCACCTTTTATGAATTATGGCAAAAATCAGATATGCCTCTCAGTCATCATGCATGAACAAGAATGTCACTTTCTGCAATTTACACACCTTCGTCCGCCTTCTTCAAATAACTGACAACACCATAAACTCACATTCAACAAGATTTATGCCCCAGCCATCCTTTTTGAACATTCTTCACTGCAATTAAGGCAGCCAAGCTGAAGTCACCTGATGTACCAATGTGGTTTAATGACGGCGTAAGATAAACCATTCCAACAGCCCAAATATTTTGTACATGGTATAAAGTCTGCACAGCCAGGTCAGAAGACTCTGTTGCCCAGCAGTTTGGTTCCTGCTTGGAGTATAATTTGTGGTTTAACCATATGCGGCCCTAGTGAGATTTTGTCCAGGATGAGTAAGGCCCCATCCTGTAAACCACATTCCAGTTCCAAGTACAGTGGTACTTTGGTACGCTTCAGATTGCATACGCTTCAGGTTACAGACTCCGCTAACCCATAAATAGTGCTTCAGGTTAAGAACTTTGCTTCAGGATGAGAACAGAAATCGTGCTCTGGCGGCGCGGCAGCAGCAGGAGGCCCCATTAGCTAAAGTGGTGCTTCAGGTTAAGAACAGTTTCAGGTTAAGTACGGACCTCCGGAACGAATTAAGTACTTAACCCGAGGTACCACTGTACAAAAGAATGAACGGGTGGGTTACATGAATGTGGCCTCATCTGCACTGCATATCTAAAGCTCTATTGTACCGCTTTGAACAGTCAAGCCTTTTCCCTAAGAATCCTGGCATGTTAAGAAGATATGTTAAGGGTGCTGGGGGTTGTCAGGAGACCCTTATTTATCTCACAGATTTAAATTCCTAGAGTTTGTGGAAAGAAGGATTGACTGTTAAGCCACTCTGGGAATTGCAGCTCTGTGAAGGAACCAACAACCTTTCATCCACTATTGGAAGAACACAATTCAGTCTTCGGTAATTAATGCAGAGTTGGCCCAAGGGTGCGGCACCCCAGATAGCACCCCCACAGGTGCTCCTCCTGCCCTGCTGCCACCACCAGGTGTGGAGAAGCACCACCGCCATCACCATTGATTTAGGGAAAGATGGCGTCCATTTTGTTTGAAATCTCACCCCAAATCAGCACAATCTAGCCTGAAATCAGCTCTGATGGTAATGCCTTCTCCACCAGTGGCAGATGTGGCACGACACATGGCAGTCGCAAAGCAGGTGGCAGTGGAAGGAGTAGGTAGATGTTGGTGGCAGCCGAGCAGGGCAGCACTTCCTGTTTCGCCACAATCAGCAAAACAGCATGTGCCATGCCTGGTTGTGTGTCTGATTTGTTTTGGACAAATAATGTTCTTTCCAAAAAAAATTGGTTATGTGTGACCCTCTGTCTGCATTCTGAAAAGGCACAGTCCTTCTGTGACTCTACCACATGCTATTTCCACCTGTTTAATTGGCTCACTGATTCCTAGAATCCTGGTTTGAAATCACATTTGATGTTGGACGTTTAAAACCTGTCCTTTTATTTCCACAAATATTTCTGCCTTCTACCTGCTGGCATCACGAGCCAGGATACTCATCAACAAATGTGGGCATGCTGTTTTCAGATATGAAGCTGAATCTCTATTACACACCTCTAGACAAAGAACTTGAATCTGCATTACACATGTGGATAATGTACCGTTATACAAAATTCACTTAACTGTGTGTCGACCTGTCCCTCCAATCATCTCACTTCTTTTCTCTGCCAATACATCTGGCAATAATACTCTCAAGCCTGCTTACTGTTGGGATTTTTATTTGCAACAGCAGCTATGTAGTATTCCTGCTGGAAGGGGGGGGGCGGCAGGAATCATGTATATTTGCAGCATCCATAAGGACAAGGGCTGCATATTTCTCTCAAGAAACAAAAACTTGGATTTGATTTGCAACTCTGAAAAGAGCCCTTTGTTCACACGATATCCCTTTCCCCATTTCAGATTAGCTATTATATGTTCCCCTTGGTATTTTATTCCAAAGGAACCTTGCATATTATAAGCACTCAGGGGAAGAGAAGCACACTTGAAACAGTTCTCTTTCCCACTACTCCGAGGATACCAATAAACACTTTTACAGTTATTTTGTAATGTTTACTAATGGTTCAAGGCTGACAGATATTTTTTTATATATAAAAAAAACAACTTTCTGCGATGCTGCTGTTTATGCAGTTGCAATTCGGAGGCTAGCATATGAAACAGCAATTATTGTTCCTTTTTCCTGCCAACAAAGAAACACATATATCCCAGACTAGATTTCCAATATGCCTTAAGTGCTTCCCAAATTTCTTCTAAGCGGTGGCGGGTGCAGGGGGGTATGCTTCCCCCCCCAAAAGGTGTTGTCTTAAGGGTGTGTGTTGAATTGACCAGCCTGCAGCCAGGTAAATAACTTTGCCATGCTGGCACATTCTATTTCCCAATGTCAATCCCTCTTAGCAACACACAACAGAGACAAAGCTACTCCCAACTGCAAAGTTCAAGAAGCTTTCAATAATATCCAGTTCATTAATTAGCAGAGTCATTAGAAGTGTTTGAGTAAGCATCTCGCTAGAAGTTTCAGGTAGGGCACTTGATTGGCAAACAAGTCCTGCAAACAGCTTCTGTCTGAAATATACATGTGGCTTTCCTGGCTTAATGTGCAAACAGCACTGGCCCACTGCAGTTAAGAAATGAGGGATTTTAAGGGCTATTAAACCCTCTGCAAATTGATCAGCATAAAGCTATTCAGCACAGGTGTTCTTGCAATTAGGCTACATTGGAGAAAAACACTGTGCAATGATCCTATGCCTCTGCTCTTCCTCTTGTTTGTAGAGAAGCACAATCTATCCACAGCGAATCAGGCCCAACCTTCACTTGCATTCAAGCTTAGAACATTGTTATTTATGCCTTATAAACTCATAGTGCTCTTTGTTACAGCTTCCAAGGGCATAGCTGTGCAGCTAGTTCATGACAGGCACAAATCCCAAACAAATGCAAACCCACCCCACCCCCAGCCCAATGCAAAAGGGGTTTGGATTGCCACATTTGTATGACCGTCCAATAGCATAAATTATTTTGATTGCATTGCCCAGAAAAATTAATATTAAATATTAAACATTAAAAATGCAATACAGAACAATTAAAAAATCATGAATATTTGTTCTTTCTGGGAAAAAGTAACAGAACAACTAATTGCATGGATGTACAATAGAACCCAAAAGTTGCTCAAAAGTCCTGATTAAAAAAGGTTTTATCTGGTGCTGAAAAGACCATAAGGTAAGCATTTCTACAGAAGCCATTCTATAACTAGGGTGCTGCCACCACCGAGAAGGCCCCACTCCATAGGTTACACACCTTAGGGGCACTTGGGACAGGGCTTCTGATAAGGATATTAAGTACCCGGTAGGTATATATGAGAAAATACAATTGTTCAAGGAATATGGTCACACACTGTTAAGGGCTTTAAATGTTAAAGTGATTGTTATGCAGGTCAGGGTTTACCTGCCCCCCCCCCCCATGTTTTATTAAGTTGGCACTACTGTTGGGGACAGATCCAGATGATGGGGAAATCTGACTCCTTACACCAATAATAATGCAGCAGTAATAATTATTAGCCACATTTTAAAAAGTTGTCCTTAAATTAGGGCTAGGATTATGCAAATAGAAAAAGGGTTGATTCTCAGTAGTTGGGATCACCCTAGGGTTGCCATATTCCCAAAAGTGAAAATCTGGACAGAGGTGTTGAACTTGCCATATGTCCGGGTTTTCCCAGACATTTTGCGGATTCAGCAAAAATCTGCTGAGCCACCATTTCTCTGAGCAATTCCCGGATTTGTGGCAGCCCTAGGTTTCCCTCTTTCCTTTCTCCTATATACAGTGGTACCTCAGGTTAAGTACTTAATTCGTTCCGGAGGTCTGTTCTTAACCTGAAACTGTTCTTAACCTGAAGCACTACTTTAGCTAATGGGGCCTCCCGCTGCCACTGCGCCACTGCCACATGATTTCTGTTCTCATCCTGAAGCAAAGTTCTTAACATCAGGTACTATTTCTAGGTTAGTGGAGTCTGTAACCTGAAGCATATGTAACCTGAAGCGTATGTAACCCGAGGTACCACTGTAAGCAAATAACTACCATTCACTAAAGTAAAGAACAACACAGTTCTGCAATTTGGGATGCTCTTGCAAAAGGGGGTGGATGCATAGCTGTCAACTTTTCCCTTTTCTTACGAGGAATCCTATTCGGAATAAGGGAATTTCCCTTTAAAAAAGGGAAATGTTGACAGCTATGGGTGAATGCTTCTCTCTGCCAGTGACATCCAGTAGCCCAGCACTTCTTGAACATGTTTCTGCAATGGGATTACCCACTACACCCCCCAGGGATCCTTGCACTACAGTATGTGTTCATTCTCCAATATGCTCCATGCGTGCTGTAGTGGCATGCCTTTAAATAGTCAAAGGATAATTGCAAGAAAGTCTGCAGATGTTCAGTGCAATCCTGAATGTGTTTACTCAGCTATAAGTCCCACTGAGTTCAATGGGATTTACTCCCCTCTTGTGGCTAGGATTGCTGCCTCAGGCATGCAACTGGATCTCGCGTATTTTCGCCCAATATGAAAATCTAAATTGTTTAGCAAAGAAGAAATCAAGGGGAAAATTGTTTTACGCAGCTTAAGGGCAGTTAAACAGCGAGATATAAATCACCCCGGAGTAAGATTATGAGCATTGATAGTGATATAGGAAGCAATCTGCAGTTCTGCACCTGGTCTCTGGTCTCCGTTTCGCAAACATCAGAAAGTAAGAACATGTGGTTTCCTGCAAAATACCTGCAAAAGGGAACCCACTCGTTTAGCGTTTCATTTCTCAAATACTTTGCCGAGATCTGATGACTCACATTATTTATTATCCCACAGTAACAGACCTTCATAAAATAGTCTCATAAAAGCTTTGTGTGGCAGCACACAAAACGTTTAATATATGTAGTTCATATCTTTAAGTTTTTTTTAGTGTCTTTTTATTCTAACAGAGTTTTGTTTATTATGAGATGATGGGGTAAGGGGAGGGGGTGGGAGAAAGGAATAGAAAAGCTTTTAAAAATATATATGCTCTCTCCAATTATGGGGTGTCTGGGGAGTAAAAAAGAAGTATGACTGAATATATGAGGATAAAGAAAAGCATCTAAAAATGAAACTCAGTGACGTCAAATGGTTCTTTTGCTCAGCTTCCCACCTGAGTGACCCATTCTCAGTGCAAAACCATCGTGATACAGGCCAGAAGGTTGCTTAAGGCAGTGTTTTCCAACCCAGGTTCTCCATATGTTTTTGGACTACAGCAGGGATGAAGAACTTGTGGCCCTCCAGATGTTGCTGGACTACAGCTCCCATCATCCCTCACTATTGCTCATGCTGGCTGGGGTTGATGGACTCAGAGGCAGACAATAGCCCTGGACTACAAGTTCCATAAAGGGACGCGGGTGGCGCTGTGGGTTAAACCACAGAGCCTAGGACTTGCTGATCAGAAGGTCGGCAGTTCGAATCCTCGCGACGGGGTGAGCTCCCGTTGCTCGGTCCCTGCTCCTGCCAACCTAGCAGTTCGAAAGCACGTCAAACTACAAGTAGATAAATAGGTACCGCTCCAGCGGGAAGGTAAATGGCGTTTCTGTGCGCTGCTCTGGTTTGCCAGAAGCACCTTAGTCATGCTGGCCACATGACCCGGAAGCTGTGCGCCGGCTCCCTCGGCCAATAAAGCGAGATGAGCGCTGCAACCCCAGAGTTGGTCACGACTGGGGTCCCTTTACCTTTACCTTTTACAAGTTTCATCTCCCTGACCATTGTAATGCCTATCTGTGAAGGATATGCATAGAGGCAGTGACTGTTTTAGGCATGTCTGATATGTGTGCAACTACGTATATGCACATCGAGCCAATCCCATAAGCAAACGTTTACATTTGCTGTAAATCAGGGTTCTTGGAGGTTGTGGGGTGCAGCATCCTTCCTTACCTTGAAAGGCAACTGAAGGGGTCAGAGCCAGGACCGGCAAAGGGAGTAGTCACAAAAACATCACTAAAAGGGGTAGAACGAAACAGGGCAGGGATGGAACATTTGCAGGCTTTTTCAGTGGTGTTTCAATGGTGCTTGCAGGCTTTTCCAATGGTGTTTCAAATATACCTAATTTCACTTAAACCCATTTAAATTGGGAGTCCCCTATGCTGAAGGATCTGCCAATTCTCTGGATCAACTTTTCAGGGCACAACATGATTTGCAGATTCACATTCGCTCACAGGAACTTTGGTTCCACCCAAGTCACAGTCTCTGCTGCCATGATGGTTAATAACAACTGATAGGCTTATCTTCCCCACTCAATGTTGTAGATAACCCCAGCGCATAGCGGGTGTCAGGTATGCTAACCAGTTGTAGAAAGCAGCTTCATTCTGCTTCCTATTCTGGAGACAGATAAAACGAGTTTTCAAAGGAAAGTATAAAGTACCAATTCAGAAGTCAATGATCATTTTTATTCTTCTTAGAAGGGAATTGCAATTACATGCCATTTGGCTTCATTCGGCACATCAGCGCAAACTGAACACATTGTTGGACTTAATTCCACAGCTCATCGTGATTGGAATGCCCAAAGTTCATATATTATATTGGCATGGAGAGAGCAAAGCAGAGACAAAAATTTGTGTTTATTTATATTTTTCAAAGAAGAAGAGCCTTATCATCAAATGAATACCAAACTGTATTCCATAAAACTCCATTCACTAACAGTCCGATTTGTTGCTCCCTTTTGCACACCCACATTGTGCATCTACTTCAGCTAAAACCCTCTTTGTTTGTCACATGCAGAACTCAAGCATGTTGAAAGGGGGCTTGGGGCCACTTGTTTAGCCCCACCCTCAAAGCCCCACTGCTCTTCCAGCCCCCACCTATGCAGTCATTGTGTTCCACCCATGCAATTTGACTTCCCTTCCTCTCCACTCCTCACACACTTCCAAAACATTTTCCAAACCCTTTGAAGCAAATTTTGACAGCGTGTATGTGTGTGTCTGGAGGGGTGCTTCAAGGGAGAAGAGAGGTAAGTTCCATTGTGCACACAGAGGCCTGTTGGGTGGAGCAGCAACACCGGATACAACCCATGTCTTCAGAGGACATCTTTCTGTAGGCTGAAGGCTCCCCACATGAGTTGCAACCCTGGATGATTAGGCTTCTAAGCCTCATCACACAAGAAGACTTCCGGGTTAAGCGCCATCGGTAATGGCGGACTCCCTCTGATTCGGAGGCTCTAGCTCCGCGGAAATTGGGTCTGTACCGCTACGGCGAAGCGGAAACCCCTTAAAAATCACAGGCGGGCGAAGCCTGTGAACATGGGACTCGGCGGGCACCTTTAGCGCCCCCCCAATTCGCAAGGGAACCCGACTACGGGCTCCGGAGCGAGCGGGGTGAGTGGCACGGTGCTGAGAGTTAACTGCTTCTTCCTCAGAGCGAAGCCGCACAGCCGTTACCGGAGAGCGCTGACTTTTTCCTGGGACAATTCGACTTTAAAACAACTACCCATGAGTAGGATAAATTGAAAAAGTGAAGAAAAAAAGGTCTGATTTGGCACCGAAGTGGGAAGGTATAAACAGGAAGTCCGCCTTCCGCTTTTTGTAACTGGATTAAAGCAAAGAAGTTGCAAGTTAAAGCTTTGCAAGTTGATCAGAAAGGACTAAAATTCCAACACCAAAATAAGCGATTCCCCCCTTGGTTGCAGGAGAGGAGGGGGGAGAGGTTTAGACTTTATTTGCCTGCAAGAGAGAGGGAAGGGGGAAAAAATCTACTACTCAAAACCTGGGAACGGGCTGCCAAGGAACAATAAGACTGCTGTATTGTGAAAAGCGCTTTTTGACAGCTAGCTGCAAGGGAGATACATTGTATTGGGTTGTCTCCTTCTGATTGCAGAAAAAGGGGGAAGTAATTGAAGCATATGAAAAGTAACTGAAATTGAGACTGTTTTTTTTACACGGTGAAATGGGGGCTTAAAAAGTGCTACTTTTTAACAACAAGTATAGACGGTTACTGTGTCCCCCTAGAGGAAGTTTCTGAATTGGTTGCAACAATCAGGCCAGGGGAATTTTCCACTTCAAAACAAATTGTGGCCGTGGGACTGACCTTGGGCTGAAGTGTTATGGCAGATGGAAAAGAAAAAACAGACCCACTCCAAGAGAAAATAATGAGGTCTGGGAAATCCTGGCGGCAGCGAAGACCATCAACATCTGGCCCTTCTGCCTCATCTGCGGTTGCATCTACACAATCCAAGTCAAAAGGTATGTCATCTGAAGAAGCCTTAGCACTTGCATTAGGTAAGATAAATGAATCACTGGAAAAGTTAAGTAAACAAGTGCTGGAAGCATCAACTAAAATTGACCAAAACACTATAAGTATTAATAATTTGGGACAGAAGGTGAATACTAACACAGAAACTATTGAGAAATTGGTACAGGAATCTACTCTGACTCGACAGACCACTGAAGAAGCTAAGGAAAAAGCAGCCGCAGTAGAGGAGAAGATACCAGGTATACAGAGGCAATTGGAGGATCACAAGTTGACCTTTTCTATGATTGAACTTAAGGAGAAACAAGTGAACTTGAGGATTAGAGCTGTGCTGGAATTAGAGAAGGACAGTCTGGCAGACTTTCTTATGCAGGAATTTGCAGACTTTTGGAATTTGGATTTGAAGAAAGAAGAATTTAAGATTGTGAGTGCCTTTAGGCTTGGAAGAGGAGGGAAGAAGAATAGAGTAAGAGATTGCCTGATTACCCTCCGATCTAAAGAAGAGAGAGATAAAATCTTGGGTTGGCACTATCAGAAGACCTTGGTAATATTGCAGTCAAGAGTGGAAATATTCAAAGATATCCCGAAACATCTTTTGGACCTTAGGTCCAACTATGGAGACCTGGTTGTCCTGCTGAGAAGGAACAGAATTATCTTCAGGTGGGAATTCCCTCAAGGCCTATCTTTTAGCTTTAAAGGAAGGAAAATAAAAATAAGATCAGTTGAGGATAAAGAAAGGTTTTTGAGTAACTACGAAGAGGATCTACAGAAAGAACTTGGAAAACAGCCAGGAGCATCGGACAGAAAATCACCAGCTAGAGGACTAGAGCAAAGAGTACTGGACAAAAGATCACCAATAGTGGACATAGCAACGCTATCCTTTGGATTGGACTGCCCAGTGAAGGCGATACTAACACCACCGACAGAACAAGAGCAAGTATTGGGCGCAGGTGGAGGAAAATCAGTCTAACTACATCATGGCTCTGCAACTATTAAGCTGGAACATTAATGGACTTTATTAAAAAAGGAACAACTGGACCTGATCTGCCTACAGGAAACACATGTGATAAGGCTACATAGGAAAGTATTGATTAATAAAAGATTGGGCCAAGAGTTTATCTCATCGGATAAAGTTTAAAAAAGAGGAGTAGTAATCTATGCAAAGGAGAGCCTATCACCGAAATTCATATTTAAAGATGATCAAGGAAGATTTGTGGCAATTGAAATTCAAATACAAGGAGAGAAGTTTTTGATAGTAGGCGTTTATGCACCAAATGAGGGAAAATCAGACTTTTTTTAAAAGTTGCATGAGACTTTGATGGACTATTTGGATTATAATATGATCATGATGGGGGATATGAATGGAGTACCTACAAATATGACAAGGCACAGAGACAGGTAGTTACTAAGGACGGTAGACTACCAAAAACATTTTTCGAGATGACTGACAACTTGGATTTAGTTGACATTTGGAGAACAAAGAATCCCTTGGGTAGAGAGGGAACTTTTTTCTCTGAAGCCAAAATGACATGGACAAGAATTGACCAAATTTGGGTAACTAGAGGACTGGCTCCAAAGACAAGAAAAGTGGAAATTTGCCCTAAGACTTGCTCTGACCATAATGCTGTGAAGATGGAGATGAAACTAACACCAACTGGTTCCTTCAGATGGAGAATGAATGACACCTTGTTTAGGGATGAGGAAGTGACCAAGAAGGCCCAAAAAACCTTGAGAGACTATTTCGAGATAAATATGAATACCATGGTTGAAAAGAGTAATCTGGGACGCAAGTAAAGCGGTTATGAGAGGGTTTCTGATCCAACAGAATGCAATAAAGAAGAGAACTCAAAATGAGAAAAAAGATAAAATTTTGGAGAAAATAAAGGAAGGTGAGAAGAAACTGAAAGCGAAACCGAAGTCGCAAGAGATTTTGAGAGAAATAAAGTTATATCAAGTACAGTATATGAAAATGATGAACCAGGAAATAGAATGGAAAATTAAACAGATGAGACAAAAGACATTTGAGTCGGCCAACAAATGTGGGAAATTATTGGCCTGGCAAATGAAAAAAAGACAAAAACTTAACACCATTATAAATTTGGAAGTTGAAGGAAAGAATATACAGAATCCAGTGGAGATTAGAAATTGTTTCCAGAGGTATTTCAAACAACTATATACACAAGGGCCACAGAAAGAAATTGACATTGACCGATTTTTGAAAATAAATGGACTACAAAAAATCTCTCAAGAAAACAAGCTAATGTTGAATTACAAAATAACTGAACATGAGGTAGAGGGTGCCATTCAAAATATGCAATTGGGTAAATCTCCAGGGCCGGATGGCTTAACTTCAAGATACTATAGATCCTTAAAAAATTGGATAATACAACCACTAAAGGAAGTTTGTAATGAAATTTTGGAAGGGAAAAAAGCACCACAGTCGTGGAAGGAAGCTTATATTACACTTATACCGAAAAGTGAGTCAGAGAAGACGCCGCTTAAGAACTACCGCCCCATATCTCTACTTAATGTGGATTACAATTTTTTTGCAGATATTTTGGCTAAAAGATTAAAAAAAGTACTAATGGAAGAGATACATAAAGATCAAGCAGGCTTTCTCCCGGGTAGACACTTGTCTGATAACACGAGAAATATAATTAATATCCTAGAAAAATTACAAGTGAACATCAATACTAAGGCAGTTTTGATATTTGTGGACGCGGAGAAAGCTTTTGACAACATTTCCTGGAGTTTTATGAAAAAGAATCTACAAGGGATGGGGGTTGGTCAAGGTTTTGGAAATGGTATAGGCGCAATATATTCTGAACAAAAGGCCAAACTAATTGTTAATAATGTGGTGACGGAGGAATTTAAGATAGAGAAAGGGACACGACAAGGTTGCCCAATTTCCCCATTGCTTTTTATATCGGTCCTGGAGGTTCTTTTAAATATGATTAGAAGGGACCAACTGGTTAAGGGTATACAGGTCGGAGCTAAACAGTACAATTTGAAAGCATTTGCAGATGATCTAGTATTGACATTACTAGCCAGAATCTAGTACTAAAAGAGTATTGGAATTGATTCAAGAATTTGGTCAGGTTGCAGGATTTAAGTTGAATAAGTTAAAGACCAAGGTTCTAGAGAAAAACAGTGATTGAGAGAGAGAGGTTTCAGAAGGAGACAGGTCTAACATTGGTTAAGAAAGTGAAATACCTGGGGGTTAATATGACAGCCAAGAATGTGAATTTATTTAAAGACAACTATGAAAAGTGTTGGATGGAAGTCAAAAAAGATTTAGAAATATGGTCAAATTTGAAGCTTTCATTGCTAGGCCGCATTGCTGTGATAAAAATGAATGTATTGCCAAGAATATTGTTTTTGTTTCAAACATTGCAAATTTTGGACAAAATGGACTGTTTCAAGAAGTGGCAGAGAGATATTTCTAGATTTGTCTGGCAGGGCAAGAAGCCTAGAATAAAATTCAAAATACTAACTGATGCAAAAGAAAGAGGTGGATTTGCCCTGCCAGACCTTAAACTTTACTACGAATCAGCAGCATTTTGCTGGTTGAAAGAATGGCTGCTTCTTGAGAACACAGACATTTTGGACTTAGAAGGTTTCAATAATGTATTTGGGTGGCATGCAAATTTGTGGTATGATAAGGTTAAAGCACATAAAGCATTTAAAAACCATATTGTCAGGGAAGCATTGTTCAATGTCTGGACAAGATACAAAGACTTACTTGAAAATAAAATCCCAAGGTGGTTATCACCGATGGAAGCGAAGGCCCAGAAAAAGCTCAATATGGAGGCCAAATGGCCGAAATATTGGGAGATTTTGGAACAAGAAGGAGACAAATTGAAATTGCAGAGCTTTGAGAAACTAAAAGACAAAGTGCGAGATTGGCTTCATTATTTTCAAATAAGGGAGGCTTACAATTTGGATAAGAAAATTGGCTTCCAGGTGGAAAAATCAAAATTGGAAACAGAACTGTTAGACCCCAAAACTAAGATATTATCAAGGATGTATAACTTGCTGTTGAAATGGAATACTCAGGATGAAACGGTGAAATCTGCTATGATAAAATGGGCACAAGATGTCGGACATAACATTATGTTGGCTGACTGGGAACAGTTATGGACCACAGGTATGAAATTTACGGCATGTAATGCCTTAAGAGAGAATATTATGAAAATGATATACAGGTGGTACATGACACCAGTCAAGCTTGCAAAAATCTATCATTTGCCCAATAATAAATGTTGGAAATGTAAAGAAAATGAAGGTACATTCTTTCACCTTTGGTGGACGTGCCCAAGGATTAAGGCTTTCTGGGAGATGATCTATAATGAAATGATAAAGGTATTTAAATATACCTTCCTGAAGAAACCAGAGGCCTTTCTCCTGGGTGTGGTCGGCCAATTGGTGCCAAAGAAGGATAGAACTCTCTTTATGTATGCAACAACAGCAGCAAGAATACTCATCGCAAAGTGTTGGAAGACACAAGATTTACCCACCCGGGAAGAATGGCAGATGAAGCTGATGGACTATATGGAACTGGCGGAAATGACTGGCAGAATCTGAGACCAGGGAGAAGAGTCGGTAGAAGAAGATTGGAAGAAATTTAAAGATTATCTACAGAAATATTGTAAAATTAAAGAATGTTAGAAGGATGTTGGAATGAAGTTATGTGGTTTTAGCAGTAATGTTACAAAGGGGTATGTAAAAATGGATTGTTAACAGGTGAGAATGTAAAGTTACAATACATTAAGATAAACTATTAAGATAAAGGAAAAAATGGTAAGGATTTGCTGAAACAACTATTGAACTAGAATACAGAAAAGGGAGGTGTGAGGAGGTCAGGGAAACAAGCAAATGAAAGATAAGACATGGAAGGATTGACTTGTTTTTAATTGGTTTTACTTCTTTGTATTTTGTATTTTTATTCTTTTTTGTTTTGTTATTTTTTTGTCATTTTTGTGATTGCTTGAAACTCTAATAAATATTTTTTTAAAAATAAATAAATAAGCCTCATCACACAAGAGATTCCCTTCTGCAGTTATTGTCTTGAGCATGGTGATTGCAAAGGTGGAGGAAGGAAGAGCAAGGTGACTGGAGCAGAGCTAAATGCATACTTATCCTAGAGCCCCATTTCCATGCAGTTGACTGTAGCAGTCCCGCTGTTCCAAGTGGCGTAAATTAGTATAAAATAAAGACGCAGAGAGCTAGTATTTTTCCTTGTACTGGTGGAGCAGCTCTTTCAGACATCTTCTCCTCTCCAGTCCGTCACTTTATTATCCTTTGTTCTCTCCAGCCGCATGGCTGCTTGCCAGTGTCTCATGTTACCTCATCCGGCCAAGGCTTAAACCCACCCACACCATATAGGGTCATCACTGCCCAGAGGAAACACAACTCCTTTTAAGGTCAATACAATTCTAATACATTGTAAGGCACAGACATGCTGGTCACTGGGTCAGCAAGACACCAGGTGGCACTACAAACCTTTGCTAGGGCTTCCTGGCTCCCACATGCCCTCTTTCTTTATATTTTAATCATAATCATATATATCAGTACCAATACGGTTATGTCGAGCGAGATAAGCGACTCTTTTGACACCGGAAGCGGGCCGTGGACTGGAGAACCATGCAGTACATACAGAAATTAAAGAATGAATACATTGTATATAGCAACACAAAATAATGCAAATAACTACTATAATAATCACTATAATCAATAAATGTCGAAGCCAACTTCCATCCGGAAGCTAAGAATGTAAGAATTCTGATTCCATGCTGCATGGTAGGCTTCTTTTCTAGTTTATTAGCCATGCACTGGTGTCACTTCTATAGCACTGAGATTGGTCACTGTATGTTCCTGTAAGAGAACAAGAGCTATTAAACATGAATTTCAATGTATATTTACAGTTTGGATATATGCCCCATGATTCTTTCCCCTCTTTAATTTGAAAATAAATGGGGGCAGGCATACATACCCAACATTTAGAAGCATGCAATAACTAGTAAACTTAATCATAACTTGTACAAAATATTATTCCTCCATATCTTATGATAATTTTCACCCTTAAAAGTCTTATTCAACAACACTGTTCTTATAGTTCGAGAGTGGCTGAGCCGTGAATACTGCCAGCCAGTGTAGGATTCAGGCAACTGCTGCTTGCCAGCCGATAAGGTGAAATATGGTGGTTTCAACTGGACTGTGTCGTCTGCTTCTCTTCCTTGTATAATGGTGCAGCAAAGGATGGCAAGGAAAATGGTTAGGAAGCACATTGGGAAACTATATCCCTAGCTTGGGCCAAAGGAATAGAAAACTGCTTAGCCAATGCTTTCGCAGGGAGATGAAAGGTGTTATGACCTAGTATAGGATCAGAAAAGAGAGAAAGCAGAAATGTTCTTCAGAGCTGAATCTGCTCTTGAATTTTCCCTCTGCTAAATACCCTGGGTGCGATGTGTGGGAGCGAAGATGTGCAACATAATAAGGAACTCTCTGTGCTGAAGTAAGGCTTGCAGGGCGAGAAACAAGGAAAACAAGTCAGAATCCAAAGAAGGAGTTATATAAGATATTGGTAAAATAGCAAAAAGCGATATACATACTGAATATCCACAATAAGATTGAAAGGTTGAGTAGGAAAGGATTGAAAGGCAAGAATCACAGCCGCTAGCTCTGCTCGCTGGGCAGAAGACTGTGGAGAGGTAAATAACTTTTCCATTTTCCTCCCTCTTCCCATGTCACCACCCCCCTATTTTTCGTTCCATCCGTGAAAAGGGTTAGTGCAGAGGGGAGAGGTGTGAGAGATAAGGGGTTATTCAAAACATAAGTGACCTGTGTCAGAAATTGTCAAACGGTCATCCTTTGGAGGATTAAAAATGATGACCTATAAAATCAGCCAAAACAATTTGCATGGCAGCATTTGTGATCAATAAATGCTGCTGTTCAATCTGTGAAAATGGCATATAAATTGATGCAACATCAAAACTGCTCAAAGTTATAGCACGTGAACGTCCTTTGATAACAATTGTCTGATGTGGATTCATTTGCGGAATAAATGTTCTTCGGAGGGGTATGAGGTAAATGTAACCATTCTATAATGCAGATAGTCTTCTTCTTGTCCATCTGAGCATATAAATTTCCTGTTGGCAACAATGGTGTAGCAAATACTGCCAGATGCAGCTTGTGTTCAGCACCTCTAGGTGGCGCATGCGGAAAGATTTCAATGCTTCATTCACAAAATGCTGACAAAGTGTAGGGGAGTTCCGCATGCTGTTGTGGCAGAACAATCCACTGATATCACTGGGTGGATTGCAAATTGTTATATGCTGGCAATGTAAAAGCAAACTGTTCCTGTCTGCTGGATCCAGTGGGATAGAAATGTTTCAATGTAGCCAAAAGTTAATTGTTCAGAAATAAGCTGTTCAGAAACGAGATGGTGCCATTGCTGCGGTTTTTTCTTTTGGTGGAGGCCACTGTTCTACCTGCACTGAGGTATCAGTGATCTTGGTTTGCCATGCTGGAAACGTTGTATTGATGGCTACAGGCTTTTCAATTTGGCTACTCACTGCTGTAATCAGCCTGTCCATAAAGGAAGAATATGATTCTCTAGGTTCTGGGATTTTTTTCATTGCTTGTTTAGCAGCAAGAGCAGTATCCCTCAATAAGATCTGCAGCAGTGTGGCTTGTACTGAAGCCTGAGCATAGGGCTCACGCCCCATCATAGCATCTATGACATCTGCGAGGGTAAGGTTAGGATTATTCGCTCTTGCTTGGTTCAGTAAAGCAGGAGCATAAGCACCACAGGCAATTTCCCATTCGTGAGCAAACAATACACCAGCTGATGGGGGTAAAACTGTACGTGCCAAAGGCTTGAATTCATCTGGAACCAAAAGCTGGGCTTGAATTCCTGCTGGAACACCAGGGAATGCCATAGTATCCTGAGTTAAGGAACAGGCAAGTACTGCACATTGCAATGGGGTAGCTGCTTTTGCTGCTGCTGAAAGAGCAGGATCATTTCCAGCCAGACCACGGTATTTTTGCAAATTTGGGTCCTCTGGTGAGGAACTGCAGTCTGGAGGTTTGGGATCTGGGGCTGCAGGCAAAGCAAGGGCTGGAACACATGGCAGGACAGCAGGCTGAATTAAAGAAGCTGAAGCTTGTGTTGGCAATGCAGCTATGGAGATATTTTTTGGTGATAAAGAATCCATAGCATATCGAACCTTGCACCATGCATTTAAATTCCGTACACCAATGCTGGGAAGCCCATGAAAATGTGTTCCAATTTCATCCCAATGTTTTAATTCCAAAGTTCCTTCTGCAGGAAACCAAGGGCAATGTTCATCAATTGCCAGAATGAGCTGTATCAAATCTCCCTCAGGAACTTCCAATTTGTTGCAGGAGAGGAGAAATTTTAAGTCTTTTAAAAATTTCTGTTGGGGAGTAGTCAAAGAGCTGCCCATTTTTCTAAAATCAATATTTAAGGGATCGACTAACCTTGGATCCGTAGATGAATAGCGCTTGAAACCTTTGCCAGGCGAGGTAAGTCGATGAATATCCACTGCTTGGATCAAAAATCTTCTCACAGTCTTGCCGCAGACTGTTTGCTTCAATCTTGCTTCTTAGCTCTCTTTTAAAAACCTCAGTCGTATCTTTTATTCAGCCTCACACGGGGCACCACTTGTAGCAGTCCCGCTGTTCCAAGTGGCGTAAATTAGTATAAAATAAAGACGCAGAGAGCTAGTATTTTTCCTTGTACTGGTGGAGCAGCTCTTTCAGACATCTTCTCCTCTCCAGTCCGTCACTTTATTATCCTTTGTTCTCTCCAGCCGCATGGCTGCTTGCCAGTGTCTCATGTTACCTCATCCGGCCAAGGCTTAAACCCACCCACACCATATAGGGTCATCACTGCCCAGAGGAAACACAACTCCTTTTAAGGTCAATACAATTCTAATACATTGTAAGGCACAGACATGCTGGTCACTGGGTCAGCAAGACACCAGGTGGCACTACAAACCTTTGCTAGGGCTTCCTGGCTCCCACAGTTGACCTCTACCTGTGAGCATTGGATGAAGAGGGCTTCAGTTGAGCTCTATATGTTAAACAGTATATATGTGTATACACGGGTGGTGCTGTGGTTTAAACTACTGAGCCTCTTGAGCTTGCTGATCAGGTCGACGCTTTGAATCCCCGCAATGGGGTGAGCTCCCGTTGCTCTGTCCCAGCTCCTGCCAACCTATCAGTTTGAAAGCATGCCAGTGCAAGTAGATAAATAGGTACGGTTGTGGCGGGAAGGTAAACAGCGTTTCCGTGTGCTCTGGTTTCCGTCACAGTGTTCTGTTGCACCAGAAGTGGTTTAGTCATGACCCAGAAAGCTGTCTGTGGACAAACGCTGGCTCCCTCGGTCTGAAAGCAAGATGAGGGCTGCAACCCCATAGTCACCTTTGATTGGACTTAACTGTCCAGGGGTCCTTTACCTTTTTTAACCTATATATGTGTTTAAAGGAGCAATGAATATGACTGTTAGAGTGGAGCAGTGTGGAATACAGTTAGACCTGGCATGGCCACACTTGGCCCTCCAGCTCTTTTGGGACTACAACTCCCATCATCCCTAGCTAACAGGACCAGTGGTCAGGGATGATGGGAACTGTAGCCCCAAAAGAGCTGGAGGGCCAAGTTTGGCCATGCCTGAGTTAGACATTCATTTGCTGGAAGGTGTTAAGGCTCTTCTGCACTGACAAATGCTAAGCAAGTAATGGCCGCTTACCCAGTCTGGGGTTGGCGGCGGTTGCAGCCCATCACATTGGGTGTCATGACAACAGGAACAATATGCTACAAGTGGCCAGCCATAGAAAGATCCCAGGATCGGCAGGGATGGCTGCTGGGAGTTCTCACCAAAACCTCAATTTGAATTCGGGGCCAATACAGCTAGCCCTGGGGTGGAGTGGGGTGTGAGACTGGACTGGAGAGCAGCAGTCTTTACTCCGGTCTGATCCGTTCTCACCCCATAAAAAGATTCCCACACCTACCTTGGAATACAGTTAGACGTTCATTCGCTGGAAGGTGATATGGCACTTCTGCACTGTCAAACGTTTAGCAAGTAATGAGTGAAGGCAGCTTAAGCATCCGCCTATTCAGCACAGGTGAAAGCTGAGATATTTCTCAGTCTGATCAAAGTGGGTGTAGGGAAGGTCTATGGGGCAGAACCCTGCTCAGCACAATATAGGCCTCCAAATAATAATATTTATTATGAAATAAGTGAAGCAATACATATTGCCAGTGCTTTTTTTCTGGGGGTACACAGGGGTATGTATACCCCTAAACATTTTGTGAATCTTCGTAGTTTTGTCCATTTACTGTATTTATTTATTTGAACTATTAAATGGTTATTTTCTTGAGTCAAAATGAAAGTACCCCTAAACATTTTTTTTAAGAACAAAAGAACTGCTTACAGCCATCTATGGGAAGAGGGTTGGACTAAGGATGGATAAATCCATCAGTTTTGATCTCTCTCAGTTTCTTATTTTTCCAGTCATAAATTGAACTCTCCGTGTCTCTGCAGCAATTTATAATTTTAAGGGGAATTCCTCATTAAAATCCATCAGTATTTTAGGGTGAATTTATCTTAACCGATTTTTGTCTGCAGTTTTTACTAATATACACATTTTTGCATGCAATTCTCCTTAATAGAATGCATTTAATATATTCAGTTTACTAATACAAACAATTTTAAGCAAACAAACCCCTGGTATAAGCATTTTAATACATATTGTTTGGAAAAATGTATCACAAAAATTAGAGAAGTGTGAATTTTGAAGGATAGATCTATTTTGGTTCATGTCTAAGGCGCGAATTGGTGCAAATTGTGTCATTTCTCATTAAAATGCAAACAGAATTGAAATCCCCCACCCCTGGCTTCAGCATGGATACGATTAAACCCAGAGTTTAAAATTACTTAACTGCATCACAAAGTGGATGCAAACAGCCACCTGAGAACTGAGAGAGTGTATATGGAAGACGCAGCCAAGCAGAGTTCATTGTTTCTACATTTGGCTCAAGTCCTTAACAGTCACCTGCAGAAGTGTCGTACAAATCAATTATAATAGGGTAGTAACTTAATGGAACATTTTTATCTGTCTTCCTTTGGAAGAGCTCTGATGTGACAGTCAATAAATACCGTAATGATTGTGGCTTATTAGGTGAATGAAAATTCCAGGCTCCGTGAGCAAAGTTCAGTGTTCTGAATCTTCCATTAAGAAAACGTAAGAGAGCTGTTTGAATTGATATCACCACACCTCTAAGAAATGAGCACAGCTCCCTCCAATTACACTCCACTGCAAAACAAATAAATAAACGTAATCCATATTAGGGCAAAAGAATAAATATAATCCATATTAGGGCAATACCTTTATTAGGCTCACTGAAACTCTAAAATCTGCAAGTTTAACAAAGCAGAAAGCCGGAGCTCTTCAGGCAACATAGTAGATAGATTCGCTTCTTGCAAAGCCCATGGACAAAGAAAAACATAGAAATCTAGGAATTACATTTGGCAAAACTGCATGCAAAAATGGACACATTTGGTTTAATTTTCATATGAAAATGTGTATGTTAGGTGAAACGCACATTAAAATGCTGGCAATTTTTCAGAAGGTCTTTTTTTTTTAAGAACAAAAAGAATTGCAAACTGATCCAAAAACATGGAGAATTTTATTTAAGAGTTGAAAAATGAAAAACTGACAGAATTTAGAGCTTAAAAATTTATTCATTCCCTATTGTTGCAGACATTATTCTCAACATAAGGATGGCAATGGAGAGGTCAGAAAGTGGGACACAACTTTGGGGAAGGAGCAAAATGCATGACACTGCTTTTCACATGCACCAGGTTCTGCCCTACTCTGGGAGGAGAGCTGATTTATGCATGTGACATCACATGTGTGGTGTGCATGTGACGTCACATTGTGGAAGGAGGCCTGATGGGGCCTGTCATGGCTTTGGGAAGGCTCAATGAGGACTGCCTGGCAGCAGAATATTGACGGGGCCAGGCCCTGTCCTTGAAAAGATTGGGGGGCCTCACTCCTGACCCCTCTAGATGGTGGCCCTGTTGCTTTCAACACATGCTTGCCATCTACACATGACTAATCTATGAAAAGGACTTGAGTAAGATGTCAATGCCTTATACAATTAGCTGAGGGTAAGTCAAACTGACACGGGTGACGCTGTGGGTAAAAGCCTCAGCGCCTAGGGCTTGCCGATCGAAAGGTCGGCGGTTCGAATCCCCGCGGCGGGGTGCGCTCCCGTTGTTCGGTCCCAGCGCCTGCCAACCTAGCAGTTCGAAAGCACCCCCGGGTGCAAGTAGATAAATAGGGAGCGCTTACTAGCGGGAAGGTAAACGGTGTTTCCGTGTGCGGCTCTGGCTCGCCAGAGCAGCGATGTCACGCTGGCCACGTGACCCAGAAGTGTCTCCAGACAGCGCTGGCCCCCGGCCTCTTGAGTGAGATGGGCGCACAACCCTAGAGTCTGTCAAGACTGGCCCGTACGGGCAGGGGTACCTTTACCTTTAAGTCAAACTGAACACCATGTGACTTACTGCGGAAAAGACCCTGATGTTGGGAAAGTTGGAGGGCATAAGGAGAAGGGGACGACAGAGGACAAGATGGTTGGACAGTGTTCTCGAAGCTACCACCATGAGTTTGACCAAACTGCGGGAGGCAGTGGAAGACAGGAGTGCCTGGCGTGCTCTGGTCCATGGGGTCACGAAGAGTCAGACACAACTAAATGACTAAACAGCAACAACAGACATGCATGTGATTGTGCTATCAGTGAGCAAACCAGTGAATCATCTGCCCATACATGAAATAAGCAAATATTTCTCGTCCTCTCTCTCTCTCTTTCTGTAGTATCCAAGTCAACTTCACATAAACATCAGACTGTTCCATCTGTAGTTTCTCTCCACCACTATTGCATTTTAATGTTTAGAGTCCTGTGACCTTTGATTTTTTTTTTTAATGTCAAATAGTTCTCAGATAATTCACCCACCTACCGTTTGTTATTCATAACATGTTCCTCTGTTGCTTTTGAAGAAAACAAAGAAAAAATGGTTACGGCGCGGAAGTAATCATTTCAGACTTCTCTTATTAATAGAAAACATACCTTAAGAGACCCTTGAATGGAACCTGTCTGAGAAACTGATAGCTCTGGAGAACACCCTGATTTGGACAGCACAGAGTGCAGATTACCAAAGGTGACCTACAAAGAGTATTTCTTTTTCAGAGAGAGAGAGAGAGAGAGAGAGAGAGAGAGAGAGAGAGAGAGAGAAGAAACCCATTACAGTGCCTGTTTTTCTGAAGGCTGAATTATCAAGGCCATCAAAGACTGTGTTTTCACAAGAGTATAGCAGGACAACAACTAGGATTTGAGAGTTTTCACAGTTCCCAAATCAAAGCCCCAGGGAACACTCACATGGGACTCTGCCTGAGCTTTAACTTAGATTTCAGGCCTTGATCAAAGAAGCTCAAAGATTGCTCCCAAAGGCCACATTTCCCCTGAGCTGAGCCCAGTGGAGCTAGCTAAGGGACTGTTTCTTAAAAAGTAACCATTGGAGACTTGTCTGAGCTGTATTCAGTAACCAGCACATAGATAAAAAGCAGAGGAACATTTTCCCTTTTCATACAAATTCAAACCCAAGCCACAGTCACCAAAACTGCCTTCCTCGGCCACTGCGATATAATTCCCAAAAAGCTCAGTGAGAAAAATTAAAGGGCTGTCACACACTGAAGAGCCAAGACTTCCTGCTGACCTAGCACCACCACCTACACATCAAGGCCAGTGAACATATTTTGATTTTTGAGAAAGTGCTGTGATCACCAGTCACAAAATGGCTGCTGTGGCATATCACATAGTACAAAATGGGTGCCACATCCCAAGCAGCAGAAAACAGACAAGGACAGAAAATCATACCCTCCAACATCTCTCTGATGAAAATAGGGCCATCCTATTCAATAACAACAACAACAACAACAACAACAACAACAACAACAATAATAATAATATTTATACCTTGCCCAACAGACTGGGTTCCCCCCCAACCACTCTAGGCAGCGTCCAACTTATATAAAAACATTAAAGATTAAAAAAACTTCCCTATACAGGGCGCCTTTAGATGTCTTCTAAACATTGTATAGTTGCTTACCTCCTTGGCTCGGGGGTTGCGTAACCCTCCAACATTTCTCTGATTAAAATAGGGACGTCCTCACAAAAAGCCAGACATTCCAGGATGAAATCAGAAACCAGGATGGCTTCTGTAAATCCAGGACTGTCCCTGGAAAATAGGGACACTTGGAGGATCTAGAAATTGTGCAGTCATCAGCGATACCATCAATGAGGAAAAGGCACCTACATCAGCCACTTGCTCTCAGATAGCAATCCTTGGCCCACCTGCCCTGTTCAGAATGGATGGGAGGATAGATCACTAATCCGAGCATGAAATGTGGGCATATGTTCAAAGTAGGAGAGGCCCAGCCAGTACAAACAGGAACTGAGCAGAAAGAGCAGACTCTTGTTTGATGCAGATTTTTGGGGAGATATTTATTTACTGAGATCTTTCATGAGCACTATAGAAAGCGTTGGCAGTCATATTGATGCCCGAACATTTAAGGAGCATCGATTTTGGTTAAACACCAGGAAAAATTTTTTGATGTTCAACAAGCTGAGAAACAATGAAACCAATTTCCTGGAGGGGTAGTGGTATTCAGACAGAGGCCAGATAGACATCCATTAGGAATGGTTAAGCTCTGGTTTCCTCCATCCAGCAGAATAGGCTAGCTGAACTACAACCCCCTCTATCATTGTGTAAAGTGAATGCATCTCTGAAAGGAAGCACAAATAATGATCCAAAACCTTTACTTTAAAACAAGTGTGGAATGGGGGAGGCATGGTGCTTGGTTCAGTATATGTCCATGGATTGTGAGGTGGACAAATTCTTGCTGTGAATCATCACCACATTGTACAAATTTCTTATTAATGCCTCTTTGGTGGGGCAGAGTCAAAAGTCATTGTGGGAATCTAATTAGGACTTACAGATTGAGCAATGCAATGGTCTTTGTCAGTTCAAAACTAGTTGGTCCATGGCTGGTACCTTACAAAATGACAGCTCTCCCTTATGCATCCTTCAATGTGTTAGAGAGGCTGCTGCATCGTTGGTACTGATTCTTTGGGGTTTGGCAAATTGCCCTCCTTAAAAAGATATCTCATAAACTAAAAGTTTCCATAGATCAGGGCTGAGTTTTTGTTTTTTGCTATTTGTTATTTTTTACTTGAACGTTGAGGCGCATGGTCCCTCAGTGTCACCAGTATATGCAATTGTCTGGTTCATTTAAGACTTTTATATAACCTTTATTCTCAATAATTATTAAGCTCACAGGTGGAGAATATTTTTATTTCTATGTATCATTGTTATTTGTAAAGGGATTCTTTGTATGAGTCAATATTTTATTATGCCTTTGGAGATGTGGTGTACATTTGTACTTTTCTCCTTTCGGGCTGTGATGCTTTATGGTTCACATTTTTTATCCATTGTTTTCTTTCTTTTTGTTACATTTGCACTTCTTAACAAAATCAATAAAATATTAAATGGGGGGGGGGGTGAATCATCACCATGCCGAAATTCAGTAGCATATTGAATCTCCTGTTTTCCCAGGAGCTTCTCCTCATTAATTCCCTGTCCTTGCCTTACAACAAAAAGTGATAGTTCTTAAAAGGATGGCAGTCAACTTGTCTGTCATGATTTTGCTCACAATATTTGCCATGAGGAAAAAGTTAGAATGAGTCACTCACTCATGCGGCAGGTGGAAAACGTGGAAAAGACTGGTTTGGGGGAGGGGAATCAGAATGAAAGCAGTTGGGGGAAGAAGCAGGTACTGAAAACAAGCAATTTCACAGCACTGGAAAACAGTTGAATTGTTGCATTTTTGGCACTAAAAAGAAAATGTATCTGAAGTGTTCATCGCTAACTGCTTTGCAGGCACCTTACTAAACAAGATCTAAAATGGGCTCTTGCATAGAATGAATGCAAAATAGGGCAAGTACAAAGAAGCCTCTCTTGTCTTCTAATGCATCTGCTGGTTTGGAATTGCTCCTGGATCCATCTTTGTCACTGGAGACTCAGATAGCTTCAGTGGCTAGGAGTGCCTTTTACCAATCATGGCTGGTATAGCCAGTGCTTTTTTCTGGAGGGGGTGCAGGGGTACGCATACCACTAAACATTTTGTAAATCTAATGGGAAAAGAAACTATATCTTTTTTATTTAAAAAAATAGATTCTTCTCTAGCATGGTGAATCGTCAGTTCCGTTGCTACACCCGATGTGGCCTCATTTCCTGTCACAGTGTTTCTTGAGTCTCAGACGGAAGCGAGCGTTTAATGTGTGAAGCAGTGTGGACTGTGGATGTGTGGTGTTTTACTGATAAAAGTTTGGCCTCATTGAGGGGCAGTATTTCCATATGAGCAATGTATGTTCTTTGTACTTTTCTCCATTTACTGTATTCCCAATTTGAACTATAAAATGGTAATTTTCTTGAGTCAAATGAGAGTAACCCTAAATGTTTTGGTTTTTTTAGAAAGAAAAGCACTGGGTATACCAACTATGGCCATTCTTGGACAGGGATAGTTTGACACTCATGCATTGGTAACCTCAAGACTTGATTACTGCAATGTGCTCTGTGTGGGGCTACCTTTGGGCCTAGTCCACAAGCTCCAGCTGGTGCAAAACACTGCAACTAGACTGTTGATGGGGCGGGGGAATTATCACCAGCACATAAGTCTGGTGCTCAAATGTTTACACTGGCTGGCCATACACTGCTGGGCCAGGGTTTAAGGTTCTTGAATTAATTTATTGCATTATTTTACAAGGCCCTTATCAACTTGGGTATGTTTAGGAATGCAACCTTACAATACACTGTATTCATGTTTATTAAGAAGTAAGTCCAACCAGGACAGTCCCAGGTAAATATGTATAGGATTGCAGATTTAGGCTTACCTGGAAGTAAGTCTCTTTGAAGTCTGTGGGGTTTATTTCTGAGTATAGACTTGCATTCAGTCATCCAAACAAACCCCCATTAGCAGTCTAATCCTTTGCTTGTTTATTCAGAAGTAAGCTCTACAAACTTCAATGAGACTTACATGCAAGTAAATGGACAAGGGATTGCCTTTAGAGCTGCATTTTGCTTCTCTAAAACACAAAATTACTATTCATCATCCATTTTCTGACAAAGAGTCGAGAACTTCCTATGGGCAGGTGGGCCATGCAAACAGCAGCTCCACCCACAGTACACAGCCTAAAGGTTCCCCAAAGAAAACATGAACCAAACAAGTCAGGATTCCTTTCTGACTTGTTGATTCATGCTCTGCTCATGAACTGTTGTGGTTTTGACCCCCCCTCCCCCACCAGTCCAGTAACATGCCCATATCCTGCTCCCCAGGTAGAATGCTTTGGAGGTTGGCAGATCAAATATTTCTAAGGTAAATCAGAGTATCTCTTTGAATTGCTGACAACTTTAAATAGGGTTGAAGAAGAAGAAGAAGAAGAAGAAGAAGAAGAAGAAGAAGAAGAAGAAGAAGGCGGCTTGAGAAGATTGTATCAGAAAGTAATCTGAAATGCTACCATGGAGAAGGTTGTCTTGTAAAATTTACAGCGCTGTTGATTCTATAAACTGAAGCAAACCTTTCTGCATACTGAGCAGGTCCCAGATGCATTTACATTGAAAATGAACAGGAAGCCAACAAATGGAAAAGTTGTTATGAACAGCGGCTTTACCCAAAATAAAAACAACTGCGTAGAATTGAATCCTCTGCCTAAGATTGGAGATGCTGAACTCAGCATTTCAGGAGGATGGAGCTTTGTCTTTCTTTTGAAACATTAAAAACTAATTTGGTTCTTGCTTTTACTGCAGTAAGACATTGCCAAGGTGGGCCAGAAATTAGTCTTATTAACTATGGACCCTGAAATTTACCTGATATTACATCCATGGACACTGGTCCATTAAATGGGACCCTGCCCTGCTGACCACACTCTGCCGTCATCTTGCCCCAATCTGCCTGCCTTCTTACCTGACACTGACTCCGAACGTTGTTCGTCTCCCTGCCTTCTGCCCTACCAATTCCAGGGGTACCAGCCAGCATTGAATGGCATGAAAATAAAGAAGTCTTAGGTGGAATCTACACAAATATAAAAACCATTTTGAAAATGCTTTTTTTAAAGGGTTTTAAAAAATACATTGAATTTTCCATAAGGTTCACCACACCATCTAGTGTCATGTTGTATATTGCACTTAAAACATACTTAAAACATTTTATTTGCAGCTGTATAGCTGAATCCTTACTGAAACAGGAGCACAGGTGTAAAACAGAACCTCTACAAAGGCCACACTGAAGCTAAGGAGAAGTAAGCTATCATTTGCTGCTTGCCTATTTGTAACTTGCTGCGTAACCATCATGCACATACTCTTATCTTTTTGTTTCCTGTGTCTAAAAACAACAACAACCCCTTTTTCTACTTACTTCCTGGTTTGCAAAGTTCTTTACTGGGCATGAGGGTAAAGGTTTAACACACATTGTAAATAGAAGAATGTCCTGACTCCATGGAAAACACTACATTCCTCTCAGCCGTGTATGTTGGATTCCTACACATGATGAAGAAATGCATGTGAGTTCAGACATACAGTACAAGTCTGCCCACTCTACTAGGGGAAAATATACATTAAAATGATTATATATTACTGAAAATAACATTAAATGCATCATATGAGGGGAAGTTATTTGCAAAAAAAAATGTATGTGTTAGGTAGAAATGCATACAAATGTGTATTTTCAAAGAAATGTGCACTAAAATTCTAACGATTTTTTATGATGACTTAAAAACAATGAATTGATGCCGAAACTGGACTGGATATTGGAATCATGAGAAACTGAGTGAAACTATCAGCTACAAATTATCAGCTCCAACCATCCTTGTCCTCTAAATTCAGCCTCAATATAGGATCAAAAAGAACAAAATTTGCCTCCTTCAGATTATAAGAGGATAAAATTTGCACTGAAGCATCATGCTTACATTGTTGACTTCCTTGTGTTTCCTTGATCCTGGAGGAGTTGCATAATCTGGTCCCCATAGCAAGGCCAGATGTTTTATAATGCAGTTTACAGCTGGTCTCCACTCTACATGAATTCTGAGGAGCAAATGTGACAATCGCAGCTTTCTTGGACTGACTCCAAAAGCTTTCTATATTCACTGACCTCCTTTTTACAACGTAGAAAAGACTAGGGGTCTATGAAAATTGCAATTTTTAAATAGAGAAAGAACTGGAGGTAATGTTTCTTATTAGCTGAATACTAAAACTGCAATTGCTAGATGCATTTATTAGGGAGTAAATCCCTTTGAGCAGAGTCGGACTTACTTTAGAGTAAACATTTGTATAATAGCTTGATTTGCTGCTGTTTAGGAAATAAATTTCCAGAAACAAATAAAAGATTGTGCGCCCTGGTGACCAATGACTAGTGTGGGCTGTGCAGGATTGTAGAGGACCCTCAGGAGTGGCCATGTTGATAGCTCTCCTCATCTCACCATCCAATAGTAAGGTCAGGGCCTGGACAGCATCGCCAGTTCTATCCAATGGGAAACCCCCCAGATCATTCAGGAACCTATCTAGTTCCATTAGTCTCCAGAGTTGGACTATCAGCTCTGAAGTCACCAATGACATCAAAGGAGACTGTACAGACTTCATACTTCCTTATAAGGTGTGTTAGGCCCTTGATGAGCAAAGGAGTCTTATTGAGTGTTTGTATGTGGGGTGAAGACAGAATCCATGGTGAAGCACATGCTACATCCAAACCCTTCCAGTTAGCAGCAGCCAGGGAGCAGCTTTCCCTATTTGTCCTCCCCCCTTCCATTTCCCTCTCCCCCTTCCCCACTTTCCCCACAGACCATAACAGGAGGGAATTAACTATCCAGGGCTGACACAGTTTTTAGGAACATGTTGGGAGAATGAGAGGACCAAGGTAAATAACTGAACTTCTCTGACACACCACCAGAATCCACTCTTTTTGGCCTCCAATTCTGGCAGAACATCACAGTTGAGACACATCTGTGAAGCTTCCTGCAGATGTGCCCGGGAGACTCCAGTGGCCCATGTCCTGTCCAGTTACTGGGCTTCCCTCACTGCCAATGGAGTGGCACTCACACTGATTTTTATTTTATTATTCCAGCCAGCCAAATGGCAGCTGCAGAATTACATCCTTGGCGCAATTTTCCATAGACTGTTTTGCTGATGCGAACGAAAGGTGTTTGAGAAATTCATATGCAAAGTGATGCGTGTCTGTTTTGACAGAACGGCGAGTGAGGTTCAGACATATCTGCATAAAAAGCTTATTTAAATATTCTAAAAATGAGCGCCTGAACTAAACAAACACTGTGCTTTCCTAATAAATGCTTTGCCAAGTGTATCATCATCAGCTTCAACTTGACCACCAATGACTCATAACTCTTATTAGACATATTTAAAACTGCCGGTAATAACTTGGCCATAAATATAAACATGATATATTACCCTTTCCCAAAATTATCAATTAGCTACAAATCTTTGCCCCAATAATTTTAAACGTAGTATCTGACGTCAATTATCTCCAGGGCTTCCTGTTGATTATCTTGTTACTGGATCAATATTAATAAGAGACTTTCATATAAAATATTAAAATATTTTGGTCCTTTCTTTCTGCCTGATAACTGGCCTCCAAGTCAACACACAGTAAGTGGAAATTAATACATAATAAACAGAATACAGTGATGAAAGGGAAACAGTGATATTTCAGAAAGTTTTTCTCTCTATTGTGTGTAATTTTGTCTAACGCATACATTTCCCCCCAAAGATTTTCCTCATATATAATGCATTTCTGCATGCTATTTTTACTAATGTGGACATTTTAACACACACTGAATCCTAACACAAGCATTTTATTCATTTTGTTTGGTTGGAGAAATGTGTTGCAAAATTCAGAGTACTGCCAATTTTAAGGGAGAGTTGTGTTTTGGCTTACATACACATATTAATATATATGAATATTTATGAACACTTTCCCCTGATAAATACATTTATAGATTATACATTAGAGGATGGCATTGCAAAATTTAGAACAGTGAGAGTTTCAAAGGTAATTGTGTTTCGGTGTTCATGTTGTTTCAAGAAGTGTGAATTAGGTGTATTCTCATTAAAATGCAACCGGAATTAAATTTCTCCTTAGTTGTGTGGGACATTCAGGAAATGTGAAGGCCAGTAGATAACTAAGCTCCAATCCACATACAATTCCAGGAGTTGCAGAACAAGTCAGTTCATATTGGAATTCACAAACACTAGATTCCTCAAGCATCTTTACATATAAAAAAAAGTCCACTCACAGATTTTTAATGTTATGCTGGTGCTGCTGTAGCTATTCCAACTGAGTAGAGTTCAGTGATGTTGAAAACACACTCTGGAGATCACCTAACAAAGTTAGCTGTGTGTTCAGGCCAGAGTTACTCTGTTTGCTAAAGGATCAGTGTACATCACCAATTTGAGCCTATAAAAATCCAATTTCATACTAAAGAGTGTACCATGCTAGGAAAAGCACCATTTCATTTCCTCCTGCATAAACCAACATGGACTAAGGATTACTATTTCAATCTCATTTAGAGTTAGATAACAACTCAACCCATACACACAGCTCAGAATGATCTGCAATTTGGATCGTAAATTTACAAATGTCAGTTCTGTGAATTAGACTTGAAGGGAAATGTTGAGAAGAGAAGTGCAGAAGCTGCATGTAAAACACACAAGACAATTTGTACAGGAAAGAGGATGATTGCTTCTCTGATACTGTTAAAAACACAGAGAGAGGCAAAGACACAAGCTAGAAATGGTAAGGTGAAATGGATTAAAATGCTCCAGTGATTTTTGTTAACCTATTAATTCCTAGACTTAAAAATTCAGGATGATTCATTGCAACATCATTATCAAGGAAATCGTCATCATAATCTAATTCAATTTTTCTCCCACCCAAAGCAAACAAGGGTAGCAGACACCAAAATGATAAAGCAAAATATCAGTCTTCTTCCTGCTGTTCCACTTATACTTTTGAAACTATTATGCAGCACCAAGTGAAGAAAATGTTTTGCTAAATTCTGTAATAGATAGCAAAATGGTTAATTAACTATTTTCTGATTTCTACTCCCTATGTCACTGGAATAATGTTACTCTTGTATGCCTACTACAAAAGGGATCTCAAATTCCAGTGGTGCCCTGTGTGGTGCCAGAATTTGGTGTCCCTACTTCTCTTACACCATTCTAAATCATAGTTGTGGCATCCCCTGTGGGGCCCGCGAGGCCCTGCACCCACTGTGACTGAACAATTTGGGTTCCCATGAAGAGGGAGCAATTCAATTCACACTTCCTGAAACAACACTCAGAGCAAAACACAAATTTCCTTCAAAAATTGCACTTCTCTGAATTTTGTGAGGCACTTATCTAAATAAAAAATGTGTAGGTAGGCAAGTGTGTATATCAGGGGAAATGTGTATAAGAATGCATTTAAGAGTGGACATTGCAAATGAAAAGCACCTTATATATGGGGAAATGACAAAAATGTTTAAATTTAGAAAGTGCAATAAAATGCTGGTGAATCTTTGTGAATAATGAAATTGCTATTGAAATGGGGTGAACCAAATTCAAGATAGGAGAAATGAGTAACTGAAAGAAACTGATATGGATTGATTTACCCTAGCATTGGGTCCTTCCTGATTTTTACAACATACAAAATGGATACTGTATAGAATACATTATGACAGTGAGAGTTGGCTGGTGACCTGTTGATAGCACCTATGAAACCTCTACCCCTTCCTCCACAAAGTGAAAGTTCACCCCAAAGACTTGTCCACCACAACATGTAGGACATTACCTAGTCTCTACAAGCCAACATCCCTTGCCCCATCACAGGTTTAAGGAATGACACTTAAGCAGGGAGCAGATTGGGGGTTATTATTTTAGATTTGCTCATCAGAAACACTTTTAATGATTTATCCTATCAGCAACTAAAAATGATTAGTCACTTAACCTGCAAAAATGGCCATTAATTGATCTCCATTTGCATACTCAGGTATTGATCATGACTGCATTACCTTGCTGTTTTAACTAGTTATTTTGTGTGTGTTTTTATATCCTTTGTTGTTCTTCCTTTGTTGTTCCTGCTTGTAGTACACCCCAGACCCCGAAGATGCTACTATCAATAATACAACTGAGCTGCCATCAAGTCCTCTTTCTGCATCAGTTTGCTTGGAAACACATTCCATTATTCTTAATAAACAAGAAGATAATGGACTGTGAGCAGTGCTAATTTTAGACCCACCCACCTCTGCCATCAGCTAACTCAAAGTGCATTAGAGTTAAAATAACAACATCAAGTGCATTGTGTGTCAATGCCAGTAAGGGGTGTTGTAGTCGTATGATACTGTAAGAAACATTCTGGTTAGAGGAGGTGTAAAGTAATGGAAACCTTTAAAATTACCGCAAAACAAGAGCTCTTTATGGCTCCTAATTGAGCCCCTCTAATGAAACACAAGAAAAAGAGTATGTTTGTTTTTGTTTTGACTACAGAGAATATCTCATACTAGAATGCCTGAGCATCTTCATTCTTCCAGCTGAATTCAAGCACTGGCCAAGTTCCAGATTTAACAGCCCGTCAAAATAATATGGCAACAGATATAAACCATTCAATGGGCTTGTGCAGCTTGCTCTCCCTGCCAGCATTTAGACTTTGATTTACAAACATAATACCCTTCACTCAAAAGAGGTAGGCATAAAAGAGCCTCTGTATACATTTAATCTGCTTAGCCTTATCGAACACATGACGGTACCAGAAGAAGAAGAAGAAAAAGAAAGCACATCTCTTTTAAATATCCCCTGAAGAAAGAGCACTGGTGCCATTTCCTGAAAAAGGATGCTTCCCTTTTGCTCTTCAGATACTTCTCCTTTGTGCTGCTGTGCCAAGAATGTGTGGCTAGAGATTTTGCTGTGACGATGACAATCAAGGAAGGGCACAAATAGTATCCAGGGCACAAGGTATACACTGCAAAATGACCATTGAAAAAAAATCCTTTGAGGGGAGCAGGGAGATATTTTTGGAGTTCTTACATGGTCGTTTGTCAATCAACAGCAAAGCAAGAACCTAAAAGCTCTAAGCATGCTCTCATCAGCCAAACTTGTACAAAAGTCCATGGAATAAACACAATTGTAATGATTTTGGTCTTTTGTCATCTGAGAGGTTTCCAGCTGATTATTTTTAGTATGGTGGCAAGAGGAAGAAAGTTGCTAATTGCATTTTGCCTGCATTAGCCAAAACCAATTCATCAGTGTATCTCGATATCAGACAAATGAAAGGAACTGTGCCCATGAGACCACCATTGTTTCCATCTTCTCTTCCATGTGTGCATTAGAAATGAAAGGTTGGGGTTCTAGTGGAATAACCTTACTGAAGTTTGTTTCAAGTGTGACAGATAACATGATACAGAAGCAGATGTTGGAAGTTGTATCCTCCTAACTGAGGGTCCATGTTGCGCACAGCCCCGGGTCTCCCCCCAACCGGCCATGCCACTGGCTCTTAGCCAATTGGTGTGGTGGGGTGATCAGGGCTTTAGTACTTAAATGGCAGTGCAATGTGGGGAACCCCTCTTGCTTTGCACTGCTGAACACCCACCCACTCTCCCACCCACCCTCCCTGTTGTTAGGATGGTGTCTGGCCTTGCTTTGGACTTCGGTTGGTTGCCTGTTTTGGAAGGGTGGCTGGGTAAGAACTTTTCCCAATGTGGCAGATTGGCAGTGGCCTCTTGGTTTTTGCCTACCTCTTAGCAATTGTCATAACTTTGTAAGGTTTGGCGGTTAGGCATTGGTTTAGGGGAATGTGGGGAGGGGAGGCCATCACCTGCTCCTCCATTTGATAGGGTATTCCATTCAAGCAACCCGGGGGGTCTGGATCTTGTCTGAAGCCTGGGGAGGGGTTAGGGCCATGCCAGGACCCCCGGGAACCCCAGGGGTGAGCACCTGTCAATAGCCATTGTTGGAGCTCCCTCTGCTGGTAGTTTACCCTTTGCAGGCTTCCTGCTGGGTGGGCAGGAGCCAGTTATAGTCATTAGATACCTCCTAAGCCAATACCAGTCACACTTGTATATTCAATAAAGTTGTGGCCTAAGTTTCCCCATTAACCTTTAAATTAAATTCTGTGTCCATTGTGTCTTTATTTCATGGGGACAGGTTTTGGGGCTTGATGCGCAAATAGCTTTATATTTACAATACTACCAATTATTGCCCAGTCCCTCAATGTCATGGGAATTCCTCTATGTTTTTTTCTATTAACTCTCATTAGCATGTCCCACTAGTATGTCCCATACTAGGCCAACAGGAAAACTTGGGTGCAGCATTTTGGAGGAGGACAGAGCAACTCAGCACTAGGGTGTCTCTGATCCAACGTGAGATACCTTAAGAATGTGATCTGACAAATGTGAAACCCTAACCTGAATCAATTCAATTTGCCTCATAATTTGGGAAGCACATGCTACCCACAACCCCCTCCTCCTAATTTTCAGCCTGCTCTTCAGCTAAAAGGCTCCAAGAATGGCTTACAGATCATTAATAGCAAGATAATCCTTCCCTTTGGCTGACAATCTAAGAGACACAACACAAAATGAAAAAAGTGATAGGGTGGGGTGATACCAGATCTTAAAGTTGCTGCATTCTTAAATGGACCAGTTGGGAAGGAAACAGTTTCAGGAGCCAAGGGTCTGATTTCTAAGCCAAATGGCTAGAGTGCTTCTTCTCTGCCCAATGTGATGGAATTGTTACTGTGTCAGTTGGGGGAGATGAAGAGATAAAGAGTCAAAGGCAGCTGATTTGCCAGCAGAGCTCTTGGAGTGGCCTTATTTCCTTTCTTCTGGAAATGTTTTCTTCTTCCCAGTGAAATCTATGGATACTGCCTTAACAGGTATCAATATGTATGTCACTTTGGTGCCTTCTCTTTCTTTTCCTCACACAACTCATGTTCATAGGTTTCACAGAGAAGGACTCCTATGGACCACAACCCTTGTAACTAACCATCTCACCCCCTGTGAGATCCTACACAATCCTTCAACTCCTTGTTCTCTGATATTCCACCTACTGAAATACATGCATTAATACTCTCTCCCAGTTTATGCAATGTGCAGTCACAACACACAGTACATACCAATTACAACAAACCTCCAATTATTTAATATTATGATCAACTCTGTTGCTTCTGTTCAGCCATCAGAAATATTTCCATGCATGCCATGGGATGCCTGCACAGGGAATATAGTTGTAGTGAGTCACAAAGTCGGACAAGGTATTATTATTCCATAAAACAAACTCGGGACCTTATGAATTATATGCCTTTATATAATTGCATCTTGAGATTCTAATGACAACATAAAGCACTCAAACTCTGCCCTTATGGTTTATGAAGCTAGCAGAACACCTTCGTAGAAATTGAACCTCATAATTCACAATTGTCTATTATACAAATGAATAATGGCAAAAAGTGCTTAAACAAGAGAACCAGAAAATAAGTAAGCAGTTGCTCATTCTTTTGTTGCCTGGGGAATATAAGAAATACGCTAACATAATCCCAGTTCATCTCATTAGTTTCCTGCCTCCAAAATTGTCACTGCTCAATGATAGCTGAGCCAAATTCTCTATGACAGGAGATACAAATACAAAACCTGGGATGTTTGCACCTAAAACCTATTTTACATAGTGATTTTTACCTGGTTATGTGGTGAAGATACTATCAACTGGTTGTTGTTGGTTTTTTTACATAGAAGCTTTACTTGTCATTTGGAATTGAATTTTAAATGATTGATTTGATTTGCTTTATTGTATTTCTTTGACACTTTTCATTCAAACGAATCTCAAAGTGGCTTACAAACAATAAATGACAATAACATAATAAAACACTAGAACATGACAGATACAACATAACTCATATGAAAGAATTAACAAATCGGTCGGAGCCAAACAATACAAACTGAGAGCTTTTGCAGATGATCTGGTACTTACATTACAGGAGCCAGAATCTAGTACTAAAAGAGTTTTAGATTTAATTCAAGAATTTGGTCAGGTTGCTGGGTTTAAATTGAATAAGTTAAAAACCAAGGTTCTTGAGAAAAACTTAACACCGATTGAGAGAGAGAAGTTTCAGAATGAAACAGGTCTGACTGTGGTTAAGAAAGTGAAATATTTGGGGATAAATATGACAACTAAAAATGGGAATTTGTTTAAAGATAATTATGAAAAATGTTGGGCTGAAGTGAAAAAAGATTTAGAAATTTGGTCGAATTTGAAGCTTTCCTTGTTGGGTCAAATTGCAGCTATAAAGATGAATGTATTGCCCAGAATGTTGTTTTTGTTTCAAACTTTGCAAATTTTGGACAAAATGGACTGTTTCAAGAAGTGGCAGAAAGACATTTCTAAATTTGTCTGGCAGGGCAAGAAGCCCAGAATAAAATTTAAGATACTAACTGATATAAAGGAAAGAGGTGGATTTGCCCTGCCAGACTTTAAACTCTATTATGAATCAGCAGCATTCTGCTGGTTGAAAGACTGGCTGCTTCTTGAGAACACAGACATTTTGGACTTAGAAGGTTTTAACAACGTTTTTGGTTGGCATGCATATTTGTGGTACGACAAGGTTAAAGCACATAAAGCCTTCAAAAACCATATTGTCAGGAGAGCATTGTTTAAGGTTTGGACTAGATATAAGGATCTTTTGGAAAATAAAACTCCAAGGTGGTTGTCACCAATGGAGGCTAAGGCTCAGAGAAAACTTAATATGGAGGCCAAATGGCCAAAATACTGGGAAATTTTGGAACAAGAAGGGGACAGACTGAAATTGCAGAGTTTTGAGAAACTGAAAGATAAAGTGCGAGATTGGCTTCATTATTACCAGATAATGGAGGTTTACAATTTGGATAAGAAAGTTGGTTTCCAGGTGGAAAAATCTAAATTGGAAACAGAATTGCTAGAATCCAAAACTAAGACTTTGTCAAAAATTTATAACTTGCTGCTGAAATGGAATACTCAGGATGAGACGGTCAAATCTGTAATGATTAAGTGGGCACAAGACGTTGGACATAATATTATGTTTGTTGACTGGGAACAGTTGTGGACCACCGGGATTAAGTTTACGGCATGCAATGCCTTAAGAGAAAATATTATGAAAATGATATACAGGTGGTACATGACCCCAGTCAAGCTTGCAAAAACCTATCATTTGCCCGATAATAAATGTTGGAAATGTAAGGAAAATGAAGGTACATTCTTTCACCTTTGGTGGACGTGCCCCAGGATTAAGGCTTTCTGGGAAATGATATATAATGAATTGAAAAAGGTATTTAAATATACCTTCTTGAAGAAACCAGAGGCCTTTCTATTGGGCATGGTCGGCCAGTTGGTGCCAAAGAAGGACAGAATTTTCTTTATGTATGCTACAACAGCAGCAAGAATACTCATCGCAAAGTATTGGAAGACGCAAGATCTACCTCTGGAAGAATGGCAGATGAAACTGATTGACTGTATGGGATTGGCAGAAATGACGAGCAGAATCCGTGACCAGGGAGAAGAGTCGGCAGAAGAAGATTGGAAAAAATTTAAGGACTATTTACAGAAATATTGTAAAATTAAGGAATGTTGAATGGTGTTGGATTGAAATTGAGTGGTTTCTAGCTGTAAGGATATAAAGGAATATAGATGGAAAAAAGGGTTTGAAAAATAAGGTAATAATATAAGCTGTAATGCTTTAAATGAAGGATTTGCTGAACAAATAATCTTAATTGGAATACGAGGAGGAGAAGTATGGGGAGGTCTGAGAAATTTGTTATGGAAAAGTACGTTTTATGAACTATATGTCTTTTTAAATGTTTTGTTTGTTCTGTTTTTGTTTGTTTGTTTAAAAAATTGGAAAATTTAATAATTTTTTTTTTAAAAAAAATGAAAGAATTAACAAATCAACAACAAAGCAATTACAATCAATAAAACACTACTAAGAAAACAACACCTAAAAATAAGCTAAACATCACAATGGCAGTAAAGTAATATTATATTATTAGCAAATCAATATGGCATTTATAATTATAAAACAATATTAACAACATTAACAAAATAGTAACTAAAAAAACTTAAGTTATGCCCACACTATCCACACCCCTATGACTCAAAAACTTCCACTATTCAGTCCACATTGTCCTTAGAGGTGGGGCTAGCCAACATGACCCTGAAATTGCCCCCCCCCCATGTTTATAATGTGTGTGTGGTGGGGGTGTTGTGTGAAACCTCATGATAACCATTCAGAAATACTGCATATTCATTATGACTGACCAAATACTTAATGTATGTGTCAACAGGCTACTCATATTCAAGTCACTGGATGAAATGCTTGACTAAGAAAGATTTTGAAACTGTTTTGTGCCATTTTTGGGGGGTGCTGGGCTGCACTGATAACTAAGAAGTAAGGACAGTTCAGTCCTATTCCATCCCTAACTGAAACATTGTCTGCTGAAAGTCTTCTGAGCTTTCAACTGGGCACTAAACCACCCCAGCCATTTGTTACACTGTGGTTTGAAAGCTGCTTAATGAGGATTTGGTGTTCCTTCTTCATCCACCTTTAATCGGCTTTCTCCCGTTCTACAGCTATCTATTGCTTAATCTCCAGACAGGAACTACCAGCTGGCAAATGGCAGATGATGTCTGAGTCTGAGCAGTTTTAGTGAGGACTTTGGTGGATGTTTATAGGGCTTAAGCTAATTGGAAATAAGATTTACAATGTTTCTTTTAAGCAACACTATTCTAGATTTGGAGGAGGGAATCACAGAAGTCCTTGCAAAAACTGTAATCTAATTTGTCCACAAGTGCAACTCTTCAGCGTCACTGTTAATCCAGGTAAAAGAGCACAGTTGATCCTTTGACTTTGGCTCAACACAGTAATGTACTGCAAGAGCCTCTCTCATAACCAATCGAAATTACAGCAATATATCAAGGTCATTCTTGAGCTTCTCCGGATATTGAAATTCATACACAGATTATTATTTTGCTATAATGATATTGTCCTTGACTTTTCTAGGAGGAAAAAAAATATTTCCATTTGTGCATTTCCTAAGGAAATCTAAAGGCCTCGATCATAAATCTTACTCGTGCTATCAGTAGCCTCTCAGTAAGGATTTTTTTCTTTTTACAGGCAAAGCTGCAGGTTTATTGAGAATCTAATTATTTGCTCCCAGTAATGTAAATCACTGAAGTCAATAGCTCTGTATTTTTGCACAGGGGTTTCAGGAAGGAACTGCAAGCTTTGCAGAAAACTCTTGGGGCAAACAGCACAATTTGAGTGGTGCAGGGTTGCCACCAGAATAGCATCCTCATGTTGAGTTGTCCCTGATGATATGCTAAGATCATTCATCCCATGTTGTTATTGCAATGTGCATTACTCCCTCCCTCACCCCTGTTAATGATATTGTCTGCTGGGACAGATGTCTAACATGAAGGCATTGCAACATAGGGTACGGATCGTACACATTATAGTGGAAAGTAGGAGAAATTAACAATGGGATGTAATTTTTTGATGGCAGCCCATGTTGCACATTGCCTATCATTAATGGCAACTTTCTGATTTCAATCCTGGCTCCAGAAAGAGATCACAGGGAGATGAATGGGGTCTTGATTTCTTGCTACTGCCTTGCCCTGCTCTGCCTTCTTACCAATACGGTGAGGTTCCAGCCTAGAAGATGATGTTTGGTGAGTCTCTAGTTGATGAATAACTCAGTTTACTGTTCTCTCCCCACAGTTAGCTGCCCATTCCGTACACCAGCTTTAAATAAACTAAGATGCTGGGAGGGCAGATCCATCTTGAAATTTATTTATAAGGGAGAGGCTACATAAGAATACTAGCCTTTGTGGAGAAATTGAAATGCAAAAAAGAGTGGTAGATTGCATGAGGGGAGGCTATTCCATACCTGAGGAGCAGAGACAGGGAACTTGTGCCTCTCTGAACACTGGTGGACTACAGCTCCCATCAGCCCCAGCCAGAGTGGTCAGTGGCCAGGGATGATAGGAGTTGGAGTCTAGCAAGACCTGGAGGCTTCCTAGACCCAGTATAAGGAGATGGGAACAGAAAACTAAAGCAAATGAAATGACGGTGAGTGGATCAGGATGAATGGAGTGCAGAAAGTAGTAAAGTTTGACTTTCCCCAGAATGGGATGTCCCAGTTTCATCACTCTAGGACATCCCATGGGAGAAATGGCAGCAACTTTGGGGGCTATCATTTCCCCCAAGAATGTCCTGGAATGGCACAACACCCAGGGCATTCCGAGAATAGAAAATGGCAGCCGCCAGGAGAGGTCCCCAAAATTCATTTTCCTTGTCACTGCAAGTGGGGTGTGTGTGAAAAATAAAGAAAATCAAAGAACCATGACAAATGTGAGGAACAAGACAAATGCAATCATAACAAATGAATAATGAAATGAATGCAATTTTCACAAACAGATAATAAAAACCAACAATTAAAGTGAAGGAAATAGGAGGCACATCTTGAAAGTTAACGGGGAAAGTAAGAGGAAAGCAGTGTAGTAGAGAACTGGGGAAATGATAGCTGGATTCAAAAGAGACTTTACAAAATTACCAAAGAGAGGGGAAAGTAGTAAGCCTATTGCCACAGCAGGGCCTCCTTCTCCTAAGATTCTGCAGATCTTTCTGTGTATTAGTAAGTCTAAAGTTTTTATAGCACAGAGACATTATGTTATTTTATCATTCTAGTTCTTTTATCTCACATTGAAAGATTCCCCTACCCCCCCATAAGACAGTAGAAAACATTAAGTCTTTTAATATGATCCAACACGTCTTTTTCTTGAAAAAAGTCAGCTGGCCAGCCTAAATCCATAGTAGCTCAATCGAATAGTGTGTCATTACCATCTGTTTCTTTCTCTTGCTTTTGCAATTTCAAATGGGTATTGATTCATGTCTAGGAAGAAAAAGTGACATGAACAGATGAAAAGTAACAGGATGTAATTTTATTAATATTAAAGGTACGAGTTGACACCATCCTCAAATAATCAGACGTTGACTGGCTTCTAGGCAGGATTGAATGGATGCAGGCCATCAGCAAAAGGAAGAACATTTTTCCTGCACTTTCAATCACAATTCATCCCCACTTCTCTGTCCCAAAACAATAACAAGAGCACATTAAGGTCAAAGGAAGAAGAGGAAGCCTCAGTTTGTTTTGAGCACTATCTAAACTGAGGGCAAGGTGAAAATTGCAATATTTCTTTTATTGTGCTCAGCAGTGAAATCGGAGGCAAAAAGAGAGAAAATCTTAAGAGCTCTGTTGGATCAGACCAGTACAGTGGTACCTCGGGTTACAAATGCTTCGGGTTACAAACACTTTGGGTTATAAACTCCGCTAACCTGGAAGTAGTACCTCGGGTTGAGAACTTTGCCCCAGGATGAGAACAGAAATCGCGCGGCAGCGGTGCGGCAGCAGTGGGAGGCCCCATTAGCGAAAGCGCGCCTCAGGTTAAGAACAGTTTTGGGTTAAGAACGGACCTCCGGAACGAATTAATTTTGTAACCTGAGGTACCACTGTAGTGGTCCATCTAGTCTAGTATTCTGTTTCCAACCGTGGAAAGCCAAGTTTCCTATATGTTCAGAAGCTGAACATGGGAGTGATGGCGTCACCCTGCTTGACCTCAACATTTGATATTCAGAGATCTACTGCCCCCAAATTCACAGCTGCTGTCTAGCCATCAATTGCACCCTCTCTTCATTTTCAGCAGTCTGCAGTGATTTCACAGTCACCTGTTGAGTGAAGTGAGAGGAACTGATCGTTCCAGTGCATGTGCAGAGTGTCAGTTGAACCAAGCTCCTCGATAACAGGCACGCTGTGAGATCACACCCTGATTCATTTAGTTTGGAGAACACTCAGGGTGGGGCCATCTCAGTAGTGGCCCCTTAATGGCACTTCCTCCCAAGAGATGTGTGGTTGGCATCTTCAGTTGCAGTACTTTAAAAATATTGTTTCAAATTGCTTCTGATGTGCTTTATTGGCCACCTCTATGGCTGTGGATTTGGAAAATGGGTTAAATTATATTTTAACCCATAGCTCTATTTCTCTCCCCCCCCCCACATACACACTTTTAATTTTGAAGTTTTATCATAAAATTGCATAGCTTTTATCTTATGCTCCTGTTTGGTTTGCCCCCTTGGCTTGACAGTGGTATATAAATATTGAAATAGACAAAATAAATAAGCAAACATAGACTTCAGTCAATCCTGTGGTTTTGAAGCGCCTGGTCATTAAACATTTTAAATCGGGAGCCTAGAGCACAGCCCCCACGGAGCATTTTTAATTACAAAGCTGGGTAAGCATGGTTTGGTGATAATGGCTACATTGCAGCTGCAAATAGGAATGTCTAACCTTGATACTTTATATTAATTACCTCTTTGAGAAGCTGAGGTGGTCCAGTGGGGCATCTTGTGAAATCTTCATTGTTAAATGATGTGGTGTTCTTTCTTCTTCCAATCAATTTAAGTCTCAGCAAATTGCTAAACTGCCTATCTTCTTCATTCCTGGGGCTTGGGAGTGGTGGGCAGAGAACAATGCTAATTTGCAACCCGGGTTAATTTCCTTAGAATTTATTGTTGGTTAACACAGGTAGCAATTGGCAGTATATTTCCCCGATCAAATGAGGTGAGCAATGCTGCATTCTGGACAGAATAATAATAATAATAATAATAATAATAATAATAATAATAATAATTTGCATACTGCCCTATACCCATAGGTCTCAGGATGGCTCACAACACAAAGTTACAATATAAAAGTACAAAATAAAAATACTAATGTATACAAACTTATACAAAATACACTCCCCAACAAAAGCCTCTAAGCATTTCCCTAGCCCACAATTACAAATAATAATAAAAAAATCCAAATTAACACATAACATTTAAATTCTACTGAGCTGCCAGGTCACATGACTGAGCTGAAAGAGGGTTGTAAAAGGCGTATGTGTTTCCTTGCCATATCCTGCCCCTACCATACACCCAGGAATTTACTTCAGCATTGCCTGCCATGTTGGGGGTCTTCCCTTGGACCTGGAGGACTCTACATTCTCTTGTTGTACTGGCCAATAATAGTTCCAACTGCACTCACTGGCTTAAAAAACTAAATGGTGGGAGGAGGATGGATCTTCTCTCACAAAGCCATTGCTTTGAAGCATGCCTGAACATTTTGCTTCCTAACTTTCACTCTACAAGACACATCAACAGAACAGATCAAAGCTCAGAGTCTCTGTCTGCTGGTGGACATGGGCCCAGTACATTATACCTCCTGTGCCCTCCTTTCAGCAACCCTGGAAGGATAAAAAAGTAAGCCCCGCAGGTGTTGATGGTGTTACTTTCAAGTAATTACAGAGAGGGTTGCTGTTGTTGTTAAACAGGATAATGTTCTGGAAAGGAAGAGGAAATAATTCCTTTCTTACTTAAGAGTGCCAGGCATATTTATAGCAGAAAATAAGGGAAGGAAGAAACTCTGATGGGACAGGGCCACATAAAATTAGCTCATTAGGTAGGTACATTGCTTACCTCTCACTTGGGAACACAGGTCATGTATCGATTTATTGTTAAACGTAAGTGTGCCATCATTACAGCCTACATTATTTTCCCTTAGGGAAGGGCTGCAATGTACAATGGTAGAATACACCATGCAAAAGGTCTCAGTCATTAGCACCTGCATGCAGGGCTGGGAAGCGCTAAAAGGTTTCCATCTGAAATCCCAGAGAACCACTGCCAATGCTGATCTGGATAAACCAATGGTTTGATTTGGTGTAAGACAATTTCCTGTGTTTTGTCCCCCCCATGTCAGGCTTTGGAGAACGGCTTCCTCTCCCTCCCTCCCAGCCGAGCAGCAGCAGAACAAAACAATTAGAGTCCCTTACCAGTTAAGAGTGTTTAATGATCACAGCAAAAGAACAACGCAGCCATTCTCAGAGCAAAGGTGCTCCCAATTAAGTTTTCCTCCTCCTTCTCCCAAGTCATCGTCACTTCCCCTTCTTGCAACCTGATCTCGCAACCACTGAGCCTTCTGCACAGCAACCTTATCAGGTCTCCTTGCCTTGGGAGAGATAGGCTGGACACACTCAAGCGAAGGGGAGTCTGTTATCTCTCTCTCTCCCTGTTCTGCTTCTTCTAGCTTTTCCCCACTCAGCTCTGTTCAGCTGTTGTTTTCTGAACTGTGTCCCTCTGCAAACCAGTTCTCTAAATCTATGCTGCTCCAGTGTTCCTGAGCAGCTTCAGGCTCCTGGTCAGGAGCAGGGGGAGGGGGAGGTTCCCACCATCCCTCTTCAGAGCTGTAATCCTCAGTCTGGTCTCTGACACCCCACCCCCTCAATGTGGAGAATGGTATAATTTGAGGGATGGAAGAGGAATTAATCCAGACCATCTCTGAAAGTGCACCAACACCCAATTTGCAGATTGGAACAATGCTATCGATCAGTTTGCGCACACACACACCCTAAATTTTGCAATGCATTTTTGGTTAAAAATGTGAACAATGCTTATTTGTGGGGGTGTACAAAATGTGCAGAATTTAAATACGGGGTGTGTGTGTGTGTGTTATCTCTGCAAAACAAACTTAACACTTCCTTCACAAAAAAGAGGTTGATCCATCTGTTCTAGATAAAAATTAATAAGTAAGAGATGCTGACATACATATTTTTTTTAATTGTAACAGCATTAGAAGAAACTAACACATGAATTGCAGTCACTTCACAACAAACTAACTGCATGACTGTCTTATCACTTCACATCAAAATAAATAATAACTTGCTATAGATTTTAAATTTGTTCAGTCTATTACTGTTGTTATTATTTCTCAGTTGCATTTACATACCTTGTTACATTCCATTTAGCACAAGAAAAGAACTTGTGGGGTTTTAGCAATTACCATGTTTTCATACTTCATTTACAACTCAAAGCCAACTGGCAATGAGTCTGTCTCACATAGATGGGTGCCTTGTATGTTGTTGGTTGTGGGTTTTTTAAAATTAAATACTCAGTCTTCAATAATAGAGAATAACTTCATCCTCTACTAGTATAATATTTCATTTCTGCTGGAAAACATCTTGCCAATGCATTTAGTTCTCGTTACAGAAAGATGCACATGAAATAATCTACACTGTACATTCTACAGCTTGAATATTTAAAAAATCTTAATGGTGTATATCTGCATATACCTTAAACCAATTACCTGTGTCATTATAATCATGTAGTACTATATATACCTTCATGCAGTGATGCTGAATGTTTGAGTTAAGTCCAAAATGGAATTTGACTGGATACTGTTTCCAAAAATAATTTCACTACAATAGGGAGTGATAGGAGGCCAGGATTTAATCGTCCTAATGGCAAAAAGGATGCAGGGTTCACTACTTCCTGTGCTGCTTTTAATTAGGTCTCACCCCACCAAAATGAAAGTAGAATAGAATTTGCAAGATAAGAGCCACTTTCTTCAGAAACCTGCATCCTTTCTGATTAATGGAATGGAAGAGCAAACACAAGTCTTACTTGTTGTTCTTCCCACTCCTCCCATCCAGACGCACCTGGATGAACAGAGGTGCGTCTTGCAGAAGGTTCAAAATCACCCAGAGAGGCCCAGTTCTCTCTGCTTGAAGCCAGATGTTTCAGGCAGACTGCGCTTCGTAAGGGCAAAACAGGGAGGGGAGGGGGGAAAGGGGAGGGGGTTTCCCTTTTTGTACCTTCACCAAAATATTGTTGATCTGGCAAATGAGACTTTGTGGCAAATTGAATATGGCCTGATGGAGTTTCATGGCTGTCACTGGTGTGCAGCCATAAAGCCACCACAGGGGGACAAGTTAGCCACCCTTGAACTTTAGTCCTCATTAATAGAATTTTTAAAAGGAGACAAGGGATCCTCCTGGTCCTTCTGTTTTGATAAGCAGTCCTAAGAACTGGCCAGTGAAATGGGCTCAAACACTTGCTGTGTCTCTATAGGAAGAGTATATGGATGGGTCATCTCATTCAGAATGGGAGGGGTGCCCAAAAAGGGAATTGGGGCTGTTCAGGTACAAGTTCAGTGACTCCTTAGTGGAGCTGTTCTTCCCCACTCCTCACAAGCTGCAGAAATACAGGCTGTTTTGGCAGTGCTGGCAAAGGAATCCTAGCATTACCCCAGCAATTTACACCAATTCTGACTGCATGGAATGAGCAGCAGCAGGGTGTCTACCAGCATGGAAAGCTAGAGGAATGGTTACAGTTTACAGTGGAACTTTTGCTCTAAGTCTAGAAATGAGGGACAAGCTGGTGACAATAGCACGGTGTGTAAGGTAGGGTACAGATGAAGATATACCAACTTTTGCTGTGAAGTAAAGGAAGGAGGATTTGGAAATTGCCGCTTACCCAGCTCCGGAGGTGGGAGGTGGTTGGTGGTTGCGGCCCATTGAAATTTTCCCCCTTTCCCCAGGAGCAAAAAGCCTCCACATTATAGTCAGCTGTTGGGTCCTCCTCAGCCACAGAGGGTGGCAGGATAGTCTGCCAAGAGCATAATTTGAATTTCTCAATCATGGGAATCCCAAGGGGAGAATCCTTAGCAGCAGACCTGAGTCCAGAAGTCTTCACTCGGGTCCGCCATTTGTAAATAAAGCCTGGTTGTGATCTAAACTCACAGCACATTCGGCTAAAGAGCAACCCACCTCCATCACACCAACCTCAAGGAAGTGTGTTCTCAGGTCAGACCCCAGTAGAGGGGTCTAAATGGATGTCTCTGTCCAAAAGACAAGTGTGGGGCAGACAGGCCATAGAGCTTCCAGCAGCAGCTGGCGGTGAGCCACCTTAGATGATCTGCATTTTGGCGTGGTCCATATCCCAGGCATGACCCTGTTCAAACTTCCTCTGGAAGTGCCTGAGCACTTTACATGAGTAAAGTTGTGGCCAATTTTCAATCCCAGAGGGTTGTCCTGTCGAGTTTGTTCCACCCGCCATTGCTTTTGCCTTCACCCACACGGAATGGAGGTGTTGCAAGTGGGTCTTCAACTAACTTTAATCTAATATACACAGACCCAAATGCTTTAACTTCTCCAGAGACATAATTTCCCCCCTATCCTTATTCATCTTAATTTAAGCCAGGCTTTTGAAATGTTCACAAAGATTGCATCGGGCAATGACAGCGTCTCGAAAGAACAACTCTTGCTAATTAGCACCCTCAGCTCTTGTTATACAAGTCAGTGTGACAAGGTTTAATTAAGTCTAATTATTTCTGAAAAAATATTGATGTATATTAATTCCACGATGAAGCTAACTGTTTCCTAACAGGGAATTAGAGAGTATAGTATTAATTTAACTCGGTGCAGTCACTCATGACACTTGATTTCCCCTGCCCACTTTATTAGCACAAGCTTTAAACACCAGTTTGTAAATGGGGATGAAGAAATGCTCCAAAAGTAGAAGTTTCTGCAAAGTTGAGAGTGACAGGAGATCAGAACCAGAAACCAGGATCATTGATCTTCCTTGACAGACTGGGGTATGGGTACGCTAAACAAAGCTGTTTTAGGCATGTATGGTCTGGACTATACCACTTTAGACTATACCACATGGGGAAATCACATGATTGCATAGTCCTCATGCAGATTTCTTTAACATAACAGACACAAAACAAAAGGAATTGGAAGAGGAAATTCAGGTACCATTTTTTAAAGTTACATAAAACAGAGAAAGATAAAGACTCTCCTCCCTGAAAGAGAGGGGAGTGGTTGTGGGCGGGAGCCCGAGCACCGCCCAGCAGGGGGCGTTGCCCCCTGCCTCCAGCTCACCTGGCTGGCACTCACGCCCCCCCGATGGCCACCCAACCAGGTGCCGTGGAGGGGGCGTGTTCAGCAGCCTTTTGCTGCAGTGCCAGCCTCTCCCTGGCCTCATTCCTCATTAAGTAGCCAAGTTCGGCCCTCCCGACATCCTTGTGATTCATTTGGGGGAGAATGACCTTGCTAACAGAAGGAGTGTGGACTTGTTGTGGAGCATAAAAAGAGACTTGAATGCATTTGCAGCCTTGTGGACGGTGTTCTGGTCCTCCTTCCTGAAAAGAACTGTTTGGCGCGGTGCGCAAAGCTGTATGGCCATTGAAAGAACCAGGAAACTCGTAAACCGGGCGGTAGCCCGTTGAGTGCGCTTTATGTATGGCCAAGTCATTTATCATGACCGTATCTGGATCGGCGACCAAGCTTTATACCGGAATGACGGTGTCCACCTATCGGATTTGGGGAACGACATTTGGTTAGCTAGTGTCATCAAAAGTATCTGGGATTGGTTGCAGCTTTGAGGGTATTGGCGGCGAGCCTTTGGCTCAGGTGGCGGTTAGGCATTGGAATAATGTGTTGTGTGTCGAAGTGCTAGGTGTGGCCATCGCCTATGCCTTCAATTTTTAGGGGTATTCCGTTAAAGGAATCTGGCGGTCGTGTATTCTGTCCGATGCCTGCTTGGCGGGAGGCCATGGCACGACCCTCGGTGACAGCAGGGGTGAGCCTATAGTTGGATTAGCATCAACAGGCTCCACCTACTGGTGAATAAACCCACTTGTTTCGATCCAATGCCTAAGCCAATACCTTTTCATTGCTGTAATCAATAAAGTTGTGGCCTTTTCTAGCCCATCAACCTTATATCACTTGTCCTTGTGTCTTCATTTCACTTCGCGGGGGTCGGGTCCTCGAACCACAAAGACTCTCCTCCCTGAGAGGGGAGTGGTTGTGGGCGGGAGCCCGAGCACCGCCCAGCAGGGGGCGTTGCCCCCTGCCTCCAGCTCACCTGGCCCCCCCGATGGCCACCCAACCAGGTGCCGTGGAGGGGGCGTGTTCAGCAGCCTTTTGCTGCAGTGCCAGCCTCTCCCTGGCCTCATTCCTCATCATCGCCCATCGCAAGTCACCCACCCTCCACTCCCTTTTAGTTAGGGCTTAGGTCATTGGCCTTGCTATGGACCTTAGGTTGGTCGCCCTGGTTGCCCGGGGGGCCTGGTAGGAGTTTTTCCATTTGGCATTAGGCTTTTTGGTTTTTTCGCCTACCTCGTAGCAATCGTCACAACTTTTGTGGTATTGGTGGGTAGGTTAGGCATTGGAATAATGTGTTGTGTGTCGAAGTGCTAGGTGTGGCCATCGCCTATGCCTTCAATTTTTAGGGGTATTCCGTTAAAGGAATCTGGCGGTCGTGTATTCTGTCCGATGCCTGCTTGGCGGGAGGCCATGGCACAACTATTGCGATGGGCGATAGTTGGATTAGCATCAACAGGCTCCACCTACTGGTGAATAAACCCACTTGTTTCGATCCAATGCCTAAGCCAATACCTTTTCATTGCTGTAATCAATAAAGTTGTGGCCTTTTCTAGCCCATCAACCTTATATCACTTGTCCTTGTGTCTTCATTTCACTTCGCGGGGGTCGGGTCCTTGAACCACAATTGGCCTCATAATGACTAGCTGGAATGACCACTGAAGGCCATGATTCTGGGATACAGGTTGATCCAAGCTAAGCTGGTGGAATTGGCTTTGCTGTCTGCTCACTCACAGGAACACAGAAAGCTGCATTATATAGCAAATCTAGTTCAATACTGCCTGCACTGACTGGCAATGAATTTCCAGTTTTATAGTCCAGGGTCTCTCACAGAGGGGGCGGGTCTCAACATGGCGCCGAGGTAAGACGTGCTTACCGGTGCTCTTTGGATTTCTTTTAATCTTCTTTTAATCCTTTATATTTTATCTTAACTGACCCAGTCAGTCTTTGAAGCATTTTATAATTGCTGCAGCTACATGCTATGGCAACTTTCTGAGAGATTTGGCCCTGCTCCAGATTGCTGCAGACTGCTCCTTGTTTCTCTCTTATCAGCGGGCCGGCTTCGGCTGCTAAAAGAGAAGAGAACGCCATTATCCTAATTGGAGAGAGGGCTTAAGAGGAAGACACTGTGTGGTGTTTAAATCCTGGATAAGTCATCGTTTGTGCCCAGGCTGCTGTCATAGAGGGTTGAGAGAGGCCAGTGGAGCCAGGACATTTGGCACCCTACCCCCTAGACATCTTGAGGTCTCTCACAGACATCAGGGCTTGAACCTGAGATACTTTGCATGCAAAGTATGTGTTCTGCCAGTAATCTACAGCCCTTCCTTTGTTCATAGCAACTGTGATATTTTGAAATTCCCTCCATAAAAAATCTTGAGAAAGATTGTTATGGGTAATGTTCAGAAGATGCTGTAAAATCTTCCTACTGAGAAAGTAGGAAATGGTTTCAGATCCGAGGACAGGAATTTGCTTTCTATTGCTGTAACACAATGACAGCCAACATGATGCCCTCCAGATATTTTGGATTGCAACTCCCATCATCCCCTGCTATTGACCATGCTTTTGAAGATGATGGGGGCCAAAGTCAAAAACTGAACTAGACGGGCCTTCTTATGTTTCCTATGTCCCTTGTATGGCTACCCATCTTAGATACCAGAAAATACTCCAACTGACCACAGGTTTGCATATTTCTCTTTTGCTGGGAGCAAAGCTGTCGGTTCATTGGCTCTGAACTCCCAAGCACTTTGTCTTTTAATTAAACTAGAATGCTACTGAGGAATATTTTCTGAGCAGACAGTATATCTTCCCAGCTACAACAGTTGCCTTAAAGCTTTTTCATTTGCAGTTTTTAACATGATATGACACCGAGAGGGTAGAAGGATGCGTTTTGACGTGGGGAAGAGAATATGTCTGCTTTGCTTCTGGGTTGTTGCTATCAGCTGTGCATGTGGATTCCCAGACTTCTGGTGTGAAATAAAGTGTGCCACCACTGCCAGTCAAAAAGCTCTTTCAATGAGCCATGCATGCAGCTTAGGCGAGAGTTGCTATGCTATGGGCACCTTCAGCAGACAGCTGGGCTTCGGAAATGTGACAATGACACAGCAGTAGTATTTGATTCATTAGTCTTCCAGCTTGTTAGTGTTATAAAGATAATGAGAAGCAGAGGAAGATAATTATGGTACATAAAAGGATAATCTAAATTCATCTCCAGTGCATAACCTTTCATTTGCAGATATTGCACAGTTACCCTTGGGGCCTCAAGATCCAGTGTTCTTGCCTCACAAGAGAGGCAGATTTAAGCCCTGTCCAGAATAGCAGTTTTTAAAAATAATAATAATAGTAGTTGTATATTAATTTGTTATGCAGACATTTTGACTCTATTGCTTTAGAGACATCTCATTTGCCTAGCTCTAGATACTCTACATTTTTGCATGTAGGAAACAAAATTATGTCTCTAAACTGCTATATCCATTGCTTGGACACTAAGGCCACATCCACACCATACATTTAAAGCACTACAGTATCACTAAACAGTCCTGACTTCCGCCAAATAATTTTGGGAGCTGTGGTTTGTTAGGGGCGCTAAGAATTGTTAGATGTTCCATATTCCTGTCACAGAGCTACAATTCCCAGAGTAGTTTAACAATCAACTGCTGTTCACAGGGAACTCTAGAAATTGTAGGTTTGTGAGGGATATCATAGTCTCTGCACCCTTAACAAACTTAAAGAAATCTTTCTTTAAAATAGATTATTTAATTAACAGTTACGTGCTTATTCAGTGAAGCATGCTGGCCTCGTTACTGTCCATAAAATGTCACAGAACAAAGTATATGCCATTAGTTTTCAATTGGAAATATAGATCGGAAGGTTTTAATTAGGAAAAAAACAGATTACTGAAATGTTGGTGCCCAGAAATGTGTTTTTTCCTCAATCAATTATTTAATTAGCAATATAGTACTCTTTCCTTCCATTGATATGGTGCAAATATTCATTTTTTATTTCTAAAACGTATCTATCATCTATCTATCTATCTATCTATCATCTATCTATCCTCTATCTATCATGATAAAATGGCAGCCATCAGAAAGTTTGCTTTTTATTTATTTTAATACATTGGCATTCTGCCTTTCTTCCATTATGGAACTCAAGGTGGGCTAGAAAGGAGTTCCTATGTGGTTTCCCATCCAGGTGGAAACCAGACCCAGATCTGTGTAGCTTTAGCAACAAAGCTGCATCAGCATTTCCCGGACAGTACCTACCAAGTTGCAATAGGCTCTTCTGTCTAATACATCACTGCACAAAAGCAGGGCTAAGAATGAGTCGCACCTGTGGAAATTATACTTCTCTTCCATTCCTCCCCTCCCAAATGTTGGATTTGGTATGGTCTGAGAAAAGATGGAAGAATCACCAGGAAAACACTAGAGGACCATGGCCTGATGAAGACATTGTGTGGATGCCCCATAAAAAGTGAATGAGCAAAGTGTGGCAGTTGTGTACTAAGCACCTAGTGTGAAGAAGTAAAGGCTCAGTGAAGGAGTGAAGTGGAGGATGTTTTGAACTTGAATTCAATTTTATTATTTTGGTCACAGACCAGTTCCAGCCCACATACAATATCAAGGAAGTAGTAAAACACAATAGGGGTACATTTGAATTTGCAATTAGGTATAACAGGGACAATGCAGATATAGCAACAGTTAATGTATATATATAAATTAAAACTTAGTCGATGTTTTGAACGGAAAGAGAAGCTGTGCTAAGATGAAGGGGACATGGAAAAAGGCAAGTTGAGCTGAATTTTCTTTGGCTGTTTATGTATGTCTTTGATTCCATTTATGAATCACTTCCCCAAAATATCTCAAAGCGATTTCAAAGCAAAAACATCAACAATAATGATGGTTCTAAACAAGCCCGTAGATACAGTTAAAAACAATGCCATATGTATAAGCAAGTACACATCCAATATGGATACAGACTGAGATGAAGATCTCCATTTAAAAGGCTTGATGGAAAGGAGAGGTCTTCCATAGGCACCCAAAAGACAATAAAGATGGCACCGGTCTGATGTGTGATGGGAGGCTACTCCAAAGGGTAGGTGCCACCACACTAATAAGGTTGCCATATTTCAAAAAGTAAAACCCAGGACACCCCAAAAGTTGTTGAGCGTTTTTTTCAGGAAACCACCCTTCACATTAATGGCCTGATTCCTATATTATATGGAATGGAGCTCCTCATGATAAGATAGATGGTATCTGCAGGAGGCTCTCTCCTGTTAAGGGATTGGGTGAGATGATCTTTTAGGTATCCAGGTCCCAAGTTATATAAAAGGTCTTCTACACCAGAACCAACACCTTGGACTTTCCTCAGTAACTAAATGGTAGCCTCTGCAATTCTTACAGTGGTGGCATAACATGGTGGCAAAATAGACTGCCCCAGTGAGCACCTGAGCAACCGCGTCCTGGACCGGGTCAACCTCAAAGGCAGCCCCATATAAACTGCATTGCAACAATCCAACCTGGAGGTTACTGGCTCTATAGAGAGGAAGAGCAGTTCAGAGGACAGTCCGTGTTCCTGCCATTCCACCGCAAGCTTCTCAAGGTGTGTGCAAGAAACCAGGACAGCGGAATCCAGAGCAACTGAGCAGAAATCAGTCTGAAGGCATTTCAGCACTGTGACCCACGGCGTGTTATTTCACTTGACCTGCTGCAGTATGTAGCAATTTTCCCAGCAGTGCCATCTCTCAGTGCTCTGCCTGCTTCTTTAATCTGTCTTTTCCCTCCTCTCCCCTCTCCATCGCTCTCAGGGGGAAGTTATTGCCTGAGTCAGTTGACAGCAGAGATTCTGCCGTCATTTGCAGCGAAGAACTTGGAAATGATGTATGTTGCTTCCACTCGTGATAGTTCTGCAGTTAACGGAAGAAACTATTAGCATTTAAATGGAGATGTTGTTAAATTCTGTCACACAGAAAATAATGAGAACTATTAGAGGGGAAATATGCAAAATTTGTATTTTATCAAGAGTTGCTCCAGAAAAAGCCAGCTCCATCTTTCATACTGAAAACCAAGTTAAATGAAATTGATTTTCATACTTTTTTTTCTGCATTGCAGAAATGAAATAGTGTTGCTTTTTGAGAACTTTATTACACATTTCAAAATTTGCAGTTTGTTTCTTTTAAAAGCAAGATTACTTTTTCTGTGGCGTCACTTTTCTGCTATTCCAGCAAAATACCATCAGCTGTTCCAATGAATTAAGTTTGGGACATTGCTGGGCAATAACAGCTAATCTGACAGTTGTGTGGTATTAAGTCCTGTGTTCCCAGTTATGGCTTGGTGATTGATCCGGCTTAAATAACTGGTGAACCATCTAGCCAGATGGGGCCCAAAAGTTTTCACTGGAGCCTTCCAAATGCTTAAAAAGTCCCCTGTAGTCTCAGTCAGGAAGTAAAACCAGAGACCAATCATGTTTTGGACTCATCTACTCACCATGAGTGCAGCCAAGATTTATTTTAGTGGGGGCACTGCTAAAACAATCTTTACTAGGCTATGAGTGATCACCAAAGAAGAAGAAGAAGAAGAAGAAGAAGAAGAAGAAGAAGAAGAAGAAGAAGTGACAGCCAAGATTTATTTTATGGGTTGGGGGGTAGACTTTATGTTGGGGGGCAGAACTGAGTTATCTGTGATGCGATTGGTCAGCTAGTTAACCATTTTTATTTACTTACTTGATTTAGGGAGGCAGCTGTCTCCCCTGCACCCCTGGCTAAGCCCATGCTACTCACAGGTGCAGTTAGTGGTCAATCTAAGCAGGGGCTGTTTCTCTGACCTCCAGAGGGGCAAGGCTGATGTGTGAATAGTTCCCTTACAGTAGGAAATTTGAAACTCAAAGTAGCACAAACACTCATTTTAATGTATGTAATTATAAATTAATGATAAATTATATAAATATCAGAAACTTTGGGTAGCTTTTAGTGACTCTAGTCCACATGTTTTAGGAAGTAACCTGTCACTGAATACTTTGGGAAAGATGTCATTGCTAGACTTAATTTAGTCTTGTCCTTGAAATCTGATTTCTCATTTATCCAACTCATTCTGAGATGCATCCCTATGGTTTTGGCATGTGCAAAATTTGCTATATTTAGGTTGCAGAGCACATGACTGCACAGTTTTGGAAGTCCCAAACTGCATCTATAAGTAATTGATAACTGGATTGAAGACCTTCTAAATTTTGCTCATTAGGAAACTCATTATGTACCACGGAGGAATTCAACTGAAATTTGGAAACAATCTCGAGAAAAACTCTATTTCTAATCATCAGTCTGGTTTTCTTCTGAGCCATGCACAAAAGGGTGGTTTATGCTTGTTCTTCATTCTTCTACTTGACTGCAGTGTATTTATTATCTCCTCATTTTGTTTAAAAAATAACTTTAAGAATTGTTTTCAGTTGGTGGTGTTGACTGGATAAAGGGGTTTGGGACAGTCTGTCCTAGCTCAAGAAATATCAAAACTGTTTCGCCTCCTCTTCTTCTACTTGCCAAGCTAAAACACAGATTTAAAAACTGAGAAGACCAGAGTATATGAGCATTCAAAAAGACCTTTCTAACAGAAAATACTTATTTAGGTAAAGGTAAAGGGACCCCTGACCATTAGGTCCAGTCGTGACCGACTCTGGGGTTGCGGTGCTCATCTCGCTTTATTGGCCGGGGGAGCCAGCGTACAGATTCCAGGTCATGTGGCCAGCATGACTAAGCCACTTCTGGCAAACCAGAGCAGCGCACAGAAACTCTGTTTACCTTCCTGCCGGAGCAGTACCTATTTATCTACTTGCACTTTGACATGCTTTCGAACTGCTAGGTTGGCAGGAGCTGTGACTGAGCAATGGGAGTTCACCCCGTTGCGGGGATTCTAACTGCTGACCTTCTGATCGGCAAGTCCTAGGCTCTGTGGTTTAACCCACAGCGCCACCCACGTCCCTCAAATACTTCTTTACCTGACATCAAATACTTCTCAAATACACCAAAAAGCCCACACAGTTTCCTGCAAACCTCTAAGGACATCAGAACATAAGACGGATCGGCTACAACAGGCCAATGGCCCATCTCATCTCATCTAGCATCCTGTTCTCACAGTGACCAACCAGAGACCTTTGTGAAGCCTGTGGGCTGGAGCACTTTGTCCATCTCTGGGAAATCACTGGAATATGACCTCTCAAAATAACATTCAACCACATATATTATTTTGATTGATCTCCATCTGACGTGCATTGCTGCTGTTGGAAATTTCCGCTGGAAATTACCGGTATAATGAATTGGAAAAAAATGTTTAAAATAACTTTTGTAAAAACAAACAAACCCAGAAGCCTTTTATTAGGAATTGTAGGTACCGACATTCCAAAGGAACAGAAAAGACTTTTCATGTATGTGACAACAGCAATGCGGATGCTACTAGCTCAGAGATGGAAAGAAGACAAAGTCCCTACCAGAGAGGAATGGCAAACCAAGCTGTTGGACTATGCCGAAATGACAAAACTGACTGGAAGGCTCAGGAACCAAGAAGACCAATGATGGCCGAGGAGGAGCTATTTTGGCAGCAGAATCTTGCTGCCAATTGGTCTGGAAAAAGTCAACAAGACTGCCTGGTCTGTTCTGGACAACCTTTGAGATCAGGATTATAGGGAGTATTTAGTGGAATAAGTTCATGAGCAGAGCAACTTCCACTTCTGCAATGGGACTTTCCTTCCTCTCTTGCAACCCTGCACTGTCCCCGAATCTGGGTTTGGGGGAACCAGTACAAAGCATGGATCCACATGGATCCTCAGGATTTTTGCATTGGGTCACCCCAAATTCACCATCAGATTACATAGCATGTCCGTGGCTACAACCTGCACCAAAAACACACACACATCCATTGTTTTGTGGGGCCGCAACGGCTCAAAAACATGGTTACAAAGCACAGATCCACATGGATTCTCAGGATTTTTGCATTGGGCTACCCCAAACTCACTGTCCAATGACATATCACGTCTGTGGCCACAGCATGAACCACAAAAATCATACATCCACTGTTTCATTCAGAATATTCCCCCCTTTTTTTTCCTCCTCTAAAAACTAGGTGCATCTTATGGTCAGGTGCGTCCTATGGAGCGAAAGATATGGTGTATGTTTGGGTTTTTTTCCTGATTTTTTTTTTATTATTACTAAAAGATAAATAAAACAATAGTAACAGCATCCATCCAGATTCCTAAAACATTAAACACGGGACTGACTATTACAGAGGTTTCACACTGCCCCTGTAAAGACGGCAAGCAAATTTTTATTAGTCGCATTTGATTTTTCTGCGGTGGAAGAGGAAATGAAAACTGCTGTAGTCTAGATAAAATTGTGCTCCTTTGCTGTCTCCTGAGAAGGCCGTTTTAATGCGTTTTCCATGTTTCCCTCTTGAAGTTGACATTCAATATTCAGCATTTTTCCTTCTTCCCTGTAGAGTCAGACCTCACTTCCTCCACCGCTTGCAGCAGTACACACAACTGAAAGCTATACACACATTTGACACTGATTTTGTGTGCAATATCAAATCCATGTTCAATTAGTCAAAATCATAATTGAGGATTTCTTTCTTGTCAAAACAGAAAAATTGAAAGAAAGCTGAGCTGGCATTGTGTGAAGAGGAATGGAACGGAATATGCCCCACAGAAAGGCTTAGATGAAGGGCTTTTGACACTGAATAGCCAAGAATAAAATCTCTGGACTAAAGGTGAAGATCAAAGATTTCTTCCTTCAATATGTTACGTGCCAAATAAAAGGTAAAGACAGGTCTGAAATACGAATCCAAGAGAAAAAAGCCAGGATCTGGCAGGCCTCTGGGATGTCTCAAGGTTTCAAAAACTAGTCAATTACAGATTTTTGTGGTATTTTGCAAAAAAAGAGAGAAAAGTATTATATGTATAGAGACTATTTTAGTAGCACATCCCAGTGTGAGTTCTGCAGTCTCCACAGAAAGAGAAATAACACACACACACACACACACACACACACGGAAATGCAAAACCCAACCTACAAAGGTAGACTTAGCACAAAATCAGATAAACGAATATGTAATTGCCACTAAAATGTATAAAAAATAAAATTCAACTTTAATCTTCCAAAAAAGGTATGAATATACATTAAAGATACAAATTAAAAGTCTAAAATACAATGATTATGACCTCAGCAATATAGAATGATGCCTTAACATCAAGCTAATGTGAGAGACAATGATAAATTAACGCTAAAGTCTAAGACCACATTCAAACTATGCATTCATAGTGACACGATACTACTTCAGACAGTTGTGGCTTCCCCCCAATACTTCTGGGGGCTGTGCTTTGTCAGGGGTGTTGAAAGTTCTTAGTACAGTTGTACCTTGGTTGATGAATGCCTTAGCAGTTTTGGCTCCCAAACACCGCAAACCCGGAAGCTCCTGCGTCAATCGGAAGCCAGGCCTTGGAAGCTGAACATTTTGGAAGTCGAACGGACTTCCGTAACGGATTCCGTTCGGCTCCCAAGGTACAACTGTATCTCTCACCTGTCAGTTACCATCCACTTTGTTGTACGTTAGCTTTACGAAGTGGGACAACTGGGGTGGGGCAGAGTTGATCCTATTATTGATAACTTTGACAAGAGTGACACCACACCTGGCTGTCACTTGGAGATCACATAGATGCTGGCTGGGAGCTTACTGTGGTCCTAAGCACCCAGGAAATTGTTATATGTAGTCTCTCTCTCTCTCTCTCTCTCTCTCTCTCCCTCTCTCTCTCTCTCTCTCTCTCTCTCTCTCACACACACACACAGTGTCATTTATTTACAGATGTCTCATTACAGTATAATTTTATTCATACTAAATCCCTTTAAGGGCCTGGCTTGGTGAAACAAGCTTCACAACTACACTACGAACCTAGGTAAGGACTTGCTCCTTGTGCTCACCTTGTTTGCACCTGTTAAACAGTTGCCTGACTCCAGCTATAAATACGAAGCTTCTCTTCAACAGCTCGTTCAAGCAGCTGAAATCTTATTTGCTACATGATTGAGCAGATAGTCATTATGATCACAGAGCAGCCATTATTGAATGCATGTACAATAATATTGAAGAAGGGGGCAATCCTTCATTCTACCCAAAGAACCATGAAAAAGGGAACCACTTAGGATTGTTATCAATAAAGCAAGTGCCCAGCACTCTGGCATCATTCACTGCCTGATCCTGGATATATGTATTAGAACACCTGCTGCAGTAATGTTGTCACAGTTCAACATATTGTGATAGTGTGCTGCCACAGCAGGTGATAGATTTGATTTCAATTCAGAGATGAGGAACCTGCAGCCCTTCAGATGTTCTTGGACAACAACTTTCACCTTGTTGTTTAGTCGTTTAGTCGTGTCTGACTCTTCGTGACCCCATGGACCAGAGCACGCCAGGCACTCCTGTCCTCCACTGCCTCCCGCAGCTTGGTCAGACCCATGTCTGTAGCTTCGAGAACACTGTCCAACCATCTCATCCTCTGTCGTCCCTTTCTCCTTGTGCCCTCCATCTTTCCCAACATCAGGGTCTTTTCCAGGGAGTCTTCTCTTCTCATGACGTGGCCAAAGTATTAGAGCCTCAGCTTCAGGATCTGTCCTTCCAGAGAGCACTCAGGGCTGATTTCCTTAAGAATGGATAGGTTTGATCTTCTTGCAGTCCATGGGACTCTCAAAGAAGAAGGCTGATAAAGAAGGCTGATCACCGAAGAACTTCCACCTATAAAGCCCTAAATGGCTTAAGTCCAAGCTACCTGAAAGACTGTATTCCCTCATACGAATCAGCAGCCTAGGTTTTGAAATCTCCAGGGGAGGCCATTTTCTTGTTCCCGCCACCCTCACGGGCAAGCTTGGTGGGGACGCAGGAGAGGGCCTTCGCAGTGGCTGCTCCCAGACTTTGGAATGCCCTCCTTAGAGAAGCCAGACTGGCTTCCTCCTTGCTGTCCTTCTGTTGGCAAGTGAAGATGTTCTTGTTCTGACGGGCTTTTGAAAATTGACCACTTTTAATTAAAGGGCTGGTGCTGGGTTGTCTATTTTGCAATTACTGGTGTCTTTTAAACATATGTGGTATATGTGCATAGTTTTAATCTTATACAGTGGTTACTGGTTACAGACACTTCAGGTTACAGACTCCGCTAACCCAGAAATAGTACCTCAGGTTAAGAACTTTGCTTCAGGAAGAGAACAGAAATCACGCGGCAGCAGCGGGAAGCCCCATTAGCTAAAGTGGTGCCTCAGGTTAATAACAGTTTCAGGTTAAGAACGGACCTCCAGAACGAATTAAGTTCTTAACCCGAGGTACCACTGTACTATCAATGTTTATTGTATTTTAATTATTTTTTCTATGTTTTTAGCAGTTCTTGTTTTTATCTGTAAGTCATCCTGAGTCCCATCAAGGGAAAAAGTTATATATATATATATATATAATAATAATAATAATAATAATAATAATAATAATAATAATCCCTAACTATTGGTTTAGCTGCCTGGGTCTAACAACACCTGGAGAGGCACCGTTTCCCAGTTTGCATTTTAAGTAATTATTTGCTGCCCCTGTAGATTTTGGGATTAGCCTGTTGTTCAAGTATCCTTACTCATTCCTTTTAGGATGAAAAATATATGGTTAAACTGAGAGCAAAGATCAGTCCATCTTAGGAACGCTCACCATGCCATGTGTGCATGCACTCTGCATCTTTGACAATAATGCTTTTGAAGACTATTTAGAAATTATGATGAAGGCAATATGCAGCCACCTTGTGGGCAGGCTCAAGGTGAGCTGATCATATAACACCCATCCTGGCACAACTGCCCTTGCTCAATGTTATTCTCCAAAGGCTTCCTCAGCACAGCTACCTCTGCTCCTTTAAAGGAGGAGCCTAGGAACTGAACCTCTGATTTTGTGGAGGCAAAGCACGAGCTTGACCTCAGAGTTCTGGGTTCTTCCTGTTATGTTGTGTTTCATTGTTGTTAGCGAAGTCAGTTAAATAATACAGATTGAGTCCATAGGGAAAGCCCAAATAACATTTTACTGGGCAAACCCAAACAGAAACAATGCATAACTAGAAATGAAAGGAACGGAGAGGTTTTGCCTTTCTTACTTAGGCCCTGTACATAGGTGGGAGACAGGCAATGACACATACAGAGGAAAAACTCTCCCAGAACATCACAGCCAATCAGGGCCTATGCTACCGCAGCAAACATCATGCTACTCTGCCTGGTTGCTGAGCAACCCCTCCACCACCATCCCCATGTTAGAATTCCTGCTCCGTGATTGCAGTCATTGTCTTTCACGTGACAGTATATGTTTTGACTCCACAGAGTGGGAAATGACGGAGACAGGATGTTTGTGTTACTGTGTTCTGTGAAGTGGGACTATTGCCCTTTGTTTTTTCTCATTGCTGTCTGATGCTAGAGAGAGAGAGAGAGCCATGTTTCAGTGCTCCGTGTGCGTTTATATGTAAATAAAGTAGATTAGCCAAAATGCTGAGTTGCTGAGGTCTGTCACACAAGCTACGAAGACTCTGCGGATCCCTAAGTGTGCTGATGTCTGTTGGCATCGGTCACTGTGATGTTCGGGCTGAAGAAAGCTTTTGAAGCTCCCAAAGGATTGACCAGGAGGGAGAGAACATGCCAGTTGGGCATGTGTCTCTACCAGGGTCCTACTTGAGTGTAGGACAAGCTCCTGACACCCCGTCCTCTTGGTTAGCTAACTTACTGATAACAGAATTAACCTGGAATGCTCTCTTCTGTCACACTTTGAACAGCTGCAACCTCATGCTTGCAGCAAGCTAAGCACTATCCCCATGCAAGGTAACATGAGGTTTCAGTCAAGAAACTCTTAGATAGGAATGCTAACAGCATCTGATATAAACCTGGACTTCTGATGGATCTAGAAAATTTCCTTCGTTAACACAGAATGTGTTGCCTTATACTACATACTTAACATTTTTAGTGCATCATATATTCTGCTCAGAAGCTTAGTCTCAATGGAGAGCACTTAGGAGGCAATCTAAATAGTTTTTTTAGTGGCACCATATCTCTTGATTAGATGAAAATACTTAGTGACATCTCAGCTTTTTTAATATCCATACACTTCCACTTGAAGTTCAACTTTACTGCCTGAATATCAATATAGATTCATCTTCCAGCATGTATATTATGGATATAATATTATACCATTAACATTTAGCATCAACTGCCTGGCAATTGAAGGCATTGATTTTGCCAGCTGTACAACCTTCTATTCTGAAAGCTACTAGCATGCAGTAAGCTACGGTGGAAAAGTCTCATAGCTGCGTTTTCCGTATGGATTTGTTACATATGGCATGCCAGAAATTCCTGAGCAAAATTCTGATGTAGAGATTTATAGTCAATAAAATCTCAACAAACTGCTTGTGCAATCCTACCATAAAGAAATATGAGAAAGCAAGTCACTTTAAGAAAAAAAAAGTTTGACAGCCATTCCTATCCTTTCAAATATCAGCTTTATGAAAACAATATTTTAAGAAGAGCCCTTTTGGATCAGATCAAAGGTCCATGTAGTTCAGCATCCTGTTTTCACAGTGGTCAGAAGGCCATGAGAAGCCTGCAGCAGGACATAAGCGTAACAGCACTCTTGTGTTCCTCTGCAATTGGTATTCCACCTCTGATACAAAAGGCAGACAGTGCACAGTCATCCTGACTAGCAGCCGCTGATAAACTTACTTCTACCTAAATTTGTTGAATCTCCTTTTAAGACTGTCCAGGTTGGTGGCCATCAGAACACCAAATTCCATGGTTTAACCATGCATGTGCTGTGTGGAGAAGTGGTTTCTTTTTTCTGTCCTAACTCTTCTAATATTCAGTTTCTTTGGATAACCCTGGGTTCTAGCATCGTGCATAATCTTATGCAGTTCTGTCATTTCTCCACCCTTACTCACCTTTGTTGTTGTTGTTTAGTCGTTTAGTCGTGTCCGACTCTTCGTGACCCCATGGACCAGAGCACGCCAGGCACTCCTGTCTTCCACTGCCTCCCACAGTTTGGTCAAACTCATGCTGGTAGCTTCGAGAACACTATCCAACCATCTCGTCCTCTGTTGTCCCCTTCTCCTTGTGCCCTCCATCTTTCCCAACATCAGGGTCTTTTCCAGGGAGTCTTCTCTTCTCATGAGGTGGCCAAAGTATTGGAGCCTCAGCTTCAGGATCTGTCCTTCCAGTGAGCACTCAGGGCTGATTTCCTTAAGAATGGATAGGTTTGATCTTCTTGCAGTCCATGGGACTCTCATGTTTGGACTCACCTTTAGCCCAAACTAAAACAGCCCCAGCAGATGCAATCTTTCCTCATAGTGGAGTTGTTCCATCACCTTGACCATTTTAGTTACCCTTTCCAGGTTTACAGTATCCTTTTTTGAAAGGTACAGTGGTCAGAACTTTACACAGTAGTTCAAGTTCGGCAGAAATGACCACAAAGAACCATCTTGAATGGACCTGTGAAGGGAACAGGAAGTTCTAAGGGAATAAAATGGTGTGGCAAGTACAAAAATCTGAGCAGGCTGAGTCCTGCCTTTTAAACTATCTAGGTGGACCTGAATGAAGCCAGGTCCACCGTCATGGCCATACCCCTTTCTCACTCCCATTGGTCCATTCAAAAGGGCTTTCATGACATACCACATGATCTCCAGGGGAGGCTCCCATGTTCCCCAATGGTCATGTCATGACGCAGTGGACCTGAGACCAGGCCATGGCCATGCCAGGCTGTAAATTGTGCTTCTTTGGAATCCCAGGTAAGTGGCCTTTTCCTCAATACAGGGCAAAAACTAATTGTCAGCTTGAATAATTATGGTACAGTTAATTTAATTGGCAACATCTTGAGCATCTTGCACATCAAGATGCCAAGTTTTTATTCCTGACAAATCCAGTAATAGTATTCAAAAGGCTGTTGTTTCTTTGGGACACAGCTGCAACAGAAAACACAGAGCAGAATAACAGGGATGTGTTTGTGTGCCCCCCCCCCAGTCAATGATCTATTGGTTTCATTGGCACAAATTAATGGTTTAGCACAGGGGTCAGCAAATATTTTCAGCAGGGGGCCAGTCCACTGTCCCTCAGATCTTGTGGGGGCCAGACTATATTTTTTTTGGGGGGGGAATGAATGAATTCCTATGCCCCACAAATAACCCAGATATGCATTTTAAATAAAAGCACACATTCTACTCATTTAAAAATATGTTGATTCCTGGACCGTCCATGGGCCAGATTTAGAAGGTGACTGGGTCAGATCCAGCCCCTGGGCCTTAGGGGAGATATTAAAATTATGGCTTGCTCACAATCACCTCAGTGGTATAAAACACACGTTTACAGGAATCTGCAGGAATGTGAACCTGAGAGAAAGATTAACTTATTGAGTGACCCACAAAATACTGAATCAAAATTGTTATAGAAGCAGGCTCTCTCATGCTATTGCCCTGTACCTGTTCAAAGAACTGGGGATATGATAATCTCTTGGACTTGGCTCTGATTGCAATCAAGCCTTATTATACCTCTGTGTCCAATAATTTTCATGAATGTTTCACAACTCAAATGCAACACTTAACATGAATGTGTGCAAATGGATAGATTAAACCAGTTCAAAAGCCTATCAGCTCAAAGAGCAATGTACGTTGCAACTTAAATTTTTACTGTTTATCAGAAACAACATCTAAATTGCAAAAGTACAAACTGCTCTCAGTTGCAGCTTTATGTCAACTTAAAAAAAATGTGGGATTTGAGATTGACGGCATGAATGAACAAAATGTACAAGGTGCCGTCCAACATCAGTCATAAAAATTGACACAGAGATGGACTTCAATGAAATCTAAATTGTACTTACTGAAATAAGCAACATTCAAATGTTAGAAAATAATTGTACCCACAATTGCTAAAACTAAAGGGCAAAGTCATTTGTGAGCTATTGGAGATAATATTAAGAATCACACTGGGGAATGACCGCACCACACATCCTGGTAGTTCAGGCTTGCTTCATCCTCCCCAGGCTGGATACCTGGAGGTCTCTGCCTACCTCAGCCAATTGCCCAATCCCGCCTGGGGAGGCGTTGCCAGGGGATTGGCCAGGTAAGGGGAGGGACCACCCTGCCCACACAACAGAAGCTGAATCCTACCTGTGAAGCACCAGTTGGCTCCAGAGCTTCTCCCCCCTCTCCCCTCAGTTAAGTCTTCTTTTGCAGGTTAAACTCTTGAGGCGAGGCATTGGCCATACGCCGAGAGGTTGTATTGCTCTGCCCTCCAACGACAGAGAAACGGGAGGCGGGCTCTCTGCTTGAACATATGTTCTCCAGAGCCAGCCCAATCCCCACACATTCTGGATAACCCTGATGTCTCCCAGATCCGGACTTCCGGGTTAGCGCCATCGCCTAATGGCGGATTCCCTCCGAGCTCCGGAGGGAATCGGCTTAGTAGGGGTCGGGTCCTGCCGCGGCGGCGGCGCGGGGACCCTCAGAAACCACAGGCGCTGAAGCCTGTGGACCTGGTGACTCTGCGGGCACCATTCGCGCCCCCCCGACCCGCGAAGGAGCCTTTTTAAAGGCTCCGGAACGGGGGACGGAGAGCGGTGCGGTGCTGTGAGTCAACTGCTTTCCCTACTGAGTGAAGCCGCATGCCATGGACGGAGAGCGCTGACTTCTTTCTCAGAACATTTGGACTAAAAGTAACAACCCGTGAGTAATACGGAAATTGGACTTAAAAAGAGGAAAAAAATTGGGGGGGGGAATTAGGTACGACCGGGTAAGGTGCAAAGAGGAAGTCCGCCTACCCGCCTTGTAAACATCTTAAAGCAAGGATTTTACAACTAAGGTTGAGAGAACACCCTTCTCTTTTGTGGATAAAAGCAATTAATTCCACATTTTGGCAATATAAGTGATTGTGCTGGAGGATAAGAGCTAATATTGAGAGCGGAATTGTCACCCCTCCCCCAGGACCCGGGAGCGATCGGTGAGAGAGCCTGCTGAAGAGATATAGAAGACTTTGACAGCTGTCAAACTAGCTGTCAAAGTTGGGAAAAAAGGAGAACTTTGTTTCTGTTGTCTTTGCTGGTTATATTTGTTACAATTTGGTAACAAATTGCTAAAAATAAAGAAGAAAAGGCTAACTTGACTTTTGGGTTGGAACTGGAAGATACTAAGAAACTAGAATCCCTCTAGAGGGGGTTCAGGACATTACAAAAATGGCTGTAAATGGAAAAACACTGGCTGAACTGGAGAGGACTTTTTTTCTCTTGGGAAAGTTGCAGGAACAGAGTGATGTTTTGGCTACAAATGTTACAATATTGAATGGAACAGTAAATAAAGTTACTGAGCCTGGGAGGGACTTGACTCAAGTCTTTGCAGCTGAACAAAAAAGTTTTGCAGTTGAACTAAAAATTTCTGCAGCTGAACAAGAAAAGAAATCTGAGAAATTTGAGAATGTGATGAAAGAGAAACATGATGATTTGAAGGAAAAGGAAGGAGGAGCTATAATGCCACAGATGATTGAGGAGAGCCAGAGGCCGATTAAGATGGATACAAAGGAAAATAAGATCAGGATGATGAAAATTTGGTTTGAATTGAAGAATGGAGAATGGAGAGATCTCCTTATGTGGAGATCTGAAGACCTATGGAATACAAACCTGGCTAAAGTGGAAACTGGAGCTTTTGGGACATTTGGACTTAAGAGAAGCAAGAAACAAGATTTTGGCTCCACTTTTAAATATGGAGGCCTGGCTGGAAGAAACATGGACCTTATTGGGACAGAGCTTCTTCGAGATTTGGTGTTCAATATAAAGGACTATCAAAAAAACCGGCAGAGAGGAATTGAGAGAGAATTAAGAGCCTTGGACGTGAGGTCGCCAGGCTGACAGCAGATGGACTGATGGACTTTTGTTGGGGTTCGAAACCAGGAAAGGGGGGGTGGGGCTTTGGGAATCCAAAGGGTGTACAATTATATTCTGTTTCATTTAATTTGGTTTTGCCACTAACATAAAAATGGGGAATTCGTGGAAGGGAATTGGGGTCGACCTTAGGAAAAGATTTTTAAGAATAAGTACTGATGTATAAAGATTGAGGTTTATAAGTTAAAATTGGTTAACTAAAATGAATTAAAGAAAATAAGGTAAAGTTTGGGGACAAGAACTTGCTGAGCTAAAAATTGGAATTGGAATACAAGAAGGGGAGGTGTGGGGAAGTCAAGGAAATTGGTTATTGATAGTAAGAAATGTAAATTTTATGTGTTTTTAATTGTTTTTTTTTGTTTTTTCTTTATTTTTTGAAAATTTCAATAAATATTTATATATATAAAAAAAAGATGTCTCCCAGATCCCTGGCTAGGAACTGGGAAGGATAAACGCCCAATGCCCGAGCCAAGGTCTCCCTACATCTGAAATTTAATAAAGTTGTGGCCAATTTTAATCCCATAGCACGTTGTCTTGAGTCATTATTCCGCTCGTGGGTTGCCTGGGGTTGAGGGGACTCTGCCTATCCACGCAAAAAACAGAGGCATATGGATGAAATACCCACTCCCTAAAATTCTGCATATCATATGCTTTATATAATAGGAATGTAGAGGCAATATAATATTTGAGGCACCACCCTCAGGAACAGCTTCAGGAGTTGGCATTTGTCAAGGCTACATCCATCAACTTTGTCTAAGGACCCCCTAGAACTTCAAATCAACACTTAATGACCAGCCCTGATTAATATAATGAAAGCATCCTAATCAAGGAATGCCAAATCATTATCCCCACATTTTTCACAAACACAGCATATGAATTAACACAAGAATTAGGGAAACAGCAAAGCATTTGTTTTCCCCTTTCTTACCTCCACCCAACTTTTTATTTCTTTGATCTGCCTCAAAAACACTTGGTAAAAAAGATGGTCCAATTGCTCATTTATTGTATTTCTCCATGAATTTAAAATACAATGATTTAAATCATTTTTTTCACCTTTCATTTCCCCCTTTAAAAAAAACAAAAACCACCCCAGTCTGGCCCAAGATTAGTCATTCATGTATCATTTGCATAAATGCAAGAGCATGTGCATAATTCTCCTGTTCACACTGGTGGGATTTAACTTTGGCTGGATCACGCCATTATAACTTGTGATTTTTATAGTCAATCAGCTGTGACTAATATTATATATGCTACCAAACATTTCTTCCGGTTGTAATGCTTGACCATTTATCATTTTCTAATTTAAAGTTCTAAAAAAAATGAGAAACATTAAAGGGATGAATTTGTGTTTCAGGTTGTTTACCAAGAGATAGATGCTGATTCCTAGTCACACCTATTAAGTTTTGACAGATAAAGTGGCTTCTGAAAATAGCAGCAGTATACAAACAGCCCCGTGAAATGGTTAGGATGTCAGGCTAGGACTGGCAAGACCAGGTTCAAATCCCAACTCAGTCATGTAGCTTGTCGGATGACCTTGAGATGAGATGAAGATAAAAATGAGCAGGTGAGCCATCGACACTGCCTTGAGCTCTTGGGGAAACGTTGGGATGTACACTGAATACATAAATAAAATGGAAGTCTTTTTTTAAAGAAAAGTATAAATATCAATGACTACCCCAAAACATTTTTCCCATTTAAAATGGATGCATTTTAAAGAAAAGTACAAATATCAATGACTACCGCAAAACATCTCCCCCCCCCCCACATCTAATTCAGCCAAAAGCTCAATTCTGGACACAGCATAATACCAAACCATAAAAGTAAAACAACTTCTTGATGTTTCTGTACAGCTATCAGCAAGGGCTGATTTGTTATAAGTCTTCTCTTTAGGAGTTAAGAGGTTTCCTTAGATACCGGCCACAATTCTTTAAAAAATGTAAATTCTAAAGCCTTGTTTGGCTCCCTTTTGCAAGGCAAAAGTTGGGGAAGGACTGCTCCCCTCCTTGTTTTCCTCTTTTGCTTTGTAGAAGTTTTCCCCCTTTCAATTTACCCTCACTTTGACCCCAGTAAGGGGGGAAATAATTGTGCCAATTCCAGGGCTGGGTACACCTCCATCCTCTGCCAATTCCAGGGATGTGTTGAGGGAATGAAATCCATGAGGATATCTGCCTCCAACGCTCTTCCCGGAGCACTTCCATTCTGCCCTTAAAACCGTCAGAATATTGACAGCACAGACAGTCGTGGAACATTCTGCAGCTTCTAGGAAGATGCCTCCATAAGTGGATCTCCTGCTCCATCTGCAAATCTCCCTCTCTGCCCATGTAAGGGGAGACCTGCACTTTCCTATGGTTTCCAGGACACTCTCCCAGGTGAGTAAGCTTGGCGTATTTAAAAAATGAGTATGCCGGATGATGTAACCAAGCATTATTTCTAAATAATAAGCACATCAAACACATCACACACACACACACACACACACACACACGGTTTGAAGCATATACAGTGGTACCTCGGGTTACAGACACTTCAGGTTACAGACTCTGCTAACCCAGAAATATTACCTCGGGTTAAGAACTTTGCTTCAGGATGAGAACAGAAATCGTGTGGCGGCAGTGGGAGGCCCCATTAGCTATAGTGGTGCTTCAGGTTAAGAACAGTTTCAGGTTAAGAACGGACCTCCGGAACGAATTAAGTTCTTAACCCGAGGTACCATTGTATATATGTGTGTGTGTGTGCACAAAAATGACACAGTGCAAATGAAATCCTGCAAAAATATGAGCTGCAGTTCACCTGTCAGCTTTTCAGATTGAGGGGTGAATGCATTTTTTTAAACCCCAGGGGCCAGTTTTGAAATAATGGCTTTGCTGAAGGCAACTGGGTCTGCAGCATGATCTGTATGATCCCAACTTAGGCCATTCTCTATACTATATAATAATAATTTATTACTTATACCCCGCCCATCTGGCTGGGTTTCCCCAGCCACTCTGGGCGGCTTCCAACAGGAGATTAAAAATACATTACATACTGACTGGCAGCAGTTTTCACGGGTTTCAAGATGCCAGGATCAGAGCCTCTGACCTTTTGCATACAAAGGTTGCAGCCCTTCCGTTTGTCCATAGTAACCCATTATTTTAAAATACTTCCTAAAAGAATCCCACAGGAGATTGTTGCGAGAGGTGTGGGCTGTAAAATCCTCCTACTGGGATAGGCTTGCAGTGATTTTATATAACTGTAGATTCTATAAAAATCTTTATATAAATTTCTCTGAGAGTAACATGCTGGTGAAGTGGACCCTAGTATAGCTGTCAAGTGTCCCTTATTTGAAGGGACAGTCCCTTATTCCAGCGCCATGTCCTGCTGCTGTCTCATATTGATGGATGTCCCTTAAATGTCCCTTAAATGATGTCCCTTAAATTTCAAAAGAAGCAGCTCCTCTCCCTCCCTCCCTGCCGGCCAGGGAGGAGGGAGGCTCCAACTGTGTTGCTTGGCTGTGTTGCTCACCCAATAAGAAATCTAAGAATGACTGGGGGGTGGAGCTTGCATGCCTTGTGTGTGGCTAGTTAATGCAAGCTGAGGGGGGTTTTGAATGCTGGACGCCATTTTGTTGCACGTGCTGCTGCAAACTTTGCAGTGCAAAGCCAGGCTGGGGAGCCATCTTAAGTTGAGGCTGCATAGGCCTTGTGGTGCATGTGATTCAGATTCTATTCAGTTGAACCTCTGGTTACAAAGTTGGTTGGACAGTGTTCTCGAAGCTACCAGCATGAGTTTGACCAGACTGCAGGAGGACAGGAAGACTGGAGTGCCTGGAACAGGTGAGGCTGCAGGTCCCTTATTTTGGCTGCTGGTCCCTTATTTTCAAGGCTGCTGGCCCCTTATTTTAAAATCTGTAAGTTGACAGCTATGGACCCTAGTGGTTAGCAAGATGCATTCTCTGCTCACCAGCAGATGTCCCGCCTTTTCCAAATGTTGACTAATACCCACACATCGATCTCAGGAACCACCACACCAAACTGGGCAATGATATCTTCAGAGGCATCCACATCGGTGCAGTTTGGAACGATTCAGTCCACCATCTGGATTCAAAACGGCATTACACAGCATCCAAAAACATGCCCAAGCTTGCTTTTGGGATCCATTGGATGACAGTATCTCCAGAGCCATCCAAATAGTTGTAGTTTGGAAGGTTTTGGTCCCCCACCTTGATTCAAAATAGCCTCCAACAGCATCCAAAGATAGATAAAAACTGACTCCTCCACCTGGGGAACTGTCATGCCAAATTGGCTGACAATATCTCAAGAGGTATAAAAACCCATGAGGTACAGACAAGGCTATGGAGAACAGAAAAAGAGAAAGATGCTGGATTGTAGTTGCTGGAAGAAATCTTGGGTTGGGGCAACAGGGTAAAATGTTTTTTAAAAATGTACATTTCTAATTTTGGTTCCCTGTTTTGTTTTTGTTAGGTTGGTGTTTGTTAAATTTTTAGTTGCCATTTGCAGTTACTTTAAATTAGGTATAACTGCAAGCTGTTTATTATTATTGTTATTACTACTACTGTTGTTGTTGTTGTTGTTGGTTTCTATTGATTTATTGGTTTGTTTGTTGCTTGTTTAGAATATTTTGTTTTTTAATGTTTGATGGTTTGCTGTGTTTTTATATATGTTGTAAGCTGCCCAGAGTGGCTGGCAAAACCCAGCCAGATGGGCGGGATATAAATTTTATTTTTATTATTATACTAATATTCAGTCCAAAAAATTCTTGATATATTACTGTATTCTGTTAATTGTTATGAGCCTCCTGGGGGGGGAGGGGATGACTATTTATTTATATATTACATATTTTGAAAGTCAAAAAAATACTTCTGTTAACATAACCTGGCAGGGCGACATTTTGTCTGTATTGTCTTGAGGATCAGGTAATAATGTGGCAGGTTAATCCCTCTAAAACACTCCTTCCTCTTCAAAACCATGTATTTGTATATTATAGCCTTGTTAAAGTGATCACTTCAAATAAATGAAAACATTGTGCATACTTGTTTAATTTAGGATCTGTGTATAGGGGAACGTAAATTTAGAACAAATGTTTCTAGGACAAGTGACATATTTATCTGTCAAATCATGCGCTGGGTTTCTTAACCATAAGCACCTGTCTTCAAAGAAAAAGTGTCTCTTTTCCAGTCCCATTGCCCTGGCATAATTTAAAAAGGAAGTAGCGATCGCTGTAGTATACTGCTGGATGAAAGAACTCAAGGGCTTTCCGAAAGATATATTTTCCACTAGATAGGAACCCAACCACAGACAACTGTGAAGAGGTGATCCGATGACATTATTCAATGGAATTGAGTCAGAGCACCTATTCAGGCATGAAAAAGAGACGTGTGTTTGAACGTACCTGTTCTGTCGTAGGACTATCAAAGAAAATATGAGGCTGTTGACAATGCATGCTGCTTTAAAGCCTTCGGTAATGAAAGCCTGAGCTCCTTTATACTGTTTTTATAAGCAGCGTCTGTAGAACAGAGCATGAGAGGGAGTCATAAAGTACAGCTGGTTGCACAGGCAGTTTGAATGGGCACAGAATCATATACTCGTAAGGCTGGGATGGAACTGAACCAATCTGTACTGGAGGGATTGCTTTCAACAGGATATAGTTTAGGGTTGCCATATGGAAAGTGTCCAGGTGGAAAGTGCTGAAATGTCTGGGAAAATACAAACATATGGCAACCCATGTCAGTTCAAAATTAGATTTTGTGTCTGGATTTTCACTTTTTGAAATATGGCGACCCATATATGTCTACACACACAGAGAGAATGTTTTTCTGGGGGGACGCAGGGGTACGCATACCCCTAAACATTTTGTGAATCTAAGTTTGGCCTCATTGAGGGGCAGTATTTCAATATGAGTAGGAAAAAAGCACTGCATACACACACACACACAGAGAGAGAGAGAGAGAGAGAGAGAGAGGGAGGAATGCACATCCCCCCAAAATTACATAGACTGTCCATTATGTAGGCAGGACATGTGCTTATATTTTTAACTGTGTTCCACGAATAAGTAGATGTGAGTGGCAGATGGGCTTGCATGGAGTCTCTGATCAAGTATATTTCAAAGAAGGCTGTGTTGTTGGATGATATGCACATGTATTTCTCCAAAGGTGGTGTATGCTATGTCCAGTTTCTAGAAATAGTTGTCTTTTTTATTATTTAAAAAACCCCGCTGCTTGGCTAATCACTTTTTAATCACTTTTTAGCTGATCAGAAGGTTTTTAATTCCTCAATCAAATTCATAATTGGGTAGACATAGCAGCCCTAATTTTAAATACCAGATTGAATCTCCTCTGTAAATTCACAAAGGAAAACAAACAAATGCATATTGCCCCAGATAAGTGGAAAGCCCACAAAGTGCTAATAAATTAACTGGCTGCTTTTGATGACATCTCCAGGATTTCTGAAATGCTGACTTCAAAAGATATATAATATCCCTGAATGTCATATGGGAGCTCTTTTTAGATTTATGTACTATAAAGCATCTGTCAGCTTATAACTCACAGGAAGAATGCTAATTCTGGCAGAGGAGACTATTTGCTGGGTTGTGTGGCTGTAAAATGCTGTTACATTCAAGTATAAAGTAGGGATGTGGGTGAAACCCTTTTTGTTGTTGTTTTGGTATTTTCATTTTTAAATCATTTGTTTTTGCTAGATTTTCAGGGAAATTATTATTTTTTCCCTCTCTGTTCATAGACATCACATTTGTTTTGCTAGTTACTTTCATTGCTGGTTTGTTGCTGCACCCATTTCCAACACGACTTATGACTGTGACAGCAGCTGACCCAATTTCAGAAAACGCTTTTGGTGATTGCCAATTTATTTACCCACAATGCCCTGCACATTTTGTCATTATGGGGCCTTGGGACAAAATGGCGGCCATCAGAAAAGAAAAAAATCGGGTACCCACAAGCAGAATGAAGAATTAATACTGCTGATTATGATTAACATTATGAAGTTATGACTCACCTTTAACCTAAATCTCAACAATTTATAAGTATACAATAAAAAACAATAAAAACAGGTTCAGAAACAATACACTGAAAATAACTGTGCAGGTATAAAAATAGCACAAGTCAGCATGCAAGGGAGAGACCTAATACATAAAGAAATTTCAAGCTAGAAAAGCTTGTTGAAACAAAAATCATATTCAGTAACTTCTAGATACTACAATAATGCTGGTCTATCATGTCTCATACCAGTAGTCATGTATGGAAGTGAGAACTGGACCATAAAGAAGGCTGATCACCAAAGAATTGATACTTTTGAATTATGGTGCTGGAGGAGACTCTTGAGTCCCATGGACTGCAAGAAGATCAAACCTATCCATTCTTAAGGAAATCAGCCTTGAGTGCTCACTGAAAGGACAGATCCTGAAGCTGAGGCTCCTATACTTTGGCCACATCATGAGAAGAGAAGACTCCCTGGGAAAGACCCTGATGTTGGGAGAGATTGAGGGCAGAAGGAGAAGGGGGCAACAGAGTATGAGATGGTTGGACAGTGTTCTCGAAGCTACTAACATGAGTTTGACCAAACTGCGGGAGGCAGTGGAAGACAGAAGTGCCTGGCATGCTCTGGTCCATGGGGTCATGAAGAGTCAGACACGACTAAACAACTAAATAACAACAAATCATGTCTCAACAGGGGTGGCATTCCACAAAATAGCAGCACTCACATTGAAAGCCCTGTTCTGAGTTACTATGTGTTGGACTTCTGATATTTTAGAGATTTTTAGGAGAGGATCTCCTCCAGAATGCAGTGAACTACTGGGTATATGAGGAGTAAGATGGTCTCTCATGTCACCAGGTCCCAATCTATGTAAGCCCTTATTTGTTAGCATCAGAACTTTCAACATCATCTGGTCGCAAACTGGCAGCCAATGCATATCTGGATGCAGACAAGTGTTATGTATTCTGGCAAAAGTTTATCCCCACAAGCAGCCTGTTTGGAGGAGAAGGGTCAGAAAGAATCCATTCGTTGCCAAGTCCCAAATTCAATGGGACTCATTCCCAGGTAATTGGGGTAAGGATTGCAGCCTTAGTACAATCCAAACCTCTGATCATCCTTAGAACACAATCCAATCTGCTGGAATAGTGCATGGAAACTCCTTTTAAAATACTATGCAAGTGCATATTTAATCCTGATGTACACATTTCTTAACACGTTTCATTCTAAAATAAGCAATCTTTCTGCATACTGGATTTTAATTTTTATTTTAAATCTGTATCACAAAATTTAGAGAAGTGCAAAATCAGAAGCATGGTTATGTTCCAATCTGAATTAGTTTGGTTTGCTAAAATGTCAGGGCCAGACAAAATTCTCCTCTGTCCCTATATGAAAACAAGTCTTACTGAATGCCGCCAAATTTAAGCATGCATAGGGCTGGACTGTTAATGAGGAAAAATTGTTATAGATTCATGTTTGATGCTGTTTAACTGTGACTATTATGCTATGCAGCATTCATTTAACTGCAGTCAGTGTTCATAACATAATATTTCTTAGTCACCAAGGGTATTGTTTACAAAGGGTTATTTGTAAAAGGAATGTTGTAATTTGTTACTCGTTGAATAGATTCATTAGAGTCCAATGCATTTTTCTTTTGGGTTTTTCCCCCCCATCACTGAATAGTCATGCTGCTGTTCTCATCCGTAACATTATTGATTTCCAATATGGGTGTTTTCTGTTCACTTCTTGGCCAACTCAACTTCTGTTTCTGCCATTACCTGCTGATTGCTTTATCTATAATTAAAGTCAATTTTTTTTAAAAAAAGAATCTCCTTAATGTACTGAACTGTTGTGTATCATTAACTAGTAGTGGTAGTCGTAAAACCGCTTCAGTAATTTGAAGATCTTGGGACATGAGATCTGAAGTCAGCCCTCAAAATATTTGCTTTAAGAGTACATAAGCATAGCAGAAGGTATCTGAAATACATAAAGCGTGAAATATGAACACAATTTCGTTTTGAAGCATGATGACTCCATCCGACCCAGCACTCCATTTACGCTACCCCATTAAATCAATATCATGTGTTGTTGTTTTCAAGCACTGGTGACAAAATGAAGGATGAGATGCTGACTCAGTATGTGTGGTCCTCAGCTGGAACAAACGCAGCAATTGTAAAAAGATTCTTCTTGAATGCCATTCACCAATGGCCCAATGAAAACTTGCAGCAACCCCAGGCAATCGCCTCAGCAGTTATGCAGGCTCCTCGGGGACTGTGCTTGGGAAGAACTATGCCAAGGTGCCATTTCTTGAAACTAGTGTCTTTGCACAAGAACTTTAAATTCATTTGCTGTTATTTTAAGCTCATTTGCAGGACTGCAGCAACTCTTTCACACACGCTTTAGACTTGCTGACTCTTCTGTAATAGAAGGGCAGCATGGATGGGGCAGTGTTGTTGACCTGGTTTCTCAATGCCTCACATTGCTGCCAATTACGAAGAGGAAAAGGAGGAGGGCTCTTTGGTGTGCAAGCAGCATTGGGAGTGTTGGATTGGCTCTGCCATGATGCCAACACAGCACTGAGCGCCACACTGCCTTGTCCCCAGCAACTGGCAGAGACACACAGCATTGGGAAGGTAGGTAAGCAATGTCACTACTGTCTAACAGGCTTAATATAGAGAGCATAAATTTCAGTTGGACATTATGAAAAAATGTATTTAAAAAAAACCCAAAGTGTTTAAAGGGGAGAGACACAGACATATGGTGTATAAAAGAAAGTTCTTATAAAGCAAAAAATGTGCTGATAAATGTTATCATTGAATTTATTGTTCAAAAATGAAATAAATAAAGGCTATTGTTCTAAGAATCTGTTTGTTTTTGACTTGCTGTTCTACAGTACATGAATTTGGTCCTTTTTTTTTAAACCCATTCTGAAACTAATGGTGCTGTCTTTTGTTTCCAAGCCTTCACAATATTTTAATTTTATTTTATTTTTTGCAGCCAAACATTACAAGAAACTTTTTCATGGTAATTGATAAAGGAATCAATCATCAAGAGGAACGGTGAACTCTATCACCTTGGAAGCCTTCAAACTGGGCAGGCTCTGGAATTCCTGCATCGACGGGAAGTTGGACATCTAGACCTACAAAACTCCTCCTAATCTTATGATTCTATGAAATTGCAGTAGACATACATGCAGGAGCAGAACCAGACTTTAAGCTCATCTCTGTCTGTCTTCCCCTCTCTGCACAGTCTGCAGGCACTTGTATGCGGACTACTTAAATTGTAAACTGCACTCCGTAAACGAACTAAAAGCAAAAGGTTTTCTTTGACCAGAATTTCTAATCTTCTTAACAGTATAATCCTATAAATCAGAAGTAATGCCCATTGAGTTCAATGGGGCTTAATCCCAGGAACTGCATATAGCACCTCATGTTGTTTAAAGTATATCCCACCATTTTCTTTCAGAGGAACCAAATGTGGGCTTCATGAAATGTAAAACACCAGTGGTTATACTAAGTGTCAGGCAAGTGTAGTGGACAGAATGTTGGTCATAGATTGAAAAGACTTGGATCTTAAACCTTGGCCAACCTTGGGTATGTGAAGCCTGGAAAAGGTTGGTTAGAACTAGATTTTGTAATGTGTATGTCTGAAAAACTTCCACCTCCTTTCTCAGCATGAATATAGGCTATGTTCAACAACTGGTATACTCAAAGTAAAGTATGAATGTGTGTGTCAATTAATTTCAATAGACCTACCCTGAATATGACTTGGTTGGATATCAACCTCTATGCCCTACTAGTGTAATCACTTATTTAACAACATAGCCTTAACCCTGCCTCCTTTCATAGAATACCAGGATTTAAAGTAGTTACAGTAATGTTGTACTATGGCAAATGATGTCTATAATAATAGGCAATATACCTATGCACAACTGAGAAAATAGATGTATAGAAAGTGATTCCTTTTCTTTTTTGTTAAGTGTGTGCATTATACAAACAGCAGGTATCCTATTGAAAATTTCCTCTATAATTATTCACTCTATAAGTATTCACACTGCCTTTTATATAAAAGAAGGCAACGAGTAAAGGTGTTGCTGCCTTAAAGAAAATGGCAAGATTGTGGGAAACATCTTATGAAAATGCTAATGCCAACTAATACAGTGATACCTCGGGTTACATATGCTTCAGGTTACATACACTTCAGGTTACATAAGCTTCAGGTTACAGACTCCGCTAACTCAGAAATATTACCTCGGGTTAAGAACTTTGCCTCAGGATGAGAACAGAAATCGTGCAGCGGTGGTGCAGCAGCAGCAAGAGGCCCCATTAGCTAAAGTGGTGCTTCAGGTTAAGAACAGTTTCAGGTTAAGAACAGACCTCCAGGACAAATTAAGTTCTTAACCTGATGTATCACTGTAAATGCCAAACATGATTTTTCTATGAATGGAGAATAGCAGGCTTTTGTGAGTTCTTCTTGCATAACTTGTTGTAGTGTTTCGGTAGGTTTGTGTTGCTAACAACATACTCTTTTAAAATGTTGGTTCGTCTTTGCCAAAAGTTGAAAATATAATGAGTGCCCTTAGTTGGTTCGGGTTCTCTCATTTTCAATCGTTAGCAAACAAAATGAGCTCAAGACAGAGTTGCCAACTTATCTTCTTCTTCTTTGGCGATCACTTGTAGCCTAGTAAGATTGTCTTCCCTAAACATGGTCTTAACAGTGTGTCCATAAGTGACTGTGGAGGCCAATTCTGGATCCACACGTCCTTCCACAGTGGGAACATTGGTTTCCGGGCGGGAGTTGATCACGGTGTGGATTTGCCAAGCATGCCTTCCTCTTAGCGTGTTTCTCCCTTGCACCCTGAGTTCGAGTGTCTTCAAAGCCCATGACACCTTTGGTAAAGGCTGTTCTCCAATTGGAGCACTCATAGGCAAGTTTTTCCCAATTGTTGGTGTTTATACTACGTTTTTTAAGATTTGCCTCGAGACAGTCTTTAAACCTCTTTTGTTGACCACCAGCATTACGCTTTCCATTTTTAAGTTAGGAATAGATTAGTTGCTTTGGAAGACGATAATCAGGCATCCTCACAACATGACCAGCCCAATGAAGTTGATGTTGAAGAAGGCCACCATTGACCAGAGATAATGTCATCTCCTCTACTCAACAATGCTTCCCCAGCTGGGATGGGAATGGTTGAAGTTCTAAATTTGTGCTCCTGGACCACTTTCCTCTGTTACATCTAACTGCATTCATAGTGACAGACAAGAAAGGAAGAGTCCTTGCTTACCTTGCCTTCCCTGAAGAAATATTTATGTCCGAAGCCACATGACAATATACATGAATTGACCAACACTATCTGATGGGAAGGAACTCTGAATTATCTATGGCAAAGGCTTTTCCCAGCCTGACTACTTAATATCCTTTCAAGAGAAGATGCTGACAATGAAACCATGTTTGTTGGCACAACATGGTCTCTCTACCACTGAGCTCTGAGCTCTCTCCATAACACTCTCCTGCCAAGCACTTAAAAGTGGCTAAGCAAACTCCTCTCCTTTCAAAGGTGTCTATCTTCCACCAGGTCCGTGTCAATGTATTACACATTTCTTTTAGGCTACCCACTTCATTGTGATCCTGTTGTGCGCATTTAGGTTTACAACAAGAGGAGGCAAACCTTCCCAGACAAAACAACAGACAGCTTGTGAGGCAAAGCCCTCGAGCTTTGAGGTGCTTGTTTGCCTGAAGGGTGAACATAGTTCACTGCAGCTCAGCAAAAGTTCCATTGTGTTAATAAATGTACAGCGTGTAGCTGACAAAATGAAAAATGGAAACTCGGTTATAATACCCTAAAGGATCTCCGGGACATGTTCAACTGGTGGGACTTCAATTTGTATCTTTAATAGGACATTAAACTGGTTGAACATCAAACCCGTTTCACAGAGGTATGGAATGCAAAGGCAGTCTTGAGGGGAGAACTGAATTTGAAATGTAGTTACAATGAAAGTGCAATTTTTCACTTTATTTGTTTGCGCTTTTCTTTTTTATGAATTTGGGAATACCGATGTTCCTAAAGAAACCCCACATATATTGTCACAGAACATTAAATGCATCACCGTAGTGCAGAAATCATAATAAAAGCTGCTTCAGTTATTCTGCATCTAATTAATTACCTTGTCCAGGTCTACAGTTGCCCTGTATATTAACGCATGTAGCATATCTGAATATATACCCTTTTTGATTCCTTGTACAGTGGTACCTCGGGTTACAGATGCTTCAGGTTACATACTGTAATGGGTATGAGTTACTCGTGCATAAACTGCCGCCTCTCTAGGCTAAAATGCCTTGTTAAACCGTTCTGACTGCACAGCCCATCTCTGCGTGGCTGTCTCAGTCGCTAGCAGAATCTGTCTGTGGGCGTTTCTTAAACCCCTTCCAGCATAGAAGCTGTTTGACTCCCAGTCTCCTCCTCCTCTCACTGCGTGGGAGTCTTCTGCGCAGTGAGGGCGTGGGTAGTGGAGGACCTGTGCTCTCCTCACTGATGTCCAGAGAAGAATCCCGGAGCTCTCTCTCCGCTTCCCCCATCTGCCCCCCTTTATCCCTGGTGTTGCGCTGATTTCCTTCCCCCTCTACCGAGCTGCTTCTCCCCCTGGTGCTGGGTCCTTCGCCAGCAGAATCTGGGAGCCTCCCCTTCGCCTCTCGCTCTGATGTCAGTTCCCTGACACATACGCTTCAGGTTACAGACTCCGCTAACCCAGAAATAGTACCTCAGGTTAAGAACTTTGCTTCAGGATGAGAACAGAAACTCGGCAGCGGCAGCGCAGCGGCAGTGGGAGGCCCCATTAACTAAAGTGGTACCTCAGGTTAAGAACAGTTTCAGGTTAAGAATGGACCTCCAGAACAAATTAAGTTCTTAACCCAAGGTACCACTGTAAAGGAATCAGGAAGAAAGCTAAAAGGATGCCAATTTCAGTTTCTCATTTTTCCAAACTTAATTTCAGCTTTCCACATTCCCACATCAGCTTATAGATTTGTTTGTTTGTTTGATTGATTGATTTTTAAAAAACCTCTTCATTAAAATTCATTGCATATTAGTGTACATTACCCATAATATACACATTTTTTATATTCCAGTATTGCCTTATATACACGTTTTTGCAAAGCATGTTTTCCTCAATATTTATATTTTCCATAATATAATGTATTTTTGTATGTTATTTTCACTAAAGTGTGCATTTTATACACCTGTCACTTTAGTTGTATGCATTTTTGTGCACGTTGCTTGGCTGGTGAACTGCACTACAAAATTCAGATAAATGAAAACCTTGAAGGGTGACTATGTCTCAGTTCGCATAGTGTTTCGGACAGTGGTATATTTGCCTTCAAATGCAGACATAATTGAATTTCTCCCCCATCTCTAACCGAGCGACAGGCAACTGAGCAGGCTAGGATTCTGGTGAAGCGTGAAAAGGAAGCCATTGTGATCTATGCACACTCACCAAAGATCCGTAAGCAACCTCTTCCTGCTTCCCTTTGATGGGGTTGCTCAGATGATGGAAACAGCGAGCTGAGAACTCAAGTGACTTGAATTTTGAGGCCAGGCAAGGCTGAAGAGCTATTCCTGGCAGCGTGATGGATAGGCAGAGGGATAATCTTGGCTAACTCTTCTTCCCAGGCTCATTCATGCTTTCTTAAGTTTCCTTGCTTTCCAGTCCATCAGTGTCATAGCTTTCAGAGTCTGACAGGCTGAGATCATTTGGGACGCTCTCGGGGTTAACGCACCAGGTACTTACAGCTGGAAGCACAGCTGGAGCCACAGTTGCCACTGATTTGCATTAACATCTGACAGCGGGAAGTATTGATGCATGTGATGTTCCTTAGGTATGTTTAATCCCTGCCAATTCTCACTCCTGTTTCTACACAAATGAATAATACTCCTGTTCTCTCAAATAACCTCTGACTATACTTCCTGCTGACCACACAAGAACCTGGAAAAAAGTTGTATTAGGGAGCAGTGTAGGGAGCCAGTGTGGTGTAGTGGTTAAGAGCGGTAGTCTCGTAATCTGGGAAACCGGGTTCGCGTCTCCACTCCTCCACATGCAGCTGCCGGGTGACCTTGGGCCACTCACACTTCTTTGAAGTCTCTCAGCCCCACTCACCTCACAGAGTGTTTGTTGTGGGGGAGGAAGGGAAAGGAGAATGTTAGCCGCTTTGAGACTCCTTAAAGGGAGTGAAAGGCGGGATATCAAATCCAAACTCTTCTCTTCTTCATTATCAGCATTCAAGGGCTGAACTGTGGTATGGGACAAAGAGCAGTGTACAAAATAATTTATTTGCTGAATCCAAAAGGGGAAGAATGTGCAAATTCTGGGTTTGGTCATATATGAACATTGGTCAACTGCCCCCAGGTAGGTGGTTATTAAGAACAGACATGGAGAAACACTTTCCCTCCAGATGTGGTTCTAAGCCATTGGCCATCCTGACTGAGGCTGATGAAATTTGGAGCCGGTCAACATCTGGAAAACCACAAATTCCCCATCCTTGATGTAGAGCAGCCTTTCTCAACCTGTGAGTCCCCAGATGCTCTAGCAAGGCCAGAGCTGAGGGATGATAGAAGTCCAACAGCATCTGGGGACCCACAGGTTGAGAACCGCTGATGTAGAGGCTAATGGCAATGTGAACTGGGCCTTATTATGGACCCTCCCAGCAACTATTCCAGGAATTCTGGTAGCTGGAAGAATTCTGTGTTGCTCCAGTTGCAGAAATTGCTGCCAGATATTGATGGTTTTATCTATCAATTATCATATTATTATTTAGAAACTAAGTTAGGAACCCTGATCACCAAATATAATTTCAACAATACAAAGAGAAATTGGTGGTTCATCAGACTTTATATCAGAGATCAGGAGCCTCTGGCCTTCCAGGGCTCTCTATTTGACTATCTCCATCTGATGCACATTCCCATCCACAGGTCACACACCATCTACTCATAATCCAGACCTCAACAGGCCTGCTCTACACCCTCTTCAATGGTTTTGTTTTTCTATGACTGGAATTAGCCTACAGCACAAAGGTAAGAGCCAAATCCATTGCTCTGCCCACCAATAGCATGAGAACCCCAAAAAGTTGCCCACAAGGGAGTGCAGTCCTCAGGCTGAAAGAAGTTTCTTAGATAAATCAGAAAAGACCTCACTTTAAGTTTATACTCAGATCACAAATTTGAGACCAATGATGACAGCAGAATCAATACTGTTACAAAGAAGCTGTGTGCTGTTCTTTGTTCAAGCTGGCAGCCAAAAATAAATCAGTGTATAACATGCAGAATTCCCAAAGGTAATAATGGATGTTGCCTTTGAAAACACCACAGATGAAAACACCCTCTTCTGGCGCAACAACAGGCTGAAGAGGAATTGCCCAGGACCTCGTTTCCACATGTTGGAAAATGAGGTGGAAAGGTGAACTGTACCATTTCTGGCTCCAAGTGGAGCAGGTGAATGTCTTGCTTTTAAGAGGGATCTAATTGTAACCTAGGGGAACATTTACAGTGTGATTCAATACAGGCTATTCCTTGGGTTCTAATTGTGGGGACCATTGGCATCAATTTCCCCTCCCTTTGATGCCAACCAAGGCCTCATGACTCTCTATAGCTAGATTTATCCATCCATATAGTCGACAAGATGAGCATGGAATGAATCAGACCAAACTTCCTGGGATGGATGGAGATAACAGAAGATGTAAGCAATAGATATAGGAGAATCTATTGAAATTTGAAACCATTATAGATTTTTTTTCTAACTGCATTTCCAAGTGAACACACAAACCTATCACCATCTAAATTATCATTTGCTTAAGGCTATATTCCTTATTCTGGATGAGGTCGGCTTGCATAGGATATAATTTTCTAGGTTTTGTAGAACAGAGGATTTCTGCTTCAGTACTAACATAAATCCTTGCCTGGGGGCTGGGTAAATTTTCAGCTGGCAGCAGTTATTTTTCCAAGCTAAGGTTTGCTTATAAAAGCTGCCCACACCCCTCCTTCAGCTGCAGAGGAATGTCTAGCAGTAGTGAGAGCTATGATGAGACAAAGACTCTTAGTAGCACATATGATACGTTATTGACACAGGTGTGAAAAAAGACACCCCTGAACCTACAAGAAGCAGCCAGTCAGCTTGCCACGCATTTTCATGTATGAGAAAAGTGAGGAAAAGAAGATAGAATAAGACATGGTCTCTGTTCCTCTTTCACAATGCCAGCTTTCACAACGAGAGCATAGAAATGGATTAGGAAAGTTCTCAAATTTGACATTTTGTTCCTGTTCTTTCCCATTGGCACATTAATCTTTGAATTAAAAACAACTTTGTAACAAAATTGCACATTTAAATGCCTATTTTTAAAACTCAGGGCCATATGCAGAAGGCAGTGCAATGATTCATGCTATCGTAATGGGACACCCCCCTCTCCTTCCCCCATGTGGCTTTTCACATATCTGCCCCAGTGGGTCAGAAGAACCACAGGACATTGTTCAGAAGGAAGAGAGGAGGGATAGTTCTACCGGTCTAACACAAATGCTTTCCCTGATGGAACAATCTCCTTTGCACTACTTTGAATACAAGCTATATTTCACCCCCTCCCTCAAAACACACATTTCTGAATGTGTTCTGATATGTTTTTTGACTCAGCTGTGTTGCCACTTTGTAAGGAGTGTGAAATTTGCTACATTCTGATCCACAAATTAATATGGGGAATAAGGATCCAGTCAGTCTGCACTCACAAACTTCAAATTCTTCAAGCATCCTTATTTCCCTGCTAGCTTCAGGAATGAGGTGACTGGATTCCCAAATTGTGGGACTTACCTGAGCAGAGAAAGCTACCAAGATGGAGAGAATGGAATCAAAATAGTTCTTTTGCATGTAAAATATAGGGGGGAAACTACGGATGGAAATGTTTCACTAATATTTCTATGACCTTTACCAATGTTCTTTTAACTTCATTCACATGATTTTTTTGCAAAAAGTTCCTTCAGGGTTATGTGAGAATTTAATCGTCCAATGCATAAGATGGTTCTAGTAGTTGTCTCTTCGCTGAATATTCATCCCCTCTGATAATAGCTTAGAGAAATGGATTCTCCGGCTTCTACATTCCCAGAAGCTTCTGAAAAATACTTTCATGGAATACTTAACATCTCTGAACAGTGAACTTCAGATTTACACATGAATGTACACTCATGAGGTCCATCACATGTTCAAAGAAAAGCTGCTTGTGGAATGTACCACCTCAGATTGCTGTTGGTGATGATGCTGAGGAATCATATAATGAAAAACTTATATGTATAGAAAACCAAATGATCAGGAAATGGGTGCATGGGCAATCTTATGGACCAGCTACTTAATGGGGGGATAGTTTCATAGGGGGACCATTTAACCTAGGATTGCACAGCACATCTGGCCAAATCCTGCATAGTAAGCTAAACTGGGCTGATTTGGATCAGCCCAGGATTTGGCCAGATCGCATTGAGGCAGCTAAGATCAGTCAACCTAGCCCAAGAGCAATCTAGGGCTGCCATGGAACATGCTGGCAAAACAGTACCCAGCAAAACCGAACTGTCTACTCATCAGGGGATGAGCAGAAGGTTCAGCCCTGCTTTCTGCAGGGTGCTGCTTTTCCAGGGCGTTTGGAGCAGTTTTGCTTTCTAATATCTCCATATGCCTTTTCCACCCCTATTACCTACCTGGCAGTCGTGGATGGTGTCCATTAGGACTGGTTTGGGGAAGGCAGAGAGGTCAGCAGGAGATGGAGGCAGGCCCAAATAAAGGCAGAATCAAAACCAATGATGCTCAGAGCCAACTGTTTCTACTTTTGAACCCACCCCTTTCCCTGCTCTACTTGTACCTGCTGAAATTTCTCTCTTATATCCCCTATTTAAAGGCTAAGATTCTTCATTCCTTTGTGTGTGGTAACCCAATGTAGTATTTAAAATGCAATTACATCTTAATTGTTATGAGCCAAAGCTAAACATTCACGTTTTCAAGAAATATATCCACATTTTAAAATTTTAACTTCCTACCCCCCAAAAAAACAGGATGCAATTCCAGCAGCTATAGGCTCCTTTTCTCTGAGCAGAAGCAGCAGTCATAAAGGATGACTCTTTAAACAATCCCCTTGTACACTTAACTGCCCATTAGACATAATAATGGGTGAGTTAATTCACCCTAATTGAACACCAACTGGCCATTAATGTGTTGTTGACAGCAAACAAGAAAGTATTAATTTAATGTATTGCCTGATGTCAAATATCTGAAATTGCTAACATGAAAAGCAAGACTCTGCCTCTTAGTATTAATATTTATAGAATAACCCAAAGGGTGAAAGGAATGCATTAAGGTAACAGACTCCCCCCGCCCATCTTAGCTCTAGCCTCTGCACTACCACACGGCAGATTCAGCTAGTCAGATATTCAGGCTAACACAAAGCATTGAAACTTATGGGCTTGGTGAGTACAGAAATAATTGCAATACTAAGAGAGATGTAATTGGGAGATGCCATAATCGATGTGTTTGCATAATAATAATTTTAATATTTGTACCGCACACATCTTACTGAGTTGCCCCAGCCACTCTGGGCAGTTTCCAATATATATAAAAACATAATAAAACATTAAAAACTTCCCTATACAGAGCTGCCTTCAGATGGTTCAGGGGTCGGATAACTCCATACCCTCCAAAAGTACTCCAGTGAAAATAGGGACATCCTAATGAAAAGTGGGACATTCCGGAATCAAATCAGAAACTGGGACAGCTTCTGTATATCTGGGACTGTCCCTGGAATATAGGAGCACTTGGAGGGTCTGCATTATAATACAGTGGTACCTCGGGATAAGTACTTAATTAGTTCCGGAGGCCCGTTCTTAACCTGAAACTGTTCTTAACCTGAAGCACCACTTTAGCTAATGGGGACTCCTGCTGCCGCCGCGCCGCTGGAGCATGATTTCCTGTTCTCATCTTGAAGCAAAGTTCTTAACCCGAGGTACTATTTCTGGGTTAGCGGAGTCTGTAACCTGAAGCGTATGTAACCTGAAGCGCCTGTAACCCAAGTTACCACTGTAGTCATATAAGGAGTGTGTGTGTGTGTGTGTGTGTGTGTGTGTGTGTGTGTGTGTTGTGGACTGATTTATTCACTCCAGGAATGTAATGATGAGTGTCTGGTCTTTTCCCAAGACAATTCCCCTGCTTTCAAACAGTATACCCTTCAGCCCATTTGGGGTTCTCAAGGGAGGCAAATAACAGGAACAAAGGAAGCTTCGTGAGGTCAGTGTTCACCTCACACTTGCAACCACAACGTTCTCCTCTCTCTCTATTCAGAGATGACAAAAAAAAATTCTCACTCTGAAGCAGGCAAGAATCCTGTTTGACATGTGCTCCTACTTCCAAGGCTTCCTTCCAAGGCGTCTCTAGTCATGCACATTGCCCACTGATGTGAATCATCTCCGAAATGGCAGGAGCAGGCCACTTTCAATCTGCTTTGAGAGGCCTGTTAAACTGTGTGTGGGAGGGTTATTGATATTTTTTTTGTATTATGGTATTTTTTTGTAGTTTTATATTGTAAACCGCCCTGTGATCTTCAGATGAAGGGCGGTATAGAAATTTTAATTCATAATCATAATATTAATAAATAAAGCTCATCCCAAAGAGGCAAATATCAAAGTCCTTAAAATACTTCTCTGGTTGAATTTTAGTTAGGTGTTCACTTACACTTTCAGTGTTCTTTCTTTTTTCTTTTTAAATCATTTTTATTGATTTTCCAATAAAAAACATCCAGTTAATATATCCAATCATAATACTCCAATTAAAATAAAAAACTAAAATAAAAAAACCTTCATCTCATCTTCCTTTTTCTTTTACTTTTTTCTATTTTTCTTTTTTCTTTTCTTTTATCTTTCCTATAGTTGCTTATGTTCTGTGTCATGTACTTCGATATTTTTTATGGTTTTTTTAGTCCCCCCCCCATTACTATCAAGGAATTTTCCTTTGTAATTTTGGTTGTCTATATTTATATGTACCTGTTTAAAGCAAAATAAAAGTTTAAAAAATAATAAAATAAAATAAAATAAAATAACCAAATTATAGTCCAAATTATAATTATTAATTTTTCGGGGCTCCCCATGGTCTGGATCTCTGAAGCATATCTCCACATCTCAGTCCTGCCTCTCCTCGTTGTTTCCACATTTTCCACATCTCGATTTTGACGCTTTATAATTCCCATCCCTGAGTCCACGATTCTCAATCATGTCAACACTTTCAGTGTTCTTATTGTGGCTGGAGTGCTCTTGCTGCTGCCCCCCCAAAAAAAAACCTAGTTTAACAAGTAGTTTCAGTGCAAACCACTTTGTGCTAATGGGACAAGCACATTGAAAGACACACTCTCACTCCCAATCAGCTGGGAGTGCACTTTTAAAGGAGGTTGCTAAAACTGCATATCAGCTGATGGGCAATTGTAATGTTCTGCTTCCAACTATAATAGGCACTGATCTCCTGATGTGATTATAAGTTCAGGAAAGGTCCTGATTCTGGATTCCAGTTCCAAAGAAAGCACTGAGAGCACACACAATGGTTCTAGAATCAGCTGAAGGTTCTGCTTAGCTCTGGATCACAAACAGGCTATCATAGGATTCATAGGATTCCACTGTCTTCCATGCTGGCCTGTGGGCTTCGTATTTGTGATTCCTTTTTAATTAGAATGTTTACTATTTATTTTTTCAAACAATCAAAGGCTTTCAACAAAGACCTGAACAAAGTGAAGTACTTTCATTGTAAACACATTTGACATATGCTTATATAGCCAAGACTACAAAGCTAGATATAGAGAGAGATGCTGGACTGCTGGGAGGGGAGCAAAGTGCTAACAAAGACATTTCAGTAATGAACAGTCCCCATTCATGAGGTTTTTAGGACTCTTGGGTTTCTACTGCACTGCACTTGAATAGGTAGTTGTGTGGACTTCCAAAAGGTGTAATTCCTTTATTCATTGGGTCTCCATTAAGTTCAATCATACATCCTAACAAGCCTAATAAAATTTGACTAGTGAAGGCAGGAAGAGTGGAGATATGAAGAGATGCAAAAGTAATCTGTCTTCAAATATCAATTAAGTTTAATGTTTTGAATAAATGGACAATCTCAAAAAGATTAGCTTGACTTAAAGTGCCCATTTAAATGTTTCAGTTCTGTGATCCGAAGGCTTGACGAATGAAATTATAACCATTGGTCTGAGTTTGCAGATGTAATGTTTGCATTGATTCTTCCCCCTCCCCATGCTTGCCTACTGAATGTTGTAATGGAAAGAGCTATTAAACTTTATTAATTCACAGCTTCCCTCCTCCTTATATTTCACCAATTGTCTTTTCTGAATGAAGAATTGTGACTGAAAATGATACGGCGTCAGCATCTATTTTCCCAGCTATGGATCTTGGCAACTGGATCACACGTTTATTATTATCCATCTATGTTTGTCTCCCAGTCTGTCTTTTCAAGAAGAAATTACAGTATATTTTTGAATGACTTGTAGCAATCTTTAACCACTGAACCCTTTAATTCCTTACGTTGCTGGCATGTGAAGCTAGGGGGAAGGCTTTAAATGGGGAAGCAGAATTAAAATGGTAAATGGCCGAGCCTTTCCATATTTGATATGCTGCCAGTTTTGTAGTGGAAAGAGAGAGTGTGCCTAACAGACCCATGTTTATGGATACTGAAGATATCCAATTTATACTTGCAGATATAGAATTCACCAAAGGAGCCTGGTGGGCTGAAAATCCAGTTTACAGAATTGACTGCACAGTAACATCTGCTATAATGATGTTCATTCGGTCTGGTTGACCAGATGGCTCTTAACATCTCAGATTTTCCTCATCCGTTTCTCAGCGTTCACCCCTCCTCCCACCTTCTCCTCATCTCCCTTCTATCGATTGCCCTTCCGCTCAGTCCTGACTTCTTGAAATGTTGATTCTGTGCATATGGAATATGTTGCCAGGCGCACTTATCTTTTTCACATCAGTGAGCTCGGAAGAGGTTGCTTAGCCTGCCTTCTCATCTCGGTGTAAGATTTCTTTATACAAGGGTTTTATCTGAGCCTGCTACTGAGCCCATCAATATATTCCCTGTGTGTGCTTCATATATATTGAAGTCAAACTGTGAGTACACAAGTAATGCAGATCCGATCCTTCTACCCCAAAATGCATTGACACAGTGAGTTTGCATATTCTATTTTCACAGAATACTGTAATCCTAGAGTTGGAAGAGGCCATTGAGGCCATTTGCTCCAGCCCCCCCTGCTCAGCACAGGCTCTACAACATAGAATACTCTACAGCATCCCTGACAAATAGGCACTGAGCCTCTGTCGAAATGTGTCCAGCCAAGGAGAATCCCCAGTGCCCATGAGAGTTTGTTTCGCTGTCAAAAAACTCTTACAATTATTAAGTATCTCCTAATTATCTCCGCCAATATTTGCTTCACTGCAATTTCCACACATTTGTTTCAGTCTGTTCTCTGAAGCAACAATGAACAAGTCATATAATCATAGAATTGTAGACTTGGAAGAAACCCCAAGGGTAATTTAGTCCACCCCCTGCAATGCAGGAATCGCAGCTAAAGAATCCCTCTGTTTTAAAACCTCCTTCTGAAGAAGAGTCTGTTTCATCATCTGCATGACAGTCCTTCAGATACTGAAGACTACTATAATCTCTCCCCTTAATCTTCTCTTTCCCAGGCTAAACATACCTCGTTCTTACAACCACTCCTTGCTGTGCTTGCTTTCTCCAGATCCCTCCCCATCCCAGTCACCCATTTCTGATCACACTCCATTTTCAACAGTGATCAACAGTTTCCTGGAAGTATTCACTTCACCCACACCCCATTGAAAACTGAGCAGAACTGCGCTTGAGATGCAAAATCAGTTTATAACATTTTGAAGATCCACAGAACTATGAGCAGCATGAAGAGAGGGTGTGTCCCCCCCCCAATTTTTGATAGAAACAGAACCCAGGGTCAGTCAAGGAAACTTATTTGGCATAACTTCCATAAGGTAGGTTCCACAACTATTAAAGCTCTACTCTATACTCCTTACTGTTCTCTCATTTTTTTCTGTTTCTTTATTGTACATCATCATCATCATCATCATCTGATAAATGCACATAAAGGATATAGCATGGATCTGTTATTGTACATATAATAAACTGATGGGGAAGGAAATGCACAGATTTTTCTTTCCCACCTACCCCTGCTCTGCCTTACATCTGCGGACTCATAAAACACCACAAAAAAGCGATCTCAATTCTTTGTGCACAAATACACACTTCTACACTGATAAAACACCATACAGAAAGAAAACAGTGTGCCAAATCAATTTTTATATGCAGTGTTCTATTACTTCATACAAGTGTGCATTCTTATCAGAAAACAAGAACAATGCTGGTTTCACTCATGAATACGATCACATCAAGATGGCTTTTTTGCATCTTTTATCAATGTGCATGTATGCTATGTATTGGGATGAAAAGAAACCAATGAATTGAAGGAATAAATAGCATGTGGCAAACTATGCATGCTCAGCAACAGATTCTTCCTTCCTTAACCCAGAGTGTTTGCTCTGTGCAGAAAATACACACACACACACACACACACACACACACACACTTCCAATGCTTCAATTCCACTTCAGACACGGGTCATGATAATTTGGAGCTCTAAAATCTAGGGGGGAACTTAGATGAGCAAAATTTTGTTTTTTTAAAAAAGATATTTATTAAATTTTCCAATTTTTTATACAAACAAAAAAAACAAAGAGATTAAAAACACACACAAATAGTTCATAAAGCATACTTTTCAATAACAAATTTCTCTGACCTCCTCATACCTCCCCTTCTTGTATTCCATTTAAAATTATTTGTTCAGCAAATCCTTAACTTAAAGCATTACAGCTTATAATATCACCTTATTTTCAAAACCCTTTTTTTCCATCCATGTTCCTTTATATCATTACAGCTAGAAACCACTCAATTTCAATCCAGCACCATTCAACTTTCCTTAATTTTACAATATTTCTGTAAATAATCCTTAAATTTTTTCCAATCTTCTTCTGCCGACTCTTCTCCCTGGTCACGGATTCTGCTCGTCATTTCTGCCAGTCCCATACAGTCAATCAATTTCATCTGCCATTCTTCCAGAGTGGGTAGATCTTGCGTCTTCCAATACTTTGCAATGAGTATTCTTGCTGCTGTTGTAGCATACATGAAAAAAGTTCTGTCCTTCTTTGGCACCACTTGGCCGGCCATGCCCAAGAGAAAGGCCTCTGGTTTTTTCAAGAAGGTATATTTAAATACCTTTTTCAATTCGTTATATATCATTTCCCAGAAAGCCTTAATCCTGGGGCACGTCCACCAAAGGTGAAAGAATGTACCTTCATTTTCCTTACATTTCCAACATTTATTATTGGGCAAATGATAGATTTTTGCAAGCTTGATTGGGGTCATGTACCACCTGTATATCATTTTCATAATATTCTCTCTTAAGGCATTACATGCCGTAAATTTAATCCCGGTGGTCCACAACTGTTCCCAGTCAGCAAACATGATATTATGTCCAACGTCTTGTGCCCATTTAATCATTACAGATTTAACCGTTTCATCCTGAGTATTCCATTTCAACAGCAAGTTATACATTTTTGACAAAGTCTTAGTTTTGGATTCTAACAATTCTGTTTCCAGTTTAGATTTTTCCACCTGGAAACCAACTTTCTTGTCTGTCTTGTAAACCTCCATTATCTGATAATAATGCAGCCAATCTCGTACTTTATCTTTCAGTTTCTCAAAGCTCTGCAATTTCAGTCTGTCCCCTTCTTGTTCCAAAATTTCCCAGTATTTTGGCCATTTGGCCTCCATGTTAAGTTTTCTCTGAGCCTTAGCCTCCATTGGTGACAACCACCTTGGAGTTTTATTTTCCAATAAATCCTTATATCTAATCCAAACATTAAACAGTGCTCTCCTGACAATATGGTTTTTGAAAGCTTTGTGTGCTTTAACCTTGTCGTACCACAAATATGCATGCCACCCAAATACATTGTTAAAGCCTTCTAGATCCAAAATGTCTGTATTCTCAAGAAGCAGCCAGTCTTTCAACCAGCAGAATGCTGCTGATTCATAATAAAGTTTGAAGTCTGGCAGGGCAAATCCACCTCTTTCTAGATGAGCAGAATTTTGGACACATTTCTATTCACTGGGGAATGCAGAAGAAGGGTTTCTCCAACTGATCTGAGAAAACAGGGATCTACATACAGGAGAAAATGAGCCCAAAGGGATATCATTGAACTTACCTGTGCATGTATTCTGAGGGCAGCTGTTTCTCTGGAGAAACTAAATGAATAGGCCACCTATAGTTCCACTGAACAGAAGGTGGCTTCTGAAAGATAGCTAGGTAAGCTTCAGAGTGCTATCACTAGCTTGGTTATTTAAAAAGCCGTATTACTGGCAAGCCAGGGAGCATGCAGCCAGCCAATTAGCAAAATATCACAATAAGCGCAAATGTCATGAAAGTATTTGAATCATTTCAGCAAATAATCTTAAACCTCCTAATACCACATAGCAATCTTGCTGATATATAACATAGCATGGAAGGGGGAGTGCTCCCTTTTTCAGCTGTTGTTACAGATGCAGAGAGAGATTTTTGGAAAACGTAAAGCGCAGTCGGGAAGATTTTTGCTATTAGGTAGATAAAAGAAATTTCAAACCAATTGAATGAGTTTGCCATTTCAAAAACTACCTATGTGGCAGGCGTGCCACAGGACTTCTCAGAAGCAGGATGTCAGTAGCAGGCGAGCTTTGATCTGCCTCTGTGTACTTGTGAGCTTAAAAGAGGGTAACTTCCTGGCAATGTCAGCATTGTTCAGGAGATTACTGCTATCTGCCCCCTTCTGCTTGATGGAATTTGGACAAGGCGGGATATCGTCTAGCTAAGCTTGGCAGCACTTTGAGCTGTACGTGATTTCAGGATTGAGGTACTGGAGATCACACATCACTGAAGGTCACATCAACCACGCTGGCAACCTTTTTCATTAATCCTCTGCGTGTGGATGCTGCTGGTGCGTTATTTGGTAGTGAAATGGTACTGTGCAGACAATGAAAAGCATCATTTATTATTTGCAGCATCTGTCTTGGGAGAAAATGGAGGTGTGCATCTTGGGGGGAGCGTTGAAGTCAAACTGTTGGAAGGTTACAGCACCTGCTGTGGCTGTAGAGACTGATATGGGAGAGACATGTTTGGTTGCAGCTGGGGCAGATGAAAGCGCCTGGAACCATAACTCGGTGGTAGAGCATGTGTTTTGAATGAAGAAGGTCCTAGAGTCAACCCCAGGGATTGAATTTCATGGCCCTCTGGATGTTTCTGGACTATTACTCCTTAACCATTGACCAATGTTGGCAGAAGCTGGAGTCCAACAACATCTGGAGGACCACAGGTTCTCCACCCCTGAATTAAATGGATCAGGTAGCAAGAAACCGTGATGGAAGCCAGAGCACACAGAGACGCTGTTTACTTTCCCGCCACAGCAGTACCTATTTATCTACTTGCACTGGTGTGCTTTCAAACTGCTAGGTTGCCAGGAAGTGGGACAAAGCAATGGGAGCTCACCCCGTTGTGAGGATTTGAACCACCAACCTTCTGATCGGCAAGCCCAAGAGGCTCAGTGGTTTAGACCACAGCACCACCCGCGTCCCTGCCTCAGAATTATGCATAGCTTGAATGTAGCCTACTGTACACTGTACTGTACATAGGCAAGCTGGATTTCTTGCTCTGCCCACATTTCTACCACTGGCCCTGCCCACCACTGATACACGGTCCCCAAGAGGTTGCCCATGAAGAAATGTGGCCCTCTGGATGAAAAAGATTCCCCACTCAAATGCAGGCTGCTCAAGCCATTTCATGTACACGATGTCAGCCCCATGAGTTAGGACAGCGCTTATCCCCACATTTAATAATGGAGACTAAGAGATGGCATCTACTCAAAGGTACCTAGTGGAGCCATGGTGAAGATGAGACCTGGACCATGTGCACCTTACCTCAGTGCTCATTTACTTAACCACTATTCTATACACCACAATTTCTTCTTCCTCCTCATCCCTTCTCTGACAGAAGGTTGGTCTGCCACTCAGTTCCCAGTTCACTTAAGTGCTGGACATCTCTACACAAGGATGAATCTGATGCCTGCTGTCTAGCCCTGATTTACTATGTGTTTTTCCTGCGTTGGCTGATGTTCTGATGAGATTCTAGCTACGTCTCCCGTAGAAAACTGTCTCCTGAGCACAGCAGCAGGTCTACTCATTCAAGGATGCCTGGAGGGTTAATCTGCCTATGCGTTGTTTAATGCGCTCCCCACCAAAGTTTCCAGAGATCATAGCATATTGGGGTCTCAGCATGGAGCCACGAGGCCTGCTGACTGTCAGTTCCTCTAATGGTGCACATCTACTGTTTCAAACTCCATCTGTGCCCTTCCCATAATAAACCCATAATTCATACGTTCCCTGTTTTGTAAGCAAGTATGTGATGTCTGTCTTATAAATCTGCTCCAGCCACCACAGACCACGGACGGGGGAGAAAGTCAATTCGGTTCACATTGAAAGATGCAAGTATCATACCCTCCAATATTTCTCCAGTGAAAATAGGGACATGCTAAGGGAAAAGTGGTACATTCTGGGATCAAATCAGAAACTGGGACGGCTTCTGTAAATCTGGGACTTTCCCTGGAAAATAGGGACACTTGGAGGGTCTGCATTATAATAGTCATATAAGGAGTGTGTGTGTGTTGTGGACTGACTTATTCACTCCAGGAATGTAATGAAGAGTGTCTGGTCTTTTTCCAAGAGAGTTCCCTTGCTCTCAAATAGTATATCCTTCAGCCCATTTGGGGTTTTCAAGGGAGGTAAATAATAGGAACACAGGAAGCTTCGAGAGGTTAATGTTCTTGTTTCGAAGAGAAACTTGCCATTCCATCTCTCCTTCTATGTGGCCTTGCCTCCTGTGCAGACATAAGGCTCCACTCAGCTGTTCACTGCATGGCTGCGAAAGGACACTGCTGTCGCCACTGCTGCAGGGGGAAATGTATTTAACTGCAAATTATAGGCCTGTTAATGAAACGGGATGATTTCAGCTGAAATAAACTGGTAAAAGGCAATTCGCGGAAAAATGTCCCTCTGGGAGCATCTTTAGAGCTGAGTGCCAGACCGTAAAGAACACGTGGCTTGCATTAGGGCCATGCGAGAGATCTGGTAGCACTTTGATTAGAGCAGGAAGACACTGGGAGCACAGCTGATCCCACACTCATTTCCTAGGACGGAACACTGTTGGGTTCAACAGACCTTATTTTCACGTAAGTGTCTGAGGACTGCAGCCCTAGCGTCACTGCAACCTTGGGTAGACCTAGTGGCAGCTCCTGCTGCCAGTTTGTTTTGGCAGTACCAGCTGCACAACTGGCAGAAATTAAGCAGGCGAGGATTTCCACATCATTGCAACTCCATGCTGGGAAAAGCTTTACCTGCTGAATTTCTAGGCAAAATCACAAAGCTCCCTTACACCAGATCAGACCATCGGTCCATCTAGCCCAGGTGTTGGCAACCTTTGGCCCTCCAGATGTTTCTGGACTACAACTCCCATCAGCACCAGCAAACTCAGCCAATGGCCAGGGGTGGTGGGAGCTGTTATTGAGGAACACCTGGAGAGTCAAAGGTTTCTACCTCAAAATGGTCTAAATTGTCTGACAGCAGCTCTCCAGAGTTTCAGACAGGGATCTCTCCCTGCCCTAACTGGGGCTGCCTTTGCTTGTAAGTGTATGTGCTGCCACTAAGCTGTAGTCATACAGAGAGGTTTTTTGTTTTTTTGTTTAGCAGGAACTCAGAGGAACTGAGTTCCCATACCTTTAAAAAAAATTATTTTTATTTTTTGTTGGGGGGGGGCTGGAATGAATATACATCCAATGCCTTAGCAAAAAAAAAATTGGCCTATATCTGTAATCAATAAAGTTGTGGCCATTTCTATTCCAGAGCATTGTTTGCTAATACTACTAATGTATTATTGATACCCCACCCATCTGGCTGGGTTTCCCAGTCACTCTGGGCATTTCCCAAAATATAATAATAATAATAATAATAATAATAATAAAAAAAAAAAAAATAAAACATAAAACATTAAAAACTTCCCTAAACAGGGCTGCCTTCGGATGTCTTCTAAAAGTCAGATAGTTGGTTTTTTTCCTTGACATCTATTTGGGAGGGCATTCCACAGGGCGGGCGCCACTACTGAGAAGGCCCTCTGCTTGGTTCCCTGCAACCTCACTTCTTGCAGTGAGAACTGCCAGAAGGCCCTCGGTGCTGGACCTCAGTGTCTGGGCTGAACGATGGGGGTGGAGATGCTCCTTCAGGTATACTGGGCTGAGGCTTGAGTTTATTAATCAAATCTTACATTTCGCCACTGCCGGGGGGGGGGGGGTAACGGTGGCACTGCTATTGGGCCCGCAGTAAACAAACAAACAAACAAACTTTGTAGTGAGTTCCCCCACCCTTTTTCCAGAAAAGAACACTGAACATACAAACTGTTAAAAGTTCAACCCCTGCCCTCTAAAAAAATAAAATGGTGCAGCCCTAGCCATATCTACAGAAGAGATGGGGAATGCTTTTCAGCCCAGAGGTCAGTTTCTTCATAGGGTACCTTTCAGCGGCTTCTTGTTGGTGTTGGGTGGAGCTAGAGGCATAAGCATTGTATTTTTCACTCCATAAGACACACCTTTTTCCTCTTAAATCTAAGGGGAAATGTCTGTGCGTCTTATGGAGTGAATGTGGTCCCTGGGACTGGGAGGGGGGAACCCGGGCTTCCCCCGCCAGCCCCACAAGCTTGGGGAGCAGCGGGAAGGCTGCTCCTTTCGCTGAAGCCTTTCCTTTTGCCTCTCCTTTTGCTGAAGCCAGGAGAGTCCTGCTCTCCTAGCTTCAGCGAAAGGAACCCGAAGCCTCCGGAGTGCAGCGGGAACTCCTGCTGTGCTCCAGAGGCTTCGGGTTGCCTTCACTGAAGGCGAAGACAATGTGGGAGAGGGAGAGTTGCGCAGCACCCCTTCAGCGAAGTGGGAGGAGAAATGGAAGGGGCTCGGTTTCTCCTGCCGCTTCACTGAAGGGGCGCTGGGCAGAGAGGGGGAGAATTTTTTTCCCTTGTTCTCCCCCTCTAAAACAAGGTGCGTCCTATGATCGGGTGCATCCTATAGAGCGAAAAATACGGTAGACAGAGCAATGGATGTGAATCTTGTCTTCATACAGTATATTGCATGCCACTTATGCAAAAGTTTGAGATTTTGAGAACCTCAACCCTCCTCTCTTCATCTAGACAAGCAAGAGGTGTTATGGCAAAGGAGGCTTTGAAGCACTACCAGTGATAGTGTGGCCTGGTGAGAAGGCTTGACCTAGGGACACTCCTGAGGACTGGATAAAGGGACCAGAAGGGCTGCATTTGGCCTGTGGTTCACCACTTCTGATACAGAACTTCCAGCTTAAAAACAAAACTAGCTCTGCTTCTTTAGAAGCAGCTTGACACAGAGGCATTTTCTTGCCTATTCTTTCCTCTGTCATTTGTCACCATGCCAGGAAAAGCCTCGTTTGCTCATTTGCTCCAGACCAGGCTTCTTAGGCACAGAATTGGGGGCAGCTGGGGGGAAGAAATCACAATTCTGGTTAATGCCCACTCTCCTCTCACTTGCTTTGTTTCAGGACTAGTGTTTCAGGACTGGTGTAACTGCATGGTTTGGGGATGTTTGACTGCTTTTGCAGGATCCATTAATATCTGAACCATCTTGTTCCCTGTGGGCGTTCCATTAGCTGAAGCCTGTAAAAAAAGCATCGTTTCTCCCATGACAGCGTTCAGAGGAGCTCTCCTGGGCAGAACTCGATGAGCCAGGGATCATCAGGATTTAGCTTCAGAAACTCTTTTCAGTATCAGGGATCAGGATCCAAAGAAACAATTCATTGAAAATAGTTATCCCACATAGGGGGGGAAAAAGTTGCTCTGGGCTTTCCCAAGAAGTAGAAAAAATGAGGCATGGGTGATTTGTGCTTCCTGTTCCTGAGCTTCTGAGTCTCATCAATGGCAAGGAGAGGACCACATTCTCCGAGGTGCTGACAGGACTTTCTCAGTGGCAATTACCTTTTGTGGGCTGCACTCCCTGGTGAGCTAAGCTGTCATTAAGGACCTTCTGGAGGAAACATTCCTGTACACCCAGGCATTTGATGGCTGAAAGTTATAGTTCCCAGCAACCTTGAAATTATTAGCTGTGAGGAAATCAAAGAAATAAGAGAATTATAGAGTTGGAAGGGACCCTGAGGATGATAGTCCAACCCCATGCAATGCAGTTTTCCCATGTGGGGATTGAACCTTCAACCTTGGTGTTATCAGAACCCACTGAGCTATCTAAGAGAGAGGATATTGTGATGGTTTTTAAATGTTTAGAATTTTTATTTTATTTTAATTGGGCTCCTTGGGAGGAAGACTAGGACAAAGCGTGTTCTCCTTCATGGAGAGCACGTGTTGCGGTGGGGGCCGCCAGGGCACTCCAAAGTTGGGGACGGGCTAATTGATCGTTGGCCACTGATGCGATTGGGGCTTCCCTTGTTGTTGGGAAGAAGTTAATGTTGCCATTTATTGACTGACAGCCAGAAATACTAAAACTCCTTGCACGAGGCTAGGGCTTCCTCTTTTCGCCCGTGCATCGGATTGCCTGTCCCTCCCTCCCTAGAATAGGGTTGTTCGCTTTGACCTTGCTATGCCTGTCATGGGGTCGTCTGCTTTGGAGCGAGGGCCTGGTAGGAATTTTGTCCATCTGGCTGATTGGCTGGGGCCATTTGGTTTTTGCCTACTGCGTAGCAAATCGTCACAACTTGTAAGGTTGCGGTTAGGCATTGGTTTATGGTTTGATTGGTTGAGGGGCATGGATTGGCTGTGCCTGCCCCTCTAATGCTGCTGCTGCAAGGAATTCCGTTAAAGGAATTGGGGGCTAACTATTGCTTGTCCACTCTGTCAAGGGGGCTCGGGCCATAGCAATGAGCTCCTGGTTGCATTTGGGGTGAGGGCAGGTTCCCTGCTCCGCGTTACCCCCAAGTGTATTCCCCTATTCTGACTTTCGCATCGTGTGGAATGTCAGTCTGTCCCCCATGGTGGGGGCAGATAGTCGCAACCAATGCCTAAGCAACCACTCACAAATTTGTATTTTAATAAAGTTGTGGCCAAAATTATGCCAAAAATCTTAAACAAAATATTTTGTGTGATGTGTGAGTTATTGGGGTGGACCTGGGGACCTCGACATGCAAAAGCTATTAAATGAAGATGATGAGGAATAAAGGCAGGGCAAAGGAAGGGTTCAGCTCCCCTCACCCATGTGCAACTTCTGTTGTTATAATTTCGCCCACACTGCTAGGCTCGAGATTTCAACATCGCTGGTGCACCCTTCAAGGACTATCAATAGACACCTGGTCTAATTGCTTGTGGCCAATTGCATTCGCTGAAAAGTGAGTCTGTCAAATTAAGCAGCTGAGGGGCTTGTGGAGCCCAATTCGTTTTGATGCAGTTTGGCACACGTTTATTCCATACGTGCAAAGGGAAAAACCCATGGCATACTGCTGAGGGACTTGTTGGAGTAATAGACAATGGCCAATCCTGTTCTTGTGACTGTAATACATTTTAACTGTTTTTAATTCTGAATTTTAGAATGTTGTAATTTGCCCGGGGACCTGTTGGCAAAGGGCGTGTAAAGAAGTAAAAGAAGGGCAACAACCTATTTCATATTTGTTTATTGTATATCTCTGTGAAGGGGAGACAGATTTTTGTGGTCTCAAGCCAGATCTCAGTTCTACTCATAGTTATAATTCTGTATCTATGTAAGTTTCAATAAAGTTATATATATATATAACTTTATATATATACCCCGCTTTATAATATATATTTTATAATCCAGCCCACACTAGAGTATAAGGTTGGTACATGAATAAGATACATGAATTCTCAGAGAGTGGTTTGTCCATAATTCAAACTCTTAAATGTATTCCATGTCTTTGCTGAAACAAGCACTGGAGATTAGGGTCCTGTTTCCCCTCACAAAGCATTGGCATCACAAAGTACCAAGAGAAACCTCTGCATATTTTAAAACTAAAGACTATAATCCAAATCTTCCTTTATCCTCACTGGCATTTTGAGCCATAGAAACTCACATGTTTCATAAAGCCCAGAGATCCTTCCTGAAGGTATGACTATTTTGAATTTTGAAGGGGAGAAAAATCAATATTTAGGAGGGGCTATCAGTTCATGCAACTGAATTCCTGTCCCGGCAATCATGAATGATCACTGCCACCTATAGGCAAGGACCGGAGTGACATGGAATCCAGCATGAAAGCGAGGATAAGCAGAAACAAGAATTTACATTACAGATTTTTCTTGTTTGAGCAACAGATCACATACACAAAGCTGTTCCTAGCAGAGCAGCCTGGAATAGTCAGATGTGTCTAACCAATCATAGCATTTCCTCTCTACCTTGTCTCTGGTTCATGTAGGATGAACACAGTATATTTTATTCAGCTGCACTCAGATTACTAAATGTCATGCTGGATAAACCTAAAATGTATTGCTGTCCACTCTTCACGTCAAGCAGTTTAATTTTGGATGGTTGCTCTCTGGCTTGATTCATAGTAGAAATTTGCTTGTGGGGTGTGCCTCCCTCTCTTTTATGAAAACTTGCTGTGTATGCTGGCCTCAAGTTGGACAATTCATTCATACAGGTGTAGACCACCAGAACTGATGAACCCTTAACATTTCCAGATGCCTTTTCCAAATGAAGAGTTGCCCCTGCAGATGATCCCTATAAAAATATGATATATGAATGTGCTGTGTGCCTACTTGTCTTCTATTCCAATCCATAATGTCTGGAATCAGATGCCGAGTCCTTCTGAAAAACGCATTCCCATCTGTAAAGTATGCACAAATTACATTTGCATGCAGCTGTAAACACAACAATCAGTTGCTGATGTGAGCCTACATCTGGAAAGGTAACATGTGCAGGAATGGTTCATTCTAGCATTGTCCAACATTGTACCATCCTCCCTGACCACTGGCCATTCTGGCTGAGGCCACCATGGCTGAGGCTCATAGGTACTGGAGCCCAGCATCAGCCAGAAGGCCACAGGTTCCATATCACTGAGCTAAATAGCTGCAGTTTGTAGGTATGCTCTAGATCAGACTCACAATATCTACTTGGTTTTTGTACTGTAACCCCAAGATCCACTAACCAGAGCCAGGTGCAAAAGATACCGTATTTTTCCGTCTATAAGACGCCCCCATGTATAAGATGCCCCCAATTTTGGGGGGCTCCTATTTAAGAAAATGGGGGGAGATTGCACCTGTGTATCAGACGCCCCCAAATTTTGGACATTATTTTTTAGAGGGAAAACCTAGACTTATACACAAAAAAATACGGTACACTTAGAACCAAAGAATTCTGAGCCTAGGAATGTGCTTTGGTACCAAAATTGAACTGAGCTTACAGTCCTTGCACACAAAACTCCACTCCAGATTGCCCTACACGTTCACTGATATAATGGGGGGGGGAGTGTCTTGCTAGGATATAATAAGGCTATGTGGCCTAAGACAACGAGACAGTCTCCTACAGCAAATATTCTGAACTATAAAAACACTTTCTGCTGCTCTGTGCCATTCTATAGATTTCTTTTCTCAATTTCTTCCTACTAACCAGAAAAATAGTGGATATTCAAGCAGTGGAAACTATGGTCCTGCAGCTGATGCGATGGTGAATCTTTATTAAGTATTGACATCTGCAACTATTCTCAGTAATCATTAAATCTGCAGTCACTTCAGTGCTTCACCATTGATTCTTTGTATCAGAGACACACTTTCTCCAAGTGCAGTTTATCCAGAATTGGAGCACTGAAGGAAATGGAGGTAGAGCTGAGCCCTTAATGTTTGATATATACCAACACCAGACTTTTGAGATCTTATAGTATTCACCGCCACTTCATGGTGGTGGCCCCTACAGTGCCCCTCTGCTCAATAATGTTTCTGTCTGAGTAGACATGCATAGAATTGTACTGTTCTCCCAGGTACTTGGGTACAGGACAGCAGCCAAATTCATGGAGTCACAATTATATGCTTCCTTAATGGAGCCACAATTACTGTTCGGAAATCTGTGGATTTATGTGGGATGGTATTCTACAACTACAAATGTGTGGTTTTTGCTTCTGGGATGTGGGGGAACTGGATAGTCACCACATCCCTATGGATAAAACACCTAGCAAACAAAACAACAAACTTGGATGCATTGCAGATTTTCATAGATGGGGTGAAAGCACATGTTTTGGTATCTATAATCTAATCAGTTTGCTTTGTTTAATGAATATATTTTCTCAATTTGGAGAGCTTAAACTTCACAGATTATTTTATATCCTCCCATCTATCGCCAGAACTATAGTTAAAAGCCTTGTACTTCATAAGTGGATGAAATTGATTTGAAAAGGCAATTTCCTAAAGCTCTGCAGAGCTGATGTAAATCAATTATTAGAACTGAATGAAGCTCACCCAGCACTCTGCTATCTCAGAGTGTGAGGAAATTCTTCATTTAGAATCAGCAGAGCTCACTTTTGAACTATGGCCTCAACTTTTAGACAGTTGTAGAAGGCTGGCCACTCATTCGGGAAAGGGTGAAAAGAAATATGTTTTTAGAAAGCCATTTGAAATAAATAATGGGAAGGCTTTATTTGTACGCCTCCTTCAGGCAACTCCTTCAAGCAAGCTGGTGCCAAACATATTTGCTCTATCATTTGCACCACATCATCAAGGCTGAGGGGTGTGTCTCTTGTCATCTGGGCAGCACAGGATCTCCACACACACTGCCCAGGCTTGTCCTCTGGGGAGGTCACTTCTGTGCTGCTAATGCAGTGGTTTCACTTCACCCCTGGAGGCACACTCCATTGTCTCTTGGGACAGACAGATGCCAAGAATATGCTTATTATTCTTATGTGGATATATAACAGATTCCGAATCTTCATGAAACGGTCACTGAGCACCTGTGACATCTTATTATAAGCAATAGTCTGCTTTGTTTATCACACAACATAACAGTATGATCCATTGGAGACAGCGGGTGAACAAATAACCATGCAGAAAATCCCAGGAATAAGAGTCACCTCTGATTTATTTTAACTCCAGTAAGTATCAGCATTCTTCATATAGCTCCTGTAATAAGCCAAATGCTTCACCCACTCCTCAAAACTGCCTGCCCGTCTTTTTCTTTTTTAGTATATAAGCAGATGTTAAACAAATTTTAAGATGCTGAAATTACAAGATTACAGATTGATCTCAAGCAACAGATTATATTTGGTATTTTTTTTAAAAAAAATATGCACCTCTTTTTGCCTTTGGGCTTTCATCTGCACATCTGTACTTTTCTAAGCAGTTCAGAGAGCTAAACGCTCTAGCCACATTCATCTATCACAATTATCACACATATGGTTGAGCATTTTCAGTGTCACTTTAAAAAAAAACACACCCTGTATTAGCATACCATTTGCAGCATAGTTCCATAGCTATGGATGGGGAAGAAATCCAATTCAGTTCACATTTATAGGCGAACTTAATTCACACTTCTGGAAGTAATGTTACACAAACTGGAACACAATTATCCTTCAATGCTCGCATTTCTTCAAATGTTGCCATGCAGTTTTGCAGCCAGGTAATATACACAAAATATGCAGTATGCATAGAAATGCCTATATCAGAAAACAAACAATCAAAAATGTATTGCAATAGGGTGTCAGGGACTGGGAAGAGGAGGAGGAGGAGTGGTGGTAGAGGAGGAAGAGAAAGACAGTATAGATTTACAGCGGGGGTTTGAGGGAAATCACAGCTTAGAGGCAGATGAGGGGGAAAGTTTGGAAATCTTGAGCCAGAACAACATGGGGCTGACACGTTGTCGTTAGAAAGCATTCCAGACCCTCCACCTCCCAGAATCTGGTAATCCTTAAAAGTAGGAAAGCAAAGAGCTTGAAGACAGAGGGCACTTAGCAGCACCCACAGAGGAGATGATGATGACGACAAATGAGGAAGCGGGAGAAAAGAGGGGTAGAGATTCACTCAGGACAACGCCACTATCCAAGGGACTGGGTTCTACAGCCTCTCTCTGTAAAGTTTGAAATAAAAAAGGAGTGTAATAAACCTTTCCTTGTCTTTATGCTTTTCAGGACACCAGCTGGGAGCTGCTGACAGCATCCTGACATAGGGGAAATAGCATAGCAAACAAGCAAACAAACAAAATTAGGCAAAACAGTGTACCCCAAAAATGTGCATATTGGGAGAAATTTTCACTAAACTGCTGGTGAACTTCCATGACAACTTTTTCTTTTTAATTGCAAACTGATGTGGAAATGTGATGAACCGAAAAGACTGGAAAAATGAGAAACTGAGAGAAGCCAAAATTGTCAGACCTCAGCATGACCCGCACTCTCTCTGTACGTACACTTTCTCTAGATATATAATTATTAGGCATTTTATAACACTCTTCAGCTAAAAAAAAGGATCCCCAAATGGCTCCTCAATATCGACTAAGAGAAATGGATGGCCTGACATCATCACACAAGGCAATGTTGTGCAACCTCTGGCCCTATGTGGCCTACAACTTCCATCAGCCCCAGCCAGTTTAGCCATTGGTTAGGAAAGTTGGCATCACAGGAGCAGAGAAGAACCCTGATCCAAGGAGCTTCCCTTCTCCATCTCCTATTCAGTAGCTGCCTGTTTGCAAATGGCAGGGAAACATTGGGATTGATGTCCTTATAGCCCATGCAGTGGCTCCCCGTCTGTGGAATGCTCTCCCCAGGGAAGACCGCCTGGCGCCTTCATTATTAGGCACCAGGCAAAAACTTTCCTTTTGAACCAGACCTTTGGTTGACCTGATCAACATCCCATACCCTTTTAAAATGTGACTCTTTTTTGGGGGGTGTTATTGGGTTATTGTTCTTATTTTGATTTTATATATTGTGACCTTTTCTGCAAACCTCCCTGAGACCTCTGGGTATAGGGCGATAAATAAATTCAATACATATAGATAGATGATAGATAGATAGATAGATAGATAGATAGATAGATAGATAGATAATAAAATGTTTTCCGCACTGGACCTCACCAAGGAGGTGCATAGGAGATATGGGATGCCAGACATGGATTCCCCTACTGTCTCCTAAACAAAAGTGATTAATGTTATTACTGTCCAGAACTTTGTTGGTGTGATAATATTATGCTATACGCAACAGTTGATCTGCAAAACCCATTTAGCACCACTAAACTGTCAAATAATGTTTGCAATGATAGGGTGATAACCACGGTCATGTTAATTAAATTTTATTATCTGGGCCAAACATGATGGTCACTGTTTATACCAACCCCGCGCTTAATAACGATGATCAGGTTTGCAAAGAACATCTTGCCAATGCAACTGTTTACAAGAATAGCTAAGAACCAGAAGGAAAATGCTCCCTTGGGTCTTTTAAATTCCAACTGTTCTTTAACAGTAAGATATAGAGGATGAAATCTAAATTAATTGTGACATCGTCTGTCTCTGCCATGAGAATAATGGCCACCTCCTTCACAATGAATCCACAAGATCAATGCAAGACAAGTATTTCACTTAAGTTAACGCAGATCATGCAGCTGAACCAAAGTCCAAGGACTGAAATGGGAAACCAGTTCATTGCTCCTGCAAATGCGATCACTTGTGCAGAAATAAACATGATTTATATGCAATCAAAAAGTTTCCAGAAATTTAAAAATAGTACTGTTGGAATGAAAGAGAAGACAAATGCATAGGATGCAAAGGGAACTATAATGAATTGTTCTGTGCCAAAATTCTATTTTTAATTTAACATCCGAATCTTTCCTTTTATGTATCTTCAAAGTTTTGGTCGGTTCCGCCCCTTTGGACTGAATCTCCACTGCCATCATTGTGCTCAGAGGGTGCAATCCACCAAGCATTGCTCCTGCAAAATTCACTTTTCACTCCAATGGGGTTTGCACACGCACAGTTCTTCATAGACTGTTCAATGAATTAATCATAATTCAGAAAGCTGAATTACAAAAAGGCCAAAAGGGGCAAAAATAAAGAACAAAGCAGGATGTCAACGGAGCATTTGAGGATCCTCATATGCATTCTAATCCTAAGCATGTTTTCTTAGAAGTACCACTGAGATCAACAGGAATCATTTTTTAGGATTGCAGTCAAGTGAGTGCAAAATGGGAAGCACTGGGAAGCAAACTTTGATTTATTTTGGGAAATGAAACAATAAAGGGGGGAAGTGTGGTCGTCAAGCAGAAATAAGAAACAGAAATGCAGAAAACAGCTGTATGTGACCGAGTTTACCTGATATGGCAGAGACACTCTGCAGGCTGCTTGCTTTTACTTACTGAAAAGGAGAGGGGAAGGGCTGAGGAAGCAGCGCAAACGCACTGGCGGATCAAATCTGCCACTCCTGCTGGTGCATTTGCACCACACTGACCTTCCTCCCTACTCCTCTTGGGGAGCAACAGCAATTTCCCAATGAGAAGCTTGCTCAGTAGTGCCACCTCACCCATCAGATTGCTTCTCTTAAGAGTGCTGCTGGGGCAAACAAACAATATGCCTTTGCATGTTTTTAAAACAAAAGCATGCAGCGTTTCTAAGCGCCAAACACCCCATCACTTTTGATATAGGCAATTGGGTCGCATGTGTCAACATTGTTCAGCTTAACATTTGAGAAAAGTGGTGATCATTTCATAACGTATAGCCACAATTAGAAAGCCACTGACTATCCCTTTAGGAGAGCATCCAAGACCATTACAAAAGCTCTGAACTGAAAAGCATTCACAACGTTTTCCAGGGAATATCCACTGGTATAACAGGCCACATTCATTTGAATTTGTGTGAGTCAGTGGGAAAATTCTGCTCCATCGCTGAATTGATTGCTTTTGAATATGGAAAAAATAGGATATCATTACATAGTGTGATATCTGGTCCTGCTGTCAGGCTTCCCATAGGCATCTGGTTGGACACTGTGATAGCAGGATGTTGGAATAGATGGGCCTTTGCCCGATTCAGCAAAGCTCTTCTTAAATTATTGTGTTCTTCACAGACATATCCAGAAATCAGTCTGTCTCTGCATGCCTAACCAATGTTTAATGTTTTTATACACACACATTTCTTCTGTGCAATTTTTTAAAAACAAATACAAGAACCATTAAAGCATATCCAGCAGTACATATAATGGTGTTTGTTTTATCCATTGACTCTAGACATAAACTTACACTTCAGCATAACCTCTCTGCTTTGAATATTGAGTGGTTGGTGTAACAAGGTCTTGATTTGGGGCATTAACATAGTTAAAGAAAGGGGTCCACATTTCTCGGAAGGTGTATTTATTCGTTATGCCTTTAATTGCTCTCCTATGTCTGGTAAGATGCTCAGACATTGCTGTATCCCAGATATTATTTTCCCATAAGTTCAGGAGCATTTCATTCTGGTTCTTCCATTGCTGAGCTATCGTTAATTGTGCTGTGGTCACTAGGAAGCCTACTAGTTTTCTATGGTGCAAGATGGAGCCTAAGTCCACATTTGTAGTACAGTGGTACCTCGGGTTACAAACTTAACTCATTCTGGAGGTCCACTCTTAACCTGAAACCGTTCTTAACCTAAGGTGCATATTTGCTAATGGGGCCTCCCGCTGCTGCGTGCCACCACCACACAATTTCCGTTCTCATCCTGGGGCAAAGTTTGCAACCCGGAGCAACTACTTCTGGGTTTGCAGAGTTTGTAACCTGAAGTGTTTGTAACCCAAAGTGTTTGTAACTCAAGGTACCACTGTAACAAAAAAATAATGGGGTAAGGTAGGAGTCAGAGAAAGTTAGCTACAAAATACACTGCACAGTGTTTTTTGGGTTCCTCATCTACTTGTGCAACTTACTGAAGCTGGGTTAAATATTCACACAATGTTATGAGGCTATTCAGTCCACAAACAAATGGACAATATATTCAGTTACTTTTCTAATATGATTTTAGGGGAGGCAAATACATGTTATTTAGGTACTTTTCTTTCTCCTTCCTTTTTGTTCAGTGAAAAAGCCTTGACACTTGGTTGTTCTCAGCATCCTGGCTGATTTCTTAGGGCACAATATCTCTAAGATGGAGAGGGGTGCCGACTTGGGCCCCAGATTATGGGTGCCCAGCGTGCATGCTGTGACATTATGACATCACATTGTGATGTGACATCATGCCCTGTGGCTTCATGATTTCCAGTGGCCCTGGAAGTCAGTTCCCAAGACCTCCCGAGATCTTGGACAGCAATGTATTGTGAGGCATCGGACGTGACTTTTGGTGCTTTGCGAGGCACCAGAATTTGTATCAGAGACCCTGCGGTGTCTGATTTTGTGGGTGCTCGGGCCCCCAGAACCCCCATAGTTGGTGCCCCTGCATGAGAATGTCATGACACCCACTCACCTATCTCCAGAATTTATGAAAATAGCTGAGATGAATGCTTCAGCCCAGGACCACAACTTAGCATGGGTGCAATATCAGAAAGCATTTCTGAGTACTGCTGTTCAGAATTCATAGGAATCAACTGACATACAGCTAAGAGTCAGCCATTATGTTCTCTATCGTTAAAAAAAAGAATTACAATATAATCCACTAATGTACCGGACATTTTTAGCTTTGTAATATAGAGTATATTCTATTCTTCAGCAATTTACTCATTAGGGCCATTTAAAGAAAATTACATGAAAGTTGCTTTTTACTTTTGTAAATCTGAACAATCTGTACAATTGTAAATTGGGCATCAGTGGCTAAAAGCTGTGTTCCATCTCTTCTGAATAAGTGCTTAGTTTTCCCAGACTTCATCCAGCCACAAGTTAGAACTGTTAGATCTGGGCAGAGGAAGTAAGTCTGTGCACCATAAGAAGTAATGTCTCTATAATATTTAGGGGCTTCTTTTATTTTCATTTCTTAAATTTCTGTCCCACTTTTCAACACCTGGGTGGGGAGTGTGTGAGGGCAGTGTTGATCTCCAGACACCTACAATGATGTGTTCATCAGGACAGAGATGAGGCAAGGTGAGAAGGTCAAGGAGTGCCAGACTGATGCTCAAACTCCCATCTCCTGCTTCCTGCAGTGAGCCACTGGAAGCTGCTGCTCTCGGTGTGTTTCTTTGACATCCCTTGTGTGTTTCTGTGGCATCCTTTGCTGTTCTGGCCCTTCCCCTTGGCTGCTTGGCCAAGGCATCTTCCCTTCCCTGGGTGAGTCTTAAGTCCTTTTCCCTCAATGCCTGTGTCATCTCTCTGCAAACATTCTGCCCAGGGAGCTACAGTACATGACTGTTCTGTTGCATATCTTCTCCTTTCTCCCTTTGTTGTGCTCATAAAACAGTGTCCACAGACAACTTTCCGGGTCATGTGGCCAGCATGACTAAACCGCTTCTGGCGCAATGGAACACCGTGATGGAAACCAGAGCGCACGGAAACGCCATTTACCTTCCTGCCACAGCGGTACCTATTTATCTACTTGCACTGGCATGCTTTTGAACTGCTAGGTTGGCAGGAGCTGGGACAGAGCAACGGGAGCTCACCCCGTCACAGGGATTCGAACCGCCAACCTTCTGATCGGCAAGCCCAAGAAGTTCAGTGGTTTAGACCACAGCACCACCCGTGTCCCTTCAAAGTGCACAGGAGGATTTGAAACCCTGCCTGCTGGGATGCTTGGAGATTAGCAGTAAAAGGACCATTGCTGTTTGTGGCCACTGAAGCTGAAAGAGTCAAGGTGATGTGTGTGGAGATGCATGGGGTGGGTGGAGAGGAAGGATCACTTTGATATCAGTGGTTCCTTTTGTATGTGGATGGCAGATGAGTGCAATTACTGTCACAGTCCCTGACTGGTGCATGCTGAGGTGGTAGGGCATGTCTCTCATTTTTCTGCTGTTTTTGAGTTTCCCTCTCTCTCCCTCCCAGACTGATATAACAATTAAAACCGTGGCCATTACACCAGTGTAGGGTGATGGATCTCTGGTTCCAACATAATATAGGATTCCTATGCCTATTTGCATATTGTGCACTCCTGTATCTGTTCTATAATGCCATGTGTATTTCATGTAAGTCTTTCCTCTGAGTTTGGTCTTTTATCAACTTTCAGGTTGGGTAATATTGGGTGATATTGTAACCTGTTGTGGAGAAGGAAAATCTGATGTCTTACTGTACCATTATTATTATTATTATTATTATTATTATTATTATTATTATTATTATTATACAGTATTATACAGTATCATTATTAGTGGAATAAATATCTGCTGTTGACACTGACCTCCAGAATTATTTTTTTCAACAACATCTTCCTCCTGCCTTAATACATTTCTCCTTTCCCTATAGAAGTTCTGTTTTCTACTTCACTGACCTCTTGCTTCTTTCTGCTTCAAAAAGTTTTATCCCTTTAATCTCTTGTGCAATCTTTCCCTCATCCTTAACTTCTGAGTTTCTCATTACTTCTTGTGCCAACCCAGAGGGAAGACGTATAGTTGAAGGAAGTGCTTAGCCAGATTCATATTTACTTATGGTATCTTTGGCTTCCTCATGTTTGTCACTTTTTAGTAGGTTGGGGTAAAAAGCACAAGCTCCAGTTAGGTAAGAGATTATTTAGGAGAACAAGACTGATTCTAGAGGGTGGTGTTAGGTCCCAGGACCAGAAAAGGGTGCACTGTGGAACATCATTCTCACTTTGTAGGATAAACTCTGAAAGATTTAAGGTTTACGTGCTTCATCTTTTCTTTTAGCTGAAAAGAACCAGCACTTTGAGAGCGAAGACGGAATAATTGAGTTTGCTTAGAATGGGGCTGTGCTTTTAACCCTAGCTGCTGCCATCATCATGTGTTGCCCACAGTCATTTGAAGGAGAACCTTACTACATGAGCTCCTGCTCAGATGTAGGGCCTCCGAGTCATGAGGACCTTTCTACAACCAGGTGCCCAATCACACAGAGACCCTACCTTCAGGCATGAGCTCCCATGTTGGGGTTTTTTTCCAAACAATCATGGGCAACATACAGTTGAGGAAGGAGATATGACATTGAGAACCTCTTCAAATAAATGCAAATATGTCCTATGTGAAAGAAAAGTCTGAATAAGGTTATGGTTTCATCCTTAGTTGAGGAGAATGACCTGAAGCACTGGTGAACCTGTGGCCCTCTATATGTTTTTGGACAACAACACCCATATCCTTTACCATTGACCAAGCTGTCTATCTGGAGGGCTGACCTCCCTGCGGTTCCCTCCTCTCCCTATAGCTAGAACACAATCCTCATGTTACCAGTTCAGGAGCCACCACTGACTGAAGTTCTCACACTCTTCCCTTCCATCTTTTCAGGTGTCAGCTGAGAGCAAAGCCAACATGATTTCAAGTGATTTGTTTCGTATGCCATTAAGGTACCTTTGCATTCACACCACAGCATCTTTTATAAAGAGAACCAGTACACTTCAGTACATTATGTAACTACATTGTCTCCTGGCAGTATGTGCTGGTAATAAAGATTTTCTGATCATTGCTTGATATATGCCTGTTTCTTACAATTACGTATGGATAAGTTCACAGTCAGTAAATGAGCCAATGCAGATGTCACAGTGGATTAACTTTACCTGTGACACGACTCTCCTTGTAAATCCTTTGTGTGATCAAGGCAATGACTTTGTGCCATAACATCACTTACCCTGTCATTGTTATATTGCTCTTGCTTTTACTGTAATGGCTGTGAGCTTATGTAGCAGGAAAATGAATCTTTCAGTCCCAGCACTGTGAATGTAATAATCAACAGCGAAAAAAACCCATTATTCCAGTAGAAAAGCACTGTGGTTTTGGATCATGCCTCTTTTATTTTAAGTCTTCCTAAAGCATAGGGTGGGTCTCAAATACCTTTATTTCATTGCTCTGAAATAGTAAAAAATTATTTTGTTATTTACAAACTGTTATTCATTCATAAACATATTTTTCTTATTTATAACAAAAACCCTCTCTGCAGGCCACAAGCCTCATCAGCCCCTCTTTGAATCCTCCCTGAGTATTTTCCTTGTCTGTAATGTATCCATGCACTCTGCCAATATGACTTTGCTTGTCTGGATGGAGGATTGAGAGGGGTGTGTGTAAAAACTAATCTACTGTTCAAAGGAAAAATTCAGATTTGTTTCCCCATCCATTTTTTCTTCTGGCCCTGTCCACCAGCATATGACCCCCTGGAAGGTTGCTCCTGGGGTAAAAAAACAATCTTCATCCCTGTCCTAGAAGGAAGAAAAGATGCCAGAAGATGGTAACTTTCTCTAGGAAATCTATCAGTCCAAGGATAACAAGAATTCAAACGCAGGTCTCCATGATGTGCAACACACAGATTCATAAAAGTCATTCACCCTCTAGATCAGATTTCCCCAACTTGGTGCCCTCCAGGAGTATCTGACTACCTGGTCCTTGATCATTGGCTATGTTGGCTGGTCCAAAACATCCAGAAGACTCCAGGTTGAGTACAGCTTCCCCAGCTAGACTTCTAACATCTCTTAACAGTCAAAGGATCACTTTGCAAAATGTGCCCATCCTGCCCCAGTTACACTTGGTTTTACTTCTCTAATGCATTCATTTAAATTCAATAGCTAATATCACCTTCCTCAAATATGTATTTCTGAAGCTGCAGTCAGAGAGAAGCGGTGTCTTAGCATTGGTGCCATGCACTGCATGGTGCCTTAGTGTTCATGTGCATACATTCACTGCGTGCATGTCAGATACAAGATTGTATCTATTAACCACTTGCCCTGGAGATAAGATAAACCCACACACGAAAAAAATTAACTGGGCATCCCCAAAAACCAAACAGAGGGACAAAACAGGAACAGATTCCAGGAAATATGGACTGTTGGAACTTTCTGGTTGAATCTAGTGCTTCATGGAGGGGAAAGTGATTTTTGAAGAGGGGAAAAGTTCTTTCCTGCAAATCCATCTCCAGTCCCTTCTGGAGCAGATTTTCAGAAGCCTGTAGAGGGGAGTTTGCAAAAATTGCCTTCATGCCGCTTCCACTCACAGAAGTTTCTGCTGTATTAAAGAGTCTTCCATGACAAGGACAGCAGTGTCATCAACCCTGGCTAGGCCTGTTCAACTTGTGATACACCAGCAACCCATTATGAACGCAGTAAGCCTGTTGTTGCTACCTACCTGGGATTTCAAGAACAGGGGGGATTGTCAAGCATGCAGCAGGCTGTAGCCCTTGACTAGTGAGAAGTATTCATCTTGGTGCCTCACAAGGTGTCCAGGCCTGCACTAGGTCTCAATCTTGAGTCAAACCTTGAAATAAAAAGAACACCGACTTCCTGTTAGATTTGTGTTGGGCATTTTACAAAGTTTGGCTTGTTCAGACCCAGCCTTCTGCTGAGCCATTTCCTACAGTAATTCTGCAGCAATGTTCTGATTAATATTGCCAGTGGCATTATAATGAATGTTTAGGAAGAAGTGCTGTCTGCTGAGTGAAATTGTCTTTGGGTGAAAACTCATCCCGTCTGTAAACAATTAACCTTACATCTTACAAAATAAATGCTTGGATTTCATTATCGTTACTAGTTATTTCCAGATTCTACTCTCATGGAAATGCATTAAATTGTGGTTTGTGCTGCTTCAGAGAGCCTATAATACTTGAAATGAAGCTTCTGAAATCACCAAACTTAATGAAACACTGTAAATTATGTATATGTAAAACAGAATTATGCACTGCCGCATTGGAAGTTTGATGGCATAAGCTAAGCAGCTGGTTGGGTCTCACAGAATATTGTCTTTATGACTTTACAGGTCTTCGGCAGTCCTTGGTTTAAATCTTTGGGGTGCACTGGTTAAAATCTTTGGATACAACAGCTGCATTTGGGCAGCTGTGCTAGAGGAGTCAGGAGTGTGCAGAGGCTAGGCTTGCTCACATTATAAGCAAGCCTAACCTCTGCACACTCCCCCTTCCTCCAGTAAGACCATGAGGAAGAGTTTGGAAGCTGCTGCTTCCAACTTTTATTAACCACCGTTTGTTGTGCCATTTCAACCTGACAAACTGTGATTAATCTTAACTTTGGCTTCTCTGATACACAATAATTTCAAATCATATTTTATGAAATTGGTTTCTTTCATCAGTCAAAATTGACCACAGTTTAAGGTTTGGATGTTACACTAAACTGTGACTTACTAAAATCAAAAGCACATGCTTCTAATCTCCTCATGGACACATCAGAGGGGAAGGGGAAGCCATGAATAGACCAGGCTAATTCCTGTCACAATCAAGCATAATGTAATGTAACATCTGAATGCAGCTCATGAAAGTTCGGATCCAGGCCACTGACTATGATGCATTCACATGGTGTAACCTCAGCAGCCCCAAGGAACCATCTCAAATAGGGTTTGGCAGCTGACATTTAATTAGGAATTAGCAGAATGCAAAATAAAATTACAAGAGTAATTAGCTGAAGCTATATCCAGAGTTGTCCTGTTGTTTTTACTTACATTAACTTCCAAAGATAGGTGATAATGGAGGATTACGGCCTCAACGCTTTGACTAGATCACAGTGACTATTCAAGATGTTATTTGAATGAAGGTTCTGTTATGCCACGCAGCCAAAAAAAAAGGAACAGTGCCACTTTAAACCAGCAGAATCCAGTGCTTGGTATGTGCCAATCAATCCAGGCAAGAGAACACTTGGTTTGATTCATGCTCACATTCTCCAAACACCAGTTGTCAGTGACCAAGTACCATTTCTTTTAACAAGAAAGCATGGTCCCATCAATCTAACACTGTCAAACTGGACAGCAACCAGGTTGCTATTTTTTTCTTTATCGTTCAATAAATAATCCCTAGCCTGGAAAGAAATTCGCAGGAAATATCAGGAAAAGCGCTAGCTTGTTACTGTCTAAGCAGCAAGAAAAGTGAAGGGAAATGTTCATTTTATATCATGACAACATGAAAAAGAAGGGCAAGATTTTGTGAGCAACATCCCAAAGCAGTGACTGGTGAACTGACCCAGTGGGATTCAGGATTAGTCAATTAATGCCTTGCCCACACCACATATTTAAAGCACTTTGTACTATTAACACCTATGGCTTCTCCCAAAGGATCTTGGGAGCTGTAGGTCTCAGCACCCTTAACAAACTGCAGTAACCAGGATGCATTCTTTGTGGAAAGCCATCATTGCTGAAGTTAAATAAGAGTGCTTTAAATGTATGTTGTGGATGTGACTTAATTTACAAGTCCAGAGATATATAAACTCAGATGAAAACTTTCCAATCTTCTGTGCTTTTGAACTGTATGTGTGTCACTAAATTATACCTTGGGAATATGGTGCAGTTAGTGTGCTGCTCCCCACCTCTCCACCCCCAGTGTCTCAGATGTCATGTTTCATAGCACATCCTTCTCTGTGGGTTATACAAAGTGGTGGCTGGTGGTCATCAAGAGTGGTGGGGTAGAATGCAGGGAGCTCAAATAGTCGGTAGACCCTGGGCCAGGGACAGTCAGAGCCAAATAATTTCATCTCCATCCTCCTCTCTGCAGAATTCTGAAAGGGCAACAATAAGGAGGAGAAAGGTGGCAGGCAGTGTCACCCACTGGACTGACTGTAAGCAAAGTCAAACTGTGGGCAGACTGAGCCCAAATGAACTAGAAACCACTGGATAAATAGGTATTAACACATCCAATTCTTTCTACATGATTGGCCATAGTGTAGTTTTGGATCCAGACTATCAAACTGATGTGCATGTGTCTCTCTGTGCGTGTTCTGTACCACAAAGTTGCCAGAGTGTGAGCTTTCCAGGGCAAAAGCAAAAGCAATGCATTCAGAAATCCAAAATTCATTCCTCCTGTAGTAAAAATATGTAAAATCTATGAATCTTCCTCCAGCTGCAATCTTCTTGTCTCAAAAGCTTTTCACTTCATGTGTGTGTGTGGGGGGGGAATTAATGACTTTTTTGCCAAATACAAAGTAAAGTGAGGAAGAGAGCATGATAATTACTTAAAGATCTCAAATGCATGTTCTTACACTGAAGCAAAGTATTTTGCTGTCAAAGCTACACCTGCCAAAGTACATCAATAACTTATGGGAAGCAAAGTTCAACAGACCCTATCTTATTCTAAAATCTGAAGATGGGAACTCGCCTCATTGAAGACACATGAGATTAACTGTCAATGTTCCACACATCCAAGTGCTTCTAATTTTCCAAAATTCAGGACAGTATTTTGAAATACAACTTTTGTTTCTAGTTGTCAGTGGAATCTTGTTTTCAGTTGACTAGCCAAGTCCATGAAATAAAATAATTTGTGCTTCACACGTTTGGTTGTGTTTTTCAGTGAAGCTCTACTAAGGGTTTCCAGAACCGTTTTCTGTTTGAAATTTAGTGTTCAACTAATGCAAGTACTTACAACTGTGCAATAGAATGTCCCAGTGTGGTGTAGTGGTTAAGAGCAGTAGATTCGTAATCTGGGGAACCGGGTTCGCGTCTCCGCTCCTCCACATGCAGCTGCTGGGTGACCTTGGGCCAGTCACACTTCTTTGAAGTCTCTCAGCCCCACTCACCTCACAGAGTGTTTGTTGTGGGGGAGGAAGGGAAAGGAGAATGTTAGCCACTTTGAGACTCCTTCGGGTAGTGAGAAAGCGGGATATCAAATCCAAACTACTACTACTACTACTACTACTACTCTTCTTCTTCTTCTTCTTCTTCTTCTTCTTCTTCTTCTTCTTCTTCTTCTTCTTCTCCTCCTCCTCCTTCCTTCCTTCCTTCCTTCCTTCCTTCCTTCCTTCCTTCCTTCCCCCTCTTCCCCACTGCACATGCCACATGCCCTCCCCAAATCTGTTGGGAGTGGTAGTTGGGGGAACCCTTAGAACAGATTTAGGGGGTGCATGGGGGCAGGAGAGAGGGGAGTTCCATTGCACAAATGGAAATCCTTTCACTGGTGGGATGCAATAGCTGGGGACAATGCTCTAGGAGAGCTATTCATCAGTCTTCTATGCCCCATCCAGACTGTGCCCATGTGTAAAATGAACATGTGGAGAAGAAAGCTTCAGGATTACGCCACTGGTCCCATACCCTTTTGACCCTCCAATCATCATACATGGGGCCCCTTGTGCTCCTGCAAAATCAGGGTTTCAATTGTATTTATGTCTGTACAACTATGCATGTAGTTGCCCCTTTTCAGACCAGAAACACTTTTCGCGTAAGATTGTGAACATGCTACACTGGGAATGGGGGAAATGACACGGTCCTATTCCTTCCCTTCTACTTACGGACAAGGTCTGGTGAAAAGAAATATAGTGTCTGTGCCATCTGGTGCATGGTGGAAGCAATGCAAAGGTGGTTGCCTGTTTTGTCCTAGATGTACATTATATGAATAAACACAATTCTTGGTCTGTGGTTGGTGGTGTTCTGGGAAGCTGGTTAACACCCCTAGAAAAACTTTGCAAAAGGAATTTACTGGAGTTTGCCAATTACAGGCTTACAACCTGGTTTTAAGCTGTAAAACATTTCTCTTCTGGTAGCTGCATAATGTTACGTTATTTTACTGCATGCGCTGTAGAGGGAAATGAGGAGCAAATGGGGCTCGTTCATGAGAAAGGCTTCAGGAGGAAAGTCTAATGAAAAATCCATATCCATTGCCTTAAAGCACATCTTTGGGAGAATAAAAGGCCAAAGGAGTAAAATCTACACAAATCCAGAGTGGAGTCCCTAAGGTGGTTGGATGGTCCCTTGTACGCCTCCTTCCGGCAACTGCTGCAGACTGTATTGCTCTGCTCTCTTTGGACCAGGTCTGTGAGGCTAAGATCTGTGAGTCTTGTCATCTGGGCAGCCCAGGATCTCCATACACACTGCCCAGACTTCCACCCCAGAGAAGTAACTTCGGTGCTGCTAACACAGGAAAAGCAATACAGTTTACCAGTCTCTGCAGCCACAGCTGACTGGGATTCTCCAGCAATTTGACTTCACCCCCAAAGGTGCACTCCATTGTTCCTTGAGATAGATGGATGCCCCAAAAATTATTTTGGGACATTATTTGTTAGTTCATTCCAAAGGTGTGAAGTTGAGTTTTAGAAGCGCTCTCTTCATTGTTTCAGCTTCTGAAAAGGTGTTTTGCATCACTGAATCCCCATTAAAGGTCAACTGACAATGCTGAGAAGTTGGCGAGCGAAAAATCATTAAATGTAACGGTATTGATCGGCATGTAATTGTCCCATTAAAATTCATGGAGTTTCCCATTATTGCTCTTCACCAATAAAAATAATTTACTGGGTGAATGTGTTTTTGATGTTTTATTGTACTTCTGGGGCTTTTACAACCATTTCCTTTTTAAAAAATAGAAGTGAAGTTTTACCCAGAAACATGACGAGCCAGATGGTCCTGCTTATCTGGCATTTCTAACCAATAAAAAAAAATCACTGAAAAGTTGTACAAATCAAAAATAAATAAATGTTCCCTTGCAATATGAGGTCTGAGGCTTTCACCTCCATATAAGTAATCATAGAAGATCATGAGACTGACCTAGATTTGGTGGTCTTTCATTTACTATCACACTGTGAGTTTTCATCTTTCACCAAGAATCAATCCAATATTTTCCCATCCAGAATCAGCCTATTTTTTCTAAAAAAAATAAACCTGAGCATTTGCCTACAAGGCTGTTGCTTCTGCTTCTTGTAGCTATTGAATCCAGATGTCCTAAAATTGGGCCATGCTGATCTATAGTTAGTACTAAAGGACTACAGGGTAATAAAGCAAGAATTTTGCATGTATGCAATCCAAGGTATCACCCCAGTTGGAAAATATTTCAGCTGAAGACCCCAGAGAACCACAGCCAGTCATATTACAGAGTGTTGACCTCAATGTTCTCTCTTCCTGTGTCTCCTTCATCCCTCCTCACCTTACCACCAACCACATGTTTAATTAGGCTTCAAATCCCTGGTCGAAACATGCAGTCACATACCTCCCCCCCCCCTATTTTTGATAGCCCAGTATCACTTCAGGTGAATCCAGCCTAAAGCAATCCAAGACAAATCCCTGATTGACCCAAATTGACCTGATATTTGTCTGAAGCCAGCACACAGCTCTAGCATATATGCATTTGATGGGCATGTTTAGAGTTTGATATTTTAGAATATATATATATATTTATGAGCTCTTTTGTCATTGCAACAGAGAATTACCGTATTGGCCCGAATATAAGCCACACCCAAATATAAGCCGCACCTTTAAAACTGGAGGGGGGAGAAAAAAAGGGAAAATACCCGAATATAAGCCGCTCCATTCCTTGCTGCTCCTGGCTGCGTACTGAGGGGCGGGGGGAGCTGCACTACATTGCCTTTCCCCTTCCTCACTCTTTCCCTTCCCAGCCTTGAGGGAGAGAATGGGGGACTACGCACAGGGCAGGCACAGCTTTGCTGTGTGCCTGGTGCTGTTGGACCCACGCTCCTGGCTGCATACCATAAGGTCACCAATATAAACCAATATAAACCACCGACTTTTCACGGTCGGAATTTGGGAAAAGGGTGAGGCTTATATTCAGGCCAATACGGTATGCCTGCTAGTTCCATACATTTAGAACTTTACTTGTATCCAATCAGCATTTCACGGTCATGGGACTATAAGAGAATATGGGACACCATGCTGGGAAGAAGGAAACACCATAGATTATATAGGCCTTAAAAGGATAAAAGAAGGAAACTGTCTGACTGGCTTGCCAACACAGTGCCCTTGGGCACCAGTGTGCCCACCTGTACCTCCTAGGTTTCAGAAGGTTTCAGTAAATATCCCCTCAAAAATCCACATTGCATTGCAGACTACTTGTTCTTCCTGCTCAATCCCTGTGTGCACTGTCTCTGCCTCTCATGCATTGAACACCCTCCCCCATTAAGCATGTCCACATTTCATTTGGTGTCATGATCTGGACTTCTCTGCCATTCTGAATAGAAGAGAAATGCAGCCTCTCTCTATGTGTGCAGCAGTGGCTGGTGGGTACCTTTTACCCATTGATGGGAGGAATGCCCACACTGTTTTGTGCTCCTCTCTCTCTCTTTGCACTTTTAGTTGTGGCAGCCATTTTGTGTTCTATCACACTCCCATGGCAGCCATTTTATGACTGGGACCCATGACACTTCCTCAAAATTCCAAATGCAACCACTGGCCCAAACACGATGATGATCACTGTTGGGAACTATTCCGACCTTGGCCAATGGCCAAAATGTCCAATTCCTAGCAAAGTGGAATTGGAATTCTGGTTACCCCTCATCTGAAAATAAATTGGTGGTGGTTTCCTCATATAATTTCTAGGCTTTTTTCCCTTAAAAGGAATCACAACTGAATGGAAATTGCGAGAACCGTCCCAACGCTTTGTCACAGAAAACAGTACTTTTTAAAAATGGCTATAGGATTAATAATACCTTAATTATTATTATGCCCACATGCAGGATTTTATATATGTCTGCTATTCCTGTGTCTCAATATCCTGAACATGTTTGGGGGTATTATCAGGGAGTAGAGCTATAAAAGCCATGTGCTGCCCTGATTTTATTGCAGTTGTGAGCCAATGTCATGGGCAGCTCTCAATTTTTTCCAAATTGCCCAGTTTTGCCTCCAGGAACCTCTTAATATTGAGCTGGGTCTTCAAAGGGCAGCTGGTGTAATCATTGACCTTAGTTGGTGGGCAAGAAAGGCTCAGTGGTAATTTAATGAGCAGTCCTGGCTGAATGTTTAATTGTTCTCTAATTACTTGAAATGTAGTTCATTATAGCTCCTCATTATGCTCTTCCTTTCTTCCCTCGGTTTCCACTGGGGATGGGGAAGCTATATAAAAGTTCAGCTTGTGAAGGAACATATAGTTTTATCAGCTGAGGTGAGGACATAAAGATGCAGAGAAATTTCCTAGCTTTGTAAACAATGATGGCTGGTCCATTAGGACAAATCAGGCATTGCCCCACCAACCTCAGCCAGTCCCTACCTGCCTGCAGCCTTACATACAACCTGACTGAGGGTGGGGGGCACTACCTATCAGCTTCTTCCTTTTTAGCCTCAGTTTTCTCCTTGTAGAACTCAACAGGAAAGTGGATGGAGACCAAACTAGGATTAGCTATCTGCACCCTTCATTTGCTGGGGCTCCACCTACTGTTGACCTCCCTGCCTTCCACGCCACCAATTGCAATAGGGACCAGCCACCATTTCATCACAGCCAAATGGAACCCACTTGATCATTGGCAGCGATCCTGAACAGAGAGTTCTGAGGGGTGATGAAACTGACATAGGAGTTTCAAGTTATCCGGGTCAAGTAACTGAGTCCCAACCCAACTTCTGCTTTTGTAAGAACACAGAGCAGGACATTTTCAGTGGTGGCACTCTAACTTCAGAATGTAATTTCAAAACTGGCCCACCATAGTCCATCTTCGCAATTGTTTAAGAGCTATGTGGAAGCATGTTTACTGACTTAAGTATGAATAGGATATTTATTTATTTATTTATTTATTTAGAAGAGGGGTGGCCACCATGTTGCATTCCTGACTCACTCCGACTCCACCATCATGAAGCATGCTGGCTACTCCCCACTGCTGTCTACAGGCTGAGGGCACATTTTCAATGGGGTTTTGCAAGTGATATTTTATGCATTGTGACTTGCAGTTCTTTTTACTGATAAGGGTTGATAATTATTTATTGTAATTGTTAAGAGTGAATTTCTGTTTAATTATTATTTGCTGATGTTTTGAAAATTGATTTTATTGTGTATTATTATAGTCTAGATTGTTGAATATTACTTTATGTGATATAAGCCATTCCATTTTCAAGTTACGTTTTATTATGACTTTTTGTATTGGATCAGATTATTTCATGGTGCGTGTTCTTTGCGGCATATTTTGTTGCTGTGAACCACCTTGGATATAGTAATATAGAAAAGTGGTATACAAATAAAAAGGGAAAGGAAAGAAAACCTGCTGAGATAGTCTGACACAGCCTTTGAGAGGAAGGATGACATTAGCTATCATCAGCACAATCCCTGGTTTCAAAGGGGTCTTTTTTTCTGCTGCAGTGAATAATAGTCTGCCCTTCTCCACCCAAACAGCAAGAGACTTCCCTGATTTCAAAGGTGCATTTGCATATGTGTGTACATGCGTGTGTGTATGTGTGTGCCGGCATGTCCATCCACTGCTGCATAAGGCCCACAGAAGCAAAACGGATGCCCAACCATGATATTTCTTAAGGTTTTGTCACTTGATTGATTGCATTTTTATCTCTACTTCCTAGCAGGATCCCATCACATCCACTACCTTGTATCGTGAGTTGGGCTGAGAAAAGGTTGGATTCATTTACATGCTTAAGTATTACAGAAAGGCTTGAAGGGCCTTACATAGCAAAATTGCAATTTAGAAACCAACAAGATAATACTAACAGCAGCATCAAAGGAGCCATAGAAAATAATCTCTGAAAAGAGAACTAGTCAGAGTTTAGGGGCACATACAAACAAGTGGGCTTTGATGTAGGCCTTCAAAGCTTGAGTGGCTGGAGGCAGATGAGGTCTGGGAAGGAAATTACAGTTATCAGGATAGTGATATTCCTAAACTATTGACAATTACTGGACATTTGTCACTGCATCAGAATTTGGTAAAGATACGCATTGGCAGATGATAAGAGATCTGGCACAGACTCACTGGGACATTACTTGCTGCTGTGTGGAATGTGATTATGTCCATCTGCTTTCATGGGGTCAATTTTATGTCAGTTGAGCTAGTTATCAAAATGACTTTTCTGTCACAACTGTTTAGAAGGGCACACTGAAGGCTATTGTGTATGATATTATGCATGCAAACCACAACAGTGATGTAGATATTTACTATCTATCTATCCATCTATCTAATGCATATTTGTTCTGACAAGTAAGTATCATGAACGAGGCTGAACTGAAAGTATAAAGGCAAATTTTGGCTGGTAATTGCTAGGCAGTAAACATTTTTTGAATCCACTTCTTTCTTTTCAACCTTCAAAATCTTGGCGGTGGCAGCAGTCAGACTATTTGCTACTGCTGGATCCCATTTTAACACACACACACACACACACACACACAGTTCCTTACCTACAAGATACCAGGGTGATGTCCGAAAGCACTGTCTTCAATCTGATTTGGCTTTATTACAATGCCATGTATTTATAGTAATGATTATAACACGCACATTCACACACACACATGAGGATGCTCAAAGTAGCTAACAAAAATACAACAAAAACAATCCAGTCATTAAAGAAAAACAACAACATGTTTATGTTAAGATGTCTGAAGCTCATGCAGAGTGAAGGTTCTGGTCTTTGCTGGATAAAGGAAAAAAGTGGAGAGACAGTGCCTGGGATGGCGCAACAGCACTCCCCCCCCCCCGGTGCCGCTGGACCCGCTCTCACAGAACCCACATCACAGAATTCCAATTACCTGAATTCCTACAAACGACCCCAGATTATCTTGTGGGGGACTTGTGTGAGGGAAAACTTAATAATTTGGAGTCTCAGGCAGGATTTGATCAAATAAACAAGAGAGATTTTATTAAATGAAGAAAGTTTATAACACAAAGTAGGTAAAACATAGGATACTTCAGATTATAATGCTATTTCACTTCAGTTCTTTCTCAGTTGTTGCACAGCTGATGCCACTTAATACTTTGGTTCTTAAACAAGGTGGTACTTCCTGTCAGTTATACACCCATTTGACAACCCTACTCCTGAAGTACTCCAAGTAACAGACCCAAGGGATCACCACACCCCTCTTAACTGGTTTGGGAGTCTTCTCTTTCTAGAAGAATCTCTCCCCTCCTGACTGGAATAAGTCCTAAGTAGACTGTATTCTCACAGCTTCTACTTCTCCTGGCTCAGCCTCAGCCTCCTAGTTAATTCCTGGCCAATAACTCTTACAGGACACCACACACTATCCTTCACACTAAGCTCAGAGACTTCTTTCTCTAGCTTTTGATATATTCCTCAGAGTGGATGTTTCTACCCAGAACCAACTCTCTCTCCTCTCACTCCCTATCTCCCAGCCTCACTCCTAACCTATCTCCCAACCTCTATCCCAGCCTACAAACTGTCTCTCCAAATCCTCTCCTTTTCAACTCCCTCTCCTGGAACCCCGTCCAATTTAAGCTCCCAATTTCAAAAGCATAAGTTGATTAAACGTCGTTGCTTTAATCTTTAAACAAAGCCAAGAGACGGACTTCCTGGTTGCGTCTCCCGCTTCTATGCCAAATTAAGTTATTTTTAGTCCTGATTCAATCACCTACTCATGGGTAGTTGTTTTCTTTTAAGCCGAATAGTCCCAGGAAAAGGGTCAGCGCTCACCGACAGCAGCTTTGCGGCTTCACCCCACAGAAAGAGCGATCGACTCACAGCACCGCGCCAGCCCCGTCATGCTCCGGAGCCCCTTGCGGGGTCCCTTTGCGTTTTCGGGGGGCGCTAATGGTGCCCGCCGAGTCCCACGGCCACAGGCTATCGCTGCCTGTGGATTTCCGACGAGGGTCTCCGCTTCGCCGTAGCGGACGACCCGTTTCTGCGGAGCTTCCCCTTCACAAGTAAAAGGGGACCGCCATTGCCGTTTGCGCCGCCCCCAGAAGTCTGCCATTTGTTGACTGTTTGATGGCAGGGAAAAAGAAAAAGAAAACACTTGGGGACCCAACCTGCCCAGCAAAACAAACTTTTCCATCACAGTGCCCAATAGCAGAAGAGAGTTGTTGGTGGGGCAAACATGATGTACCTATTCACAGATCTCTCCTAAAAATCACCAAACGTACCCTCTCAATTTCACTGCCTGCAAACTGAGTGGTGGAGTTGGCATGGAGAGGAAACTAGTTCTGAATGCACAAATGCTAGCATGTCTGAAGATGGTAATAAATGCAGCAATAAAGGGAAAGATTTCCATCACCACTAATCTAGACAATGACCCTTCTTCAAGGAAGGACTGTGTTCCGTATCAATTTCCAGACGAGTGAATGCCCCAGTTTACAGAGCTACAGCAAAGTTTCAGCAGATCACCTGTATGTGGACAGTCACCTCATCCCTAGCTCAAGCTAAAATAATGGTGCACAGAGTGTCTCTACTTATGAGACTAGCGTGCCCCAGTCATTCATCCTGTCCGTCACTCATTTGGAGACCATATAGCATCAGTTTCCATCGCAGTGAAAGAATAGACCATACAAAATATGCAATGGGAATACTCAGTGGAAGTACACAAGACAAATGCCTAGAAAAACCCACAATAAAAAACCCTCATAAAGATACATCACTCTGCAGCGCAAGTACCACTAACCAAGTTAGTGCGATGGGGAATGGCCCTGTTGAGAATATTCCATCATCTCACTAGCATTAGCCACAGTGCTGTGTCTCTTTGTTACTGCACTGAAACGTGGGCCTGTTTAACCTTTCAGCTTTTGCGAATATCACAACTGTCTCTGTCTGGAATGACAGCGAAGCTTCAAATCCAGGCCAGAAATTGGCGGACCATTCATCACCTGAGCTGTTATTTTAATATCAGCAAAAAGATGATCCTCACCTCCACCTCCTCCAAAACAAAGCAGGGTGGGAAATGGATAGTATTGCCCTGATGCACCCCCACACACCCCACACACCCACACACCTCGTGAAATCTCATTGTCCACCTTTTCGCTTCCCAGAAATACAGTTTTTCAGTTCACGGAGGAGCTGGTTTGCTCCTCAGCTTCTGTCAAAACACTCCCCATGGCAATTCTGCATGCAGGTAATCCTTACCTAATCAGGGCTCATGCTGTGAATTGATTAATATCAAAATAGCCCATCAGATTTGGTTATGTGAAGGGGTTACTGAGGGCAAGTGATGGTAATGCACAGGGAATGATGGGCCTTTTTCTAGGGACAGTTGAAAGAGGGGGGTTTTCTTTCTTTTTTTGCACTGTCACAGAACATTTACTAAAAACTGTGAGCAGCTTCTGTGAACCTTAACTCCTCTCTTTTGAAGTCTGTTTTTTGTGTCTGTATGTGTTAATATGACTTGCCTCTTGAATATATATATCTTGATTATATATGTAGTGTTTTCTTTCAGCTGTCAAACTGATGTATTTATTTTGTTGCTCTAAAAAACCTGTCAGCATTATAGCTCCTGGTGCTGCTTGAACACGAACAGTGCTGGACCAGTTTTGATATCCTGTGGTGCAATCTCAGCAGGAAGCCATGCCATCAGAAACTATATTTCTAACTCAATTCATTCACTGACAGCAGCCAGAGAAATCATTGTGTAATTAACATAATGGACAGCTTGCTGTAATGTGTTGTCTGTGAAGCATAGGCAAACATAGATTTTTTTTACTTGAGCAGGCTGTAGTGAAGGCTTCTCTGCCACCACCAATAGTTTGGCATGTATTTTTCCTGTCCTATTTGACAATAGGTTGCTGAGTTAGTGAGCCACTTGCATGTAAATATTTCAAAATTCCCCTTGACAGGATAAGGAACAAATCTGTGTTCAAATGAGGTCACTTTTTGCCTACAACCTTGAACATAAAGATTAACCATCTTAAACAGAGGAATTCAACTTTAGCAACAAACTGGCTGTGTCCTCAGGTCCTTTGAGGAGATCCAGTCGGGGAATATGTCTTCATGGGACTTTCTTGTAGGGTAGGAGATATCAGGTACATTCAGTCATTGTAACCCCTCTGTCCCACAAAGCCACTTGCTTCCTAAGGACCCAAACACACTTGGCAACAGAAATGCATGAAAGAATCTTGACTCTCTTTGAATCAGGAAAACTTTAAAAACAAACAAAAAAAATCAAACCTAAGATTTGCATTCCTTCAAGGGGCCACAGGGGCAACATTCCAGTGGTGGACTGGGCCACTGGGGAAAGTGGGAAAAACAATGGATGTGACTCTTACCTTTGCACAGTAGGCTAGATTTCAACCACACAAATGTCAGTGGTTTCTATACATACGCCATCTCTCCATTCCCCATTTAGGCAAACAAGAGGCACTATCAGAGTTCAATGATGCATTCCAGCCAGGCGAAAGCAATCCACATCCTCCCTCCCAAGGGGCTGCTATTTGCAAAAGTTTCAGATGAGCACACATGCATTCATACTTCCACATTTTCACATCTGGGTTGGCCCTGAACTGATCCCAAAGAAGAGGACCACAGTAGGTTCAGTGGAAGGTCTCACCTCCTGTTTTCAGGAGAGGTCTGATCCGTGATAAAAATGGGCTCTTGCATCTCCTCTGAAGCCTTAAAAAGGGAAATGGGATGTTTATTCAGTCAAGAGTGTTTAGAAGCCACCATCAGAATTTCCCCCACAACATGGGAAAGTGGGGATGGAACAGGTGCAGACAGGGTTGGTGTCATGTACACACTTTATTCCACATGTATTCATTTAAACGCCTGAAGATTAGGGGTCCTAGTTATATTTGCAATGCAAATGAAAATGTAAAGTTGCAGCTAGTCCTACAGCCTACATGATGCTAATATTATAAGCCGTCTATGGAGAGGGAAGCAAGTATTAATTATATTGCTTGGTGAGGTGTTTTTCAAGAAGGATGCACAATATATTTAAAGGATCACACTTCACTCAATAATACACACACCCAATTATCTAAGGACAATTTCCAAGCTCCAGCCTTACCATTAATCCTGCAAATGCCTCCAACTTCTGTGCAACCTGAAGAGACCGCCCAGCTGAGGGGTTTTAATCATTCACTTTAATGTGCGTGTGTCAGATCAAACAAAGCCCATGTAACATGAAATTCAACATCAAAAAGCCTTTTAATTCTGGACAGGGTTGTTGTTGTTGTTTAAAAAAGGTGGGATTTATTGTGTCACAGCTATCACCTAATAAAGCAAAAAAGGGTCCCAAGTCATTTTCGTGGACCTGGTTGGGTCCTTGCAAACTAGGAAAATGAATTTACTGTTTGGTACATAATTGCTTCAAAAAATTGACAGATGTTAGTGGAGCTTTACATCTACTTTTACTTACTCTGTCGGCAGGAAATTTTGATGAGAAAAGGCTGCCAAGACTTTGGGAGAGCAATTAAACGGCAAGCAAATTTTAAAACCAAGTTAAAGATTTGTGTCTGGATTTAGAGTTGGCTGCAGCAGCTGTGCTGCTTGGCTTCTCATTCATTTAGGCATTTATTTATTATTATTTTTTAAACCAAACACTTTTCTTCCACACACCCAAGTGGAATCTACACACATGTTCTGAAAAGGCTTTTTCTTAAAGCATATTAAAAAAATACATTGAATTTTCCATAAGGCTCGCCGTCGCCTCTAGTGTCACATTGTATATTGCAATTAAAACACACTTAAAACGTTTTATTTGCAGCTGTATAGATGAGTCCCCAGCAAGAAAAACAGATTGCGATGTCTGTTGTGTCTCCATTGACTGGACAGATGAAAATTCATTTCCGCACCTGGGATCACCCACTTCATGAAACTCAGCATTATTGGAGCTGGAATGGTGCCATAATAATTATCAAATGGAGATTTCTCAGGACAACCCCCTGAAAACAACATAGGTAAGAAACTTACTTTCTTAACCTTATTTTAAAATGTTTCCTTCTTCCAAAAATCACCATATGGTTTATACCTGATAAAAAATATTGTCACCCCTATTTCTCAAGTGTTCAGATATGGCCATGTTTCTTATTCTAACAACAGTGCAAAGTTAGCACCATGTGTGCAGGAAGGTTGGAACCTATAAGGGTTACTGCCTGCATGTCTGTTACCACCCGCAGCTCCTCATTGTAGTTGGATTAAGATTGGATGGTATGCATTTGGGGGGGGGGATATGCTAACTTTCTTGATTGATTACTTTCGCTTGCACAACAGAACTTCCCTTCTCCCTATACTCCTGGGCTCTACCTGCACACCACCCCAAATCTGAACCGGGGATTGAAATGCACAAAGGGCCCCCTAAAGTTTGATGTCACCATGACAGCAAATTTCAAGTGAGAAAGATATAGGCTGGTTTCTGCAGAGAAATCCACTGATCACTGGCAACAAATGACTCTGAATGGCATTCAGTTTGTTTTTCATTTCACATTTGCACAATATATACCCAAAGCGTGGGAAGATTAGCCTTCCCTTGGTAGCGCAAAACAAGAAGAGCATAAACAAGGTCAATGAAAATCAATATTGGGATTTATGTCTCCCACTTCAGCCTAACTATCAGTGAGGGACATCTACAGTATGAAAGAAGAATTAAGCTTGGCAATATCAAATCAGAATCTCTCTTGCTTTTCTTTGGGGGGAAAAAAGAAAAAGAACACCTCTCTGCAATTCACACAGAGAGAATATTCATACAAATGTGAAATGAACTGTTTGCTTTTTAGTATCACTGGCCAAGGGCATGAAATGAGAGGAATTTCAAACAAGATACCATCACTTGATAAAGCTGGTGTTCAACAAGCACACTTCACATAAGGACATAAGCACTTGTATCAATTTTGTCACTTCGGAAAGCAGCAGAGTCAAAGCATACCTACTAACATTTATCAGACGGATTACCGAAAGAATAACTTTACTTCTATTATCAGTCTGATATGTAAAATATGCACAACACTTTCATGGTCATGCATCTTTTATCGCAAGCATTCTGAACGCAGTGGGTTCACTACTTGATGGATTCACTACTTGATGAATATATATATTGATGTACACACACACACACACACAGAGAGAGAGAGAGAGAGAGAGAGAGAGAGAGAGAGAGAGAGAGAGACTAGGGGCTGTGCCCCTGCTCAGTCTGCTTGTCAACACCCACCTCATATTAACCCCCTAGCCTCTTCTTCCCACCCCATGCAACTACAGTGGTACCTCGGCTTACATACGCTTCAGCTTACATACGCTTCAGGTTACAGACTCCCCTAACCCAGAAATAGTGCTTCAGGTTAAGAACTTTGCTTAAGGATGAGAACAGAAATCGTGCTCCGGTGACGCGGCAGCAGCAGGAGGCCCCATTAGCTAAAGTGGTGCTTCAGGTTAAAAACAGTTTCAGGTTAAGTACGGGCCTCCGGAACAAATTAAGTGCTTAACCTGAGGTACCACTGTACTAAGTTCCCTTTTCATTTTCCTGACTCCATTTCTGAAGCCACTTCTCTCTTCTGTTCTGCAGCCCTGCGTTCCACCCCCATTTTTTCCTGTGGCACAGATTATGGTTAGGTGGTTCGTAGTAGCAGCTCATAGGCATGGGTTTTGTAGGTGGATGGAGCTGAAGGAAGAGAAAAACAGCTGCTTATGAGACACTCACAAACAGAATGCAAGTTCAACAGCACTCATTTGTTCTCTCCAGCAATCGGTATTCAGATATCTATGCCCTCTGATACAGGAGGTGGCACAATACAGTGGTCGTGCCTAGCCTTGATAAGTAGCTTGATCCCCCATGAATTCATGAATTGCCTGTTGAGAAAAACAAGTGGACTTGCAAGAGAACACTCAGCATGCCAACCAGCCACCTGCCTGGATTCTCTATTACACCCCCTGCTTTCCATCTCCCCCCTCTCAAAAAGTATTCAGTGCCTATTTGGCATGCTTAGTCCCTGTTTCCCTCCCCGCCCCCCAAAAAAACCCTATTTTTGTATTTCTGCCAGTCTTGAGGTTCTCTCAAGCCTGCTGATACCTGCCTTTTATGTGTGGGATGGTTGTGGTTTGGCAACGTAAGGTTCCAAACTCAGAGAATGAGGTCACTATTCATATACAGTGGTACCTCAGGTTACAAACACCTCGAGTTACAGACTCGAGGTACAGTAGTACCTTGGGTTAAAAACTTTACCTCAGAATGAGAACAGATATCACGTGCTGGCGGCACGGTGGCAGCAGGAGGCCCCATTAGCTAAAGTGGTACATCAGGTTAAGAATGTTTTCAGGTTAAGAACGGACCTCCAGAACAAATTAAGTTCGTAACTAGCGGTACCACTGTATAGGATTATGGATTCCTTTGCTGCAGGATGCATTCCCTGCCTTATCAAAAGGAATTCTTTAGGAGCTCCTTGAGACAATTCCTTTCCATCCTCCCATTGGAAGTAGCGGCTGCTAGAAGCCCATGCTAAATAAAGAGGGGAAGCAAATATATTGAACGGATTTAAAGGAAGTGTGATAATTCAAAACACGCAGGATAATTCGGTGAGCTGGGTTCCATGAGCATAACATCATTTCATGATGTGAGCCTCTTTCAAATTTTAATATTTCCTTCGTCCAAAATCTGCAGCATTGGCTACTGATTCCTAATAAAGATTATATTCTTTTATTGTTATTATTATTCCAAAGGGCTTATTAAAAGCCAAATATAAGCGAAGCTATAAAAGGGGAGGAAATAGAGAGTTGGAATATGCTTATTGCTCAGGGAAGCAGCAATTTAAGAATGGTGTCATATTACACAGAACCCCAAGGGTTGAGGAGCAGGGATTTCTCCATGTTTATTTTTAGCTAATAAGAACTAGTAAATAAAATAATCAGGGCCTGGATTTGATTCTTAACACAGTGCTTAAATATATTCCAAGAGCCAGGTCTTTATTTCTTATGGTGATGTCACAGACTAGCTTAATTTTCTGTTTTTAAGCTGCCCTCTGAGAGCTTAGCATTTATAAGACATTTTTCGGCATATAAACTGAACAAATTTGATCTGGCAGTTGTTAGGACTGAATAAAAGAAAAAGACCTTACAGTGACAGTTTTACTAAATCACTTTAGCAGCAGAACCCTAAAGCTGAAGTTGAAAAATATACTATCTCTTCAAAGGATCCTAGGTGGGAATGCCATCTTCTATGACACTTGGCACATTGTTGTGCTATTTCGCTGAAACTTTCACGAACTTTTAGGATGGTGCCTTTAGAAGCCTCCTAAGCTTTCCATTTCCTTTGCTTTCATTGTAAGGTTTTGTGGTTTTATGTGCTGTTTTTCTATGAAGTATACATTTTGCTTATGACTTTGCCTGTCACATACTGAACACATTGCAGAGATTTAAGAAATCAGGATTAGCATGCCATGAGATGCTCAAGGAATGGAAGGATCAGTTGAGTTCTATTCTTTTCATGCATATCATTTCCCTTCATTGTTCCTTTCCATCCCATTGCCACATGGGAAGAGTAGCAGACCCTCCAAGTGCCCCTCTTTCCCAGGGACAGTCCCGGATTTACAGAAGCCATCCCAGTTTCTGATTTGATCCCGTAATATCCTGCTTTTCCTTAGGGCATTCCTATTTTCATTGGAGAAATGTTTGAGGGTATGAAGTTATGTGATTAATATATTCCGTTCCCGGGGTGGAGTGGGGCCTCTGTTTCCTTTTTTATTTTCTGAGCAGGGGCCCATGTGAACATATTGTCCTTTCTAAAACAGTCGTCTTCAACCGGTTTCCATGGCAGATAAACAGGGATTCCTCAAGGTACGACTGGGTGTGAAAATGGTTCCTTGAAGGTATAAATTATGATCACAGACCAAGAATAGAAAGAAGGGGGCAGATTTTTGTGCACTGGTAGAACAAGCCCCAGCCTTGCTCGCAGAAGCTTTGATGTTCAATCCCTGGCACATCCAATTAAAAAGTATCAGATAGCAGGGGATGTAAGAAGAGTTGCTGTCAGAGTAGACAATCCTAGAGTATATGGACCAATAGTTTCACCTTCTGTTTCACCTTCCTAGGTTCTTAAATTTTGTGTAGAAGAGAGAATGTTGGGAGCTACGGCTTGGACCAGTCATGATTTTGGGAGTGAGCAAAGCTGGGCTGGCTGAAATTCCCTCTCATATGAAAGCAGGGGAAGATGTTGGTCTTTTAGATTTCAGTAGTGCCCTGTGTGAGGCCAAAATTTGATACGCCTCCCCCTGCTTCTCACCTTCCATTCTGCTCAATTCATTAAATCATAGTTGTGATGCCCTTTGGCACCCCCTAGGCCTAGTGTGGCAGAACCAGTCACGCAATCCTAAATCCGTCTGTGGTGAAAGGCAAAGGATTTCTGTCCTCTATATTGCGTCTTCTCATCCCTGTTTGAGAGGACATCCTGAAGCCCTCTGAAAGCTTCTGATATAGATAAGAGTATAGAATTTTAAATTACAGAAACAAGGGCACAGCATGAAATCAGTTTGATTTATTTAAGAGCATTTTTCAAAGTCAAACAGTACAGAATGCTTTATCACAGATTTGAAAATGCTTAAGGAAGTACCATCTCTCTCACAGACACACTCCCTTTCTCTCTTTGCTGATATCTATTTTCTAACGTCACAAAATATGGTCAAGGTTTCAATATTTTTCTCTCTGGAAATGTTGGCACTCTCCACCCCCCTCCCCATGACCCCTTCATCCCACCCCTCTTATCCCTGGTTTTAATAATACACACATGATAAAAAGAGCAAGCACTTGCGAATGTAGATTTATATGCAATTGCCCTCATCCTTCTCTCTCAAATCACAATGGAGCATGTTGAAGAGAGCGCTGTAGTCTATTCTGATAAGTCCCATGCTATTGTCAAAATTGAGCACATTGTTCTTTTTTATGGCATCAGGGCTGGTTGATACTGCATTTCCATTTCTTACCATTCAAGGTGGCATGCCAGCTGGCTTCAATTAGCTGGTTTTCGATTGCATTTGGACATCCCCACACATTACCCATTGCCAGTGGTGTAAACATAGGAATGGTTTTTAAAAAGGCATTTATTTACTTTTAGTGCTTCGGAACATTAGACCCTTTAAATCCTAATATGCCTTGCTATGCTCTTCTGATGGATCTAACAATTTGATTAGAATTCTACAGTCTGTCTAAAAGGCTGAAAGCTTTGCCCTTTCCTGTCTGGTGGAGGGTGGAAATGAATGGCCACTTGTTGCATGCACAACTCTTTAAGGGTCAAAATTGGGAAACACATTTAGGAAGTAATACAATGCACAAAATAGGGATGCGGGTGGCGCTGTGGGTTAAACCACAGAGCCTAGGACTTGCCGATCAGAAGGTCGGCGGTTCAAATCCCCACGACTGGGTGAGCTCCCATCGGTCCCTGCTACTGCCAACCTAGCAGTTCAGTCCCTGTTCCTGCCAACCTAGCAGTTCAAAAGCACATCAAAGTGCAAGTAGATAAATAGGTACCACTCTGGCAGGAAGGTAAACGGCGTTTCCGTGCGCTGCTCTGGTTCATCAGAAGCGGCTTAGTCATGCTGGCCACATGACCCGGAAGCTGTACACCAGCTCCCTCAGCCAATAAAGCGAGATGAGCGCTGCAACCCCAGAGTCGGTCACGACTGGACCTAATGTTCAGGGGTCCTTTACCTTTACCTTTACCTTTACCTTTACAATGCACAAAAAGCTGGCATAAAGCAGTGTAAATTAAGCCATCATAAAGTTACACTAGATCTAAATTCTGCTCAGCAACAGGGCTGCTGCTGCTGCTCTGCCTAAGCCCAGTGGCAGAGGAAGGGGGTGCAGGGGGTATGGAGCGCCCCAGGTGTCATCACTGAGGGGGGTGACAAAATGACAAAAATATGAGGTGTGTTTTTTTTTAAAAAAATGGGCTCACGAAACCTTTTAGTTCAGTCAACAAACGTAATGAAACGTGGCTGGCACTGGGCACCACACCACGGGGGCCAGCACTTACCATGGGGCCTGCAGCATGTCTGAGCCACGCATTTCTCCTGGGAGTGACGTGGTAGCTTGAGCGCCTGAAGGCTCCACGGTGCCTGAAATGGCAGCGTGGAGCTTGTGTCTGTCCTCCGCCTCTCCCTCCACCACCCTACAGCTGAGGGGGAGATGGTGGAGAGGCTCCATGCAGCGCGCTCTACCCCCATGGGCACCAGGCACCTGAGCAGCTAGCTACACCGCTGCCTAAGCCTGGCAGAGGGGGTAAACAAACCCTTAAAATAATGTTCTCTGCTGGGTTGCCAACTGAACCAGAGATTCCCTGCATTCTAAGCTGCTCATCCCGCCAGCTCTTGCCATAAGATTTCCCCCCAAATATATGGTAATATTTACATAACTTTATTTATGTATATAAAAATATAAATAAATGACAGTTGCAGGGAGTCAGGTCTGGAATGGGACAGTGGTATAGGTGAATTAACTCTTCCTCCTGTCCGTTTTCCCACAGAAAGCCTCCTACCTTAAGCTTCTATTTGTCTGCAATTTGAGCACAGCAAGAAGTAATATTTTATTTATTTGATTACATATTTCTTCACAGCGGTTCTTTTCTTTTGTAAAAAATGGTGTGGCAGTTTGCATAGATAAAATTACTGTGGGTGGCAGCACAAAATGGCTGCCATGGGCGGCAAAAAAAAAAGAGAGAGAGAGAGAGTTGCTGGTACTTCATACTGCAAAAAGCCCTGTTTATTTATAAAAATTTATCACCCGCCCTTCACCTAGGGCAGGATACAACAAGATAATCACAATTATATGTGCCATTAGAAATGTAAAACAGGAACAGTGGTACTTCGGAAGTCAAACGGAATCCGTTCCGGAAGTCCGTTCGACTTACAAAATGTTCGGAAACTAAGGTGGAAGTTCCTGCAGCCAATCGGAAGCCATGGAAGCTGTGTCGGATGTTTGAGTTCCAAAGAACATTTGCAAAATGGATCACTCACTCCCAGGTTTGTGGCATTTGGGAGCCAAAACGTTTGACTCGCAAGGCGTTCAGGATCCAAGGTACGACTGTAAAACCATTCAAAGTGGAACAGAGCAGTAAAATAAAAGAAGCTGGGATCAATAAAGGATACAGGTTGTCATGTCCCAAAGAGGTCCGACCAGGCTGACAGTGTTCACACAGCAATAGTTCCCCTGTTATGGAGAGTCCTACTGAGCTACAGACCCAGGTGAAACAAGATGGTAGCGTTCAAAGAGGGAACGGCTTCTCCTCACCTGAGTAGATGTTCTCAATTATTCTATTCCAGATTGCTCTAACTATGGTTTACGTAACATATGTAGATCGCTTTGAACATTCTAAATGCTATGTAATATTAATATTATTTTTTATTACCTCGCAGCAAGATAAACCACATTCCAGGAGACCCACCTGGAAAGCACATGGGCTGAAAGCTCTCTGTTGGAGAGGATAAATGACTGGTGAGCTATTTTTACAGGCAAAATTAAATTCCTCTTTCAGCTTTCTTCAGCATGAATTGTCTGCCATGACTTCAGTTTGACCTCAATAGCCAATTTACTTCTGATAAGCATTACGCTGTTGGTAAAACCGTGTCTTCACCTCCCTGTCTTCTTTTAACTCTGCGGCACCAAATATCACAACATTTACTGGTTATTATTGGAGCTGTCATTTTTCTTTTTCAATCTAATCACATGAAAGGCAGAACTTTGAGCAAAGTGAGAACTCTTCCATAGATGTTTTCCCTCTCATCTGTGATCGTGAGCCAAGGATAACATTTGACTCAGATGATACTCAAAACTTGCCTGTATCATATTAGATAGAGATGAGACAACCTCCTACTGGTCCAAGTCAGCCTGGTCTCAATTACCTCAAGGAATTCTGCCAGATCCATGCCCTCCCTTTTCACTAGTCATATTCCACTGATGAAGCAATAACCTCTTCTCCACCATGAGTGATGAGTGCTGGATTCCATGGTGTCATGTGAACTACCATGGAACAAGATGATTTACCTGAATAGGAAAATGTTGTCTCTCCCAGTGGCCAACTTTATTAACATAAGGACATTTATTTTCTGCCAAAAGGTCTGTTGACAGTTTCTGCAGGGGTTTTTTTCCCCTGATTCCCAGCAGATGTCAATATTTTCTCCTCTTCAAAGTATGTGTAGAAGTCCTGCATATTGTATGGATCAGAGATGGGGGTGAGTGTCAGGCCCAGGGGCCTTCCTATGTGGTCCTCAAGACTCTCCCCAGGCCACACTCCTCAGGATGACCCATCCGGTCTACCCAGGCCACACTCCACACCATCTCTGCTTTCCAGCCTCTTTCAGGTTTTTTGGGCTGGCTGTGAAGTGTCCTACAACTCAGATAATGTCTCTTGCTTGCCTGCAAGGAGGATAGGAAGGGATCTATAACGTGCAAAACCAGCCAAATATACAGAGGTAAAAGTTGTATTCATTATTCTGCCTACTTTTGCCTCTGGCACCACCCGCCACCAACATGTGGTCTAACGGACCAAAAGTGGTCTTCATTTAGTAGGCAAAATTTTTGGTTGTGGTCATTTGCACGATTATCCTGCGCTTTCTAAAGACTTTAAACAAAAACACCCAACAGCATCATTCTGAAGGGCCTTTTTCTATTTAAGAGTGCTGAAGACAAAATCAATCACATTTTTTTTATTTAAAAAACCTTTAATTCCATGAAATTTGTAGTCCAGTACATTTTATGTGGCTGAAGCATAGCAAGTATAAATCCGGAATTAGGTACGTATTTTCATTTAATAGCTGATGAGAGGGGAGAAAAGTCATCTTTGGTTCCAAACATTAAATCTGTTGACCAGGCTTAATCCATTCCACAACCAGGTGCACTGTCAAGGTACAGCCAGTTTAATTATGAGTAGATCAATCATCTGCACCTGGATTCTATTTCCCATTACATGCCATGGTAGGTTTAAACACTACATCAGTCTTCTAGGTTCTAAAATATATATATGATAGAACTTTGACGTGAGTAAGATAGATGGGGCCTAGTTTATTCATGGTGTCATTTCCCATCAGTTACATGCCTGATAGTGGTTGCTTACTTTACTATGCATATGTTACCCAATGAATATGTGTTAAAAGACTTAGCACCATTCTGATCTTCAGGTGTATAACTGTGGACATAGTGTTTGGCTCTGTGTGAATTTTGATACAGATTCTGAGTATCCAGAGGTCAAGTCTCAGAGTTCAGGTGTGCAAGCAATCGTTGCCCACACACCCATACTCAAAACATCTCAGTTGTGGTGGGGAAAAGGTTATATTTCTTAAATGCAACAATAAAGAGGATCTGCAACCAAATTAAGCAAATCAGCCAATCAAAATACAGTCAGTAGTTCCCTGTCAACAGTGGGATCAAATCCCCAACATCTCCTGGCCATGTTTACAACAATTGCAGCCTCTGCCTCCCTGTTGCCATGTTGAACCTGTTGAGTTTCTGTCTTCCATGCTGCTATTAAAGCACAAAACCACAGAAGTCCTACCAGGGAAGGGTGGGGAGACTACTATTTATCTAGACCTTTATATCCATTCCCCCCTCCCCACAAAGTGGCTTACAACATAACCCACCTAAGATAACATAAACCAGGGATGGGCAAACTTTTTCCTGTCTCTGTAAAAAATGTTTATAGTATCTGGCATATACAGTGCAGCTGCTCTGTCCTGCTCACTGTATGTATTAATATAGATATATATTGGCGCTTTTGATTCTCTTAGCAGGCAGTTAGATGCATTGTCCAAATCAAACTACCAAACTGCTTACAGCTGTTGGCCTTTTCATTTGCCTTCTGAAGTATAAAAGGCCCATAGGCAGTTTTTTGCCCCATAGACAGAACATTCATCCATGCGTACTCAGGTAGCTGATGAGTCTGATAGTTACCTGGGTATGACAGTTACACACTACACAAATAATGGCAGAGACAGCAAATCCAGGGAGGCTATTCCCAGTGTCAAGTCTTTTATTCTTGATAGTTATTTGCAGAATCCCAAATGCACGGACTCGAAAGCAAATTGTGAAACATGAATAGTGTTACAATCTGGTGTGCCTACCCTGAAACCAAAAGCAACACATGATTCTACGCAGTTTCTCTAATATGCGTTAAATAGGTGGGGGCCAGGATATTAGAGGAGACATCATTATACATGCATAATTACTTTTTAAAAATGGAAATCTGTCAACCATCTCTTTGGCAGTGCACTTCCAGTTGATAGATCCAGAATCTTATTTCCGGATGTGGGTGGCCTCCTTGGTTCAAGATGAATGGGTAGAATCCAGAGTTGCAACTAAGGCAATGATTCTAAGCAGCCTTACTTCAGAATGATGAATACCGTAATCAATGTGACTTACACCTGAGGAAATGTGCTTGGAATTGAAGTGTTGTGCTCTTAACTGTGTGTCTGCATTCCACTGATGCCAATGGAATCGAGGCTTCCTTCTGTGGGTTGCAAAGCTGCACACTTATTCCAACGATGGCCACATTTGCTCCTGCAAAGAGGAAGCTGTGTTGCTGTCGATGAATTCTTATGAAATGCTTCAAGGAGTGGGTGCCAGAACCACACAGGGGGGAAAAGGCATAAAGGAAAATCAGCACAAATGCAAAGTCATGACAAACCATGCATATATAGATAGCAAACAGCTGAGCCCTCTAAAATAGGCTGCAACCCTAAACCCACTAACCTGGGCATAAGCCCCACTGAATTCAGTGGGACTTGCTTCTAAAAAGACATAGATGCATAAGCTATCAAAATACTGCTGCATTTAGATTTAGAAAAAATAGCCTTCAAAGTTCAGGGTGAACTTCATTTCTATTTTATAGTTTGAAAATTTGCTTGAAGTTTTTGTTTGACAGTCTGCAAGATTTTAATTATCCAAGCCTAGTTATCTGTGGGGAAAGCCCACATTTTTCTACTGGTCCACAGAACCTCTGGACTGATAAACTAGGCATACTAGGCACTAGAAGATAGTTATATACCGCAAGATATCCCTGTGGTTTAGGCTTATTCCTATTGCCACGTCTGTAATTTCAATACAGAGCTTTGTTGCCAGGTTTACGCAAAACAAAAGGAAACCAGCATTTACCAAACTTCCCCAGTTAAATTCTCATCTGCCCAAACTCATTATAGGTTGCCAATAAGCTGGTAATTATATATTGCATTGAGTGTTTTGTGGTTGAACTATTGATAAACGTCTCCCTAGGTCTAACAACACAGTCTTCTCTGAGCTGGCCACACAGTGTCATCTTAATGGTCCCAGGGAAGCAAGCCTTGCATAAAGAGCCTGACTGACACCAATATATATTTAATAATCACTTTTGAGGCAGCCTCCAAGAAGTTTCCGTCATTTCACTGTGCCTTGGGGGTCTGCACTTCACCCTGGCCTTCAGCCCTTCGCTGGATGCTATTATAGTCCCGAAAAGCTGACAGTACAGCTATTTGTCCATCAGCAAAACAGCTACTCTGAGGTAATTAGTTTTTGATATGGGCATTTGTGAGGCTTCTTATGTGCTAAAGGTACTTCATCACCAACTCATTATTTCCACCTGGGTGAGAATTGCTCACTTCTGTTACTCAGCACCAGTTCTTTATTTCCTATTATTATCTAAGCGAGTATAGTAATTTGGCATCACCCCCCTTCTCTTTTCTTATTCTGAAGATGCTTCCTACAGCAGATTCCCCTCCCATGTTATCAGAATTTCAGTCATATAAAATAGTTTGTGTTAACTCAGCTAGAGTTAATCATCTCAGAATGGATGACAGATTCCCAAGAGCATCATTATATACTGACAGAGGTCCTCCTCCAAGGACTCAAATCAAATCTTGAAACAGTCTACATCATCTGAGAAGGTAACTACTTCAATATTCTGTTTTCAGTTTTGAGATGGTGATAGGTTTGACAGTATTTCTGGACATATGCACTTGGGGAACCCAAACTGGTGTTATGCACACTTTTAGATTTCTGGCAGTATCATCAAAAGGCAGGTTGTCACTGGAAGATCTTAGGGATCACTGTGGGACATATTAGAAAGCGTAAGTTAGACATGCTAGTACAAATGCTTCTGTTATTTGGTCATTGATTCAGTTCACATGTAAAGGTGAACCTACCTAATTCACACTTTTTCCATAACAAGAGGCAAACCAAAATATAGCCATTCATCAAAAAGTGCACTTCTCCAAATTTTGCAATGCAGTTATCCAGTCAATTAGCGTGTACAAAAAGGATATACAAGGGTAAGATGTGCACATAAATGTGTACCGAAAATAACATGCAAACATTATCTTAGGGGAGGGTGCACACAAAAATGTCTATTAGGAGCAAGGTGCACTAAAATGCTGATGAATTTGTGTCATAGAGCCTTGACATCTGTGACAGAAGAGAGGCTTAGAAGGATGGAGTGAAAGGAGAGCATTTCTAAAATTGAGCAGAAATTCACTCTTCTGTGCATCTGATTTAGCATAGCACCTATCATCTGGAGTGCAATTGGCAATCAGTAAAACCATGGACCAGGAAGGAAGGGTTGCCATGTGTCCTCTTTTTCCAGGACGTGTCTTCTTCAGGGATAAAATGTCTGTCCAGGTGGATATTAATTTTTTATTATTATTACTATTATTATTTCATTTTAAATTTGTCAAAATGTCTCTGGCTATACTTTCTGGATGAGCCATAGGCATAACTAGTGGTTGAAGACTTGATTTCCTCTTCTCTTCTCCTGCCCCCTCAGCAATATATCATAGCTTCTATAGCCTACATATAGTAGGGATATTTAAAATGAGAGTCATCATAGCGTCCTCTTTTTTGCTCTTCAAAATATGGCAACCCTAACAGGCTACCAAGGCAGTTCTGAAACTGATACCTGGTACTTGGCAATAGAAGAAGCTGCTTTTCACTGAATCTGACCACTGAGTCATCTAACTCCATATTGTCTACCAGGGCATTCCACAGCCTGGTGCCCTCCTGGTCTTCAAATCCCGTCCTTCCTCACCATTGGCCGTAATGGTGGGGGCTGGTGGGAATTGCAGTTCAAAACATCTGAAGGGCAACAGGTAGGGTAAGGCAGACTGGCAGTGCTTTTTCCTGTCCTACCTGAAGAACCTGTGACCTTTTGCATGTCAAGCAAGTGCCCTGGAGTGCTGTTTGAAGGGCTTTCTGGTCCAATTCCAATTAAAGATGCGTAAGAAGAGAGAGCAAATGTCTTGAAGCTGTCCATCAACAGTTAGCCGCTGAACAGCAGACTGAACACATCACCAAGTTACAGCCTCTTTCTCTTTCTTATTGGTTTTACAAATACAAACAAATAATCAAAAACTACACCCATATAAAGAAATTCCTCCAAATCACAGGACTTCCCCTCCATCCCCTCCATGGAGTCCCATTATCAACATTTATTACTGCATATTCTTCCATATCAAACAATATTATCCATGGTAGTTGTTAAACTACAAGGGAAATTAAAATCCTGCTAATGTTAAGCAGACCCCTATCTGCTTATAGGGGTCTCTTAAGTATCTTATCGATTTTTCCCATTCTTTTGTAAAGTTTTTATCCTCTTGGTTCCTGAGTTTTGCAGTCAATTTTGCCAATTTTGTCCATCAGCTTGGTTTGCCATTCTTCTCTGGTAGGGACTTTGTCTTCTTTCTGGGCTAGTAACACCCAGGCGGCTGTTGTTCCGTACATAAAAAGTCTTTTCTGGTCCTTTGGGATGTTGGTACCTGAAATTCCTAGTAAAAAGGCTTCTGGTTTTTTAACAAAGGTTATTTTAAACATTTTTTTCCATTTCATTATATATCATCTCCCAGAACACTTTTATCACATTACAGGTCCACCACATCTGATAAAAGGTCCTTTTTTTTTCTTTGCACTTCCAGCAGGTATTTGTACTTGTCCTATACATTTTTGCTAGCTTAGTAGGAGTCAAATACCACTGATACATCATTTTCATACAGTTCTCTTTCAAAGTAACTTTGCACTCACCATGGTGAGTTGTATTGTTTTTCTGTTAAAATTACAGTTGTTGTTGTTTAGTTTTTTAGTTGTGTCCGACTCTTCGTGACCCCATGAACCAGAGCACGCCAGGCACTCTTGTCTTCCACTGCCTCCCACAGTTTGGTAATTATTTCTAAATGTCAATCTATGTACATATATTAGCTTGTGCAAATTTGGGGAAAACATTTGTCCTTTCTTGTCCTTTCTTTTATGTTGCATAAGTGACCTCCTTCTGCCGTAGCCCTTCTTCTATGTCCCTAACGTCCAATACACTTTAGCGAGAATTTCAGGTCAAGAGATGAGAGCAGAATAAGAAGTGATGTAGTACATGTACCTTCCCCACCATAGGCTCTGGCTCCAGGGGGTTGAGGCTCTTTGGGCTCCCTCAATCTTTTTTGGGGGGGCTGCCCCCTATGGTTGAGGCCAAATGTTGAGCCCCCTCAGTGATCTTCAGAAGTTGTCGCCTCTGTTCCTCACCAAGGACATGAGTCATGTCAAAATATGAAGGCTTCTTTCTCTTGTTCATGGTGGTCAATACACAGTTGTTGCATGCTGGTTATACGTCAAATGATAAACTTATCATGCCTCTTTGGTGCAAGGGAAGAGTTTCTAGATGTTGGCTTCACTTACATCACCTTTTCCTAGCTCCAGCTATAGCTAAGCAAGCTGGCAACTAGAGAAACTTGCTTCTACCCCCTACAGCTGTACACAGGAGACACTGTGCTGACTGCCTCTGTTGCATAGAAAACTAGGTAAGCCCCAGACCCCTGAGGTGCAGACAGCCAGTGAAAGCAAGAATGTAAGCAAACAAGATGATGGTTCCATATTTTTCTCAAAGGCATTTTTGCGAGGCTCAAAAAAGCCTTTCCACACTGAAATTCCAGCATGTCGGAGATCAGCGTCACAGTGAAGCAAGTTGCTAATATAATTATCCTCAGCTGTTGTGAACTTGGTAAGATCTAGGGACTTAACACACGGTGTGTTGTTGATTAGCCAGCTCGACTATAAGCAACCGTGGCCTCAAGTGAAATAAATGCACAAACAGGCAGGATTACACACTGACAGAAAAAAATATATTATCAGACAGAGTATGGGGGGGGATACAGTTACTGCCGAGTGGCAAGCATAAAAATACATATAGCTGGGTCTTTCCACTGCTGTAACTGACATCATCCTTTAAAAACAGCAAAGCTATACTGAGCGATGCCAATTAGAGGTTTCCAGATGCTAAATTCTGATTTAAGTTATGTCAGAGTGTCTTCAATAACTCTGTTCGGAATGAGTGGCTTTAGACATATATGTTTGCAAATGAGGAGAGAATCATGACTCACAAAGTTCATGCATATATCTTGAGGGAAGCCTTTTGCTCGACTTTTGATTTCAGTTTCATTTCCCCCTTGAAGGTCTTTCATGTCAGCTTGAGGGGGTGTTGGAGCACCTAGGTGAGACACTGATAAGAGACTGTGCAGTTAGCTGAAAATGTCTCCTAATTTAATAGCCTTCCCTCGTAGAATTACACCTCAGCCTGATTTGATTCTTCCCAAGAAAGGGAGCTTCATCAGCCCGACAAAATTGTGCTCTCTGCATTGATGCATAAACTGCGATGACAGTGTTTTAATCAGGGCAAGGGAAAGGAGGGGAGCTGTTCAGAAAACACCCTTGGATGTTCATTTCTGAATTCTCAAGTAGAGAATCATACAGCACACACAAAAGGGGGCAATGTCCTTGTGGGCAGTACTATCAGCACATTGGCCTGGAAAATGAAATCAAGAATATTTGTTTTAGGGTAATATTTGAGTCAAAGGGCAGTTTCGCTAGAACCACTCTCAATATTCTTTGGAAATGTAGGGTCAAAAAAATGGGTGTTTATGTTCATTTATATTCTGTGATGTGCTTTTTACATATCTTGGTGTTCTGTGTGCTGCATTCTTGACAGACTTCTATTCAGGCACTGACCAGATCCAGGCTAGCTTAGTTTCACCAAAGTTGGTACAACATGCATCTTTGTAATATGCCCCCACCAGCAAATATTTCTCCCCCCACCTCCACCGCTGTCACAACCCTGAATAACTTTGGTAGTTTCTGAGTTAACCTGAGGGGAGTTTCTGAGTTAACCTGAGTTTCTGAGTTAACCTGAGGTGAGCTTGGAAGTACTTTCTAACTTTCACTTATTTAAATTCAAAGAACATTTTACTGATGTGCATGGAATTATCCTTCAGAAAACCAGTCTGCTGCTGGGTTCAATTTAAAGTGTTCATTTTGAAAAGTTGGCCAACTCTACTGTAGGATGTAATCCTATGCACACTTTCCTGAAGGTTAACCCCATTGAATATAATCATCATTCTCATCTATTTATAAAGCACTGTGAGACCACAAGTTCATTTAGGTGGGGCTGCCCCTGAAGATGGGTCAGAAACTTCAGCTGGTAAAGAATTCAGCAGCCTGGATACTCAATGGGGCAAGATGGTCTGAGCATATAACGCCAATCCTGTTCCAACTGCAATGGCTGCCAATTCGTTTCTGGGCTCCATTCAAAGTTCTGGGTTTGACCTATGAAGCCTTAAGTAGCTCAGGACTGCAATACCTAAGGACTGCTTCTCCCCATATGAACTGACCCAGACCCTGCAATCTTCATCTGAGGCCCTTCTTTGTGTGCCTCCTCCACAAGAGATCCAGAGGGCAGCAATACAAGAATGGGCCTTTTCTACAGTGGCTCCCCACTTGTGGAACGCTCTCCCCAGGGAGGCTCACCTGGTGCCTTCATTGCATATCTTTAGACACCAGGCAAAAACATTCCTGTTCTCCCAGACCTTTGGCTAATTAAACAATCTATGGCCTTTTAAATGGGGGATGGGGATTGTTTTTGTTTGTTATGGTGGTATGTATTTTGGTGTTTTTTATATTGTAAACTGTGGATGAATGGGTTATAGAAATTATTATTACAGTGGTACCTTGGGTTACATACACTTCAGGTTACATATGCTTCAGGTTACAGACTCTGCTAACCCAGAAATAGTACCTCAGGTTAAGAACTTTGCTTCAGGATGAGAACAGAAATCGTGCTCCGGTGGCGTGGCGGCAGCGGGAGGCCCCATTAGCTAAAGTGGTGCTTCAGGTTAAGAACAGTTTCAGGTTAAGTACGGACCTCCGGAACGAATTAAGTACTTAACCCGGGGTACCACTGTACTCCTAGTACTACTACTTGGCTGGATTAATAATAATAATAACATTTCACTGCAAGATATGGGAAACCGAATTTTGAAGGATGGCTGTGTTTCCATTCACATCTTCTTTCAAAAAGTACAAATTAATTGACTTGTCTTTAAATGTGGACCAAACTGGATTTCTCTCCTATCCCTGCTATTCTGATCTCCAACTAACATTTACTTGCAGTATAATCCTAGATATATCTGCTCAAGAATAAGCCCTATTGAGTTCAGTGGAACTTATTTCCAGGTCAGTGGTTGCAGCCTTTATCAGCCAGTTCCTTCAAATTCAGATGGATCTAGTAGGAGGAAAAATGCACCTCAATTCCATTATCTTCTCTTATGTTATAAAAAAAGGGGGGGATGCATGATTTGAAGAAGATTGAACTGCGGGTTGCGAAGCCACATGCCCATGTGCAAAGGATTGTCCATGTTGCTTGCACTGCCGACCTCAATATGATGAGCTGTTCTTTGTTAGTATAAAAAGCGTACCAGTTTCTAGGTAATATATTATAGGGTTGCATTTGGCTGTTCACCAAATGACCTTCTAAACTAGCAGAGGGACTAGGTAAGGCATTTCTAACAGAGATAGGAAAATATCATTACTCTTGTATAGACTGTATGCAGTCAATGTACTCTCTGGAGTGTCTATGCATAAGCCTCACTGGTGACTGACAATCCCAGCCTAGCCCTGGATATATGGATACAGTATTGCAGCTTTATACAATAATAAAAAAGTATTTCTCTTTGGCTTTAATACAGAAAGTTCTCCTACCTTCTGAGTATTCAATTCATGCGTGTTGGGTAGGCAACCTAAGGCCTGGGGGCCGGATCCGACCCAATCGCCTTCTAAATCTGGCCCGCGGGCAGCCCGGGAAACAGCATGTTTTTACATGAGAAGAATGTGTCCTTTTATTTAAAATGCATCTCTGGGTTATTTGTGGGGCATAGGAATTTGCTCATTTCCCCCCCCAAAAAATAGTCTGCCCCCCTACAAGGTCTGAGGGACAGTGGACCAGCCCCCTACTGAAAAAGTTTGCTGACCCCTGTATTGAACCAATCTTACCCATGCTTAACCATCCCCTTCTTGTTGGATGCAATTTGTTAAAAGATTCCCTCCCAACACATATCAATGAAGGTTGATCCATAAGGGCATATAGGGGGGTGCTTCCCCGCCAACTTCAGTCTGCCCTCTGCCAGGCCCTATTTGCCTGCCTTCCTACTTGCAGTCCGAGGATGGCACGGCCTGTCAGCTGCCCCTGCCTTAGTCTCAGTGTTGCTCTTGTACAATTCTGCAGGGAAGAGGATGAAAACCAAACCAGATCTACTTGGCTCTGTCTGTCATTGGCTCTGGTTCCATCTGCTGTTGGCCTTCCACCCTACCAGTCCCAGTGGGTGCCAGCCTCCGTTGTGACCTATTGTATGCCAAATTCTATTTCTGCACTATTATCCAGGCTTGATGTATCCGGATATCAAGTGTGTGTGCTGGGAAAATGTGATGCCTCTGCGGTGGAAGCTCTCTCTTGACAGAAGACATGCAGACTGTGTGCAGCAAATGAGAAACAAATGTGGATGTGGAATACAATTCATTAGTTGTGTGGAAAGACTCTCATCCTTCTGGGATTAGTTTGATCCAAGACAAGCGTTATTTCAAATGAGGACCTTTCTCTTGTTAACGTAGAAGTTGAGAGAGTATGGCGGCAAAAGAGATAATTGCTTTTCTCATTTTGTCTAAAAGTAATGTTGTTTACATATATTTTCTTTTTTTGAGCTGTTAATATACAGTAAGTGAGATTGTTCAAAACTTGGAACAAAAGAAAAAATAAAATTAATCTAGCCTCGCATTTCCGCCTTGCAAAGTCAATCAAAAAGACAATCGGAACATATTGCATTTTGAGAGAGAGAGAGAGAGAGAGAGGGAGACTGAAGAATATCCTTGCTTATTTATCTTGCATACAAAGATTGGAATTGAACAAGAACATGAATCGCACTGATAGCTACATGTAAAACAACTTGTAGAAATGTAGGCAGGGGAAAGATGCAAGAGGGAAATACAGGGGAAAACAATTAAGTTTGTACAAATCAGTAAACAGCAGCGATAGAAATAAAAATCTGAGAGAAATCAGAAGAGACAGAGAAGCAAACAAACAAAGGGAGGGGGAAACAGCAATTGCAAAATACACAGGGGCTCAGAAGTACTTTTCAAAACTCTGAAAGTAAAGAAAGAGTTTTGTATTCTTTCCATGGGAAATCCATTTTAGAAATGGAGTGGAAATTTAATTTGAGGCTATGGATTCCCCTCCAAGTGGCTGGTCAATACCAAGGTCTGCTTTTCCATGCCTTGCCTTGCCTACTAACCACACCTAGGTCACATCTACACCATGCAATTAAAGCACTATGATACCACTCTATACAGTCATGGCTTCCCCAAAATAATATAGGCATCTGTTTGTTAAGGTTGCTAAGAGCTGTTAGCAACCTACAGCTACAGTTCCCAGTGTGTCTTAACAACCTATCCCTCTCCATAGGAAACTCTGGGAATTACAGCTTTGTGAAATGAATAAGGTTCTCCTAACAATTCGTAGCGCCCTTAACAAACTAAAAGTCCCAAAATTATTTGGGGGAAGCCATGCCTGTTTAAAGTGGTGTGATACTGCTTTAAACAAATGGTGTAGATGTTGCCTTTTTCATTTGGAATGCTCATGGAATAGCCAGGAAATCAGAAACTTTCAAGTATTTGGGATAGACTAGGCATGTCCAACCAGTCGATCGCGATCTACTGGTCATTCGCGGGGCGCCCCTGGTCAATTCTGGTTGATTGCGTGATCCAAATCAATCCCCCCCTCCCAAGAAAAACAACAACTTTGGTTAAGTCTTCCCCCCAAAAAAGCTTTTATATAGTGGGAGTAGATTGCAGTCTCTTGGGAATTGGACATGCCTGGGATAGACCATGATTTAAATACACCCATGAAGCTTGGGATCTCTCCATTAGATTTATAGATTAGATTGGAGAAATCTAATTGGATAAACTTAGCACAGGAGGGCTTGATGATGGTTTTTCTTGGTGAGGCATTGCAACAGTACACAACATACCTTCCATCCTCTGAGCCTTTATGTAGCACAGCCCAATAAATCTCCCAGGGCTTCTAAAGTAGAGACTTTCTCTAGTTTTGCATCATTCACTAAACAGACAACGTAATTGATTTACAGTGGTACCTCGGGTTAAGAAATTAATTCGTTCTGGAGGTCTGTTCTTAACCTGAAACTGTTCTTAACCTGAGGTACCACTTTAGCTAATGGGGCTTCCTGCTGCTGCCGCCGCACGATTTCTGTTCTCATCCTGAATCAAAGTTCTTAACCTGAGGTACTATTTCTGGATTAGTGGAGTCTGTAACCTGAAGCGTCTGTAACCCAAGGTACCACTGTATTCTAAAGTCACAAGCAGAAGGGCCACTTTTGATTGTGTGGATCAGCCCTTATAATTCCTAGCTGGTTTTCATAACCTTTTCTCGCCAGTTGTTTATGACTCCAGGTCCCCCCCCCCCAAGTGTTGCTCCTTGCCCTTCACCAGGTTTCCAGATCAGTCCCACAGATGGGAAAGTGTCTTTGAGAGGTAATATTCTCTTTTATCTGATTATCTGATAATTGACTATTTTTTTGCCCCAGAGGACTGGATGGTGTTTTGACAAGGACAATGGGATACTGTACCCATTTATTTCCACTGAAATGTCATCTATCCATAAAAGGATTCTAAAAATGGTTTGATGTTTGACATGTGGAGTGCCAAGCTGACACTGAGTAATTTTTCACTTTGCTTCTTTTGTCTGTTCACTGATTGTAACACCACTGACCGAATGGACATTGCCCTTGACAATTAACTGAGCTGTAAGCAAAATGAAGAGGTTTTTTTTTTAATGGAGCCCAAGATGCAATTTATTACAAAATGCTTTTACAGATACTGGTGGAATTACATGGTGTGTGGCCTTTAATGCTCCTGAGGACTCAGGAGTCTGGAGGCCACATTTTGTACAAAATGCATTCGGAGGTGGAGGTCTTTTCGTACAATTTTGACAACGGGCCACTTAGATGATACCAATCTTGTTGGCAACATCTAGCACATCATAGTCTGGAGCAAGGCGGACATAGGCTTTCTTCTCACCGTCAGGCCTGATGAGCAAGTTGACATTTGCCTCGTCAATGTTGTAGAGCTTTTTGACAGCCTGCTTGATATGGTGTTTGTTTGCTTTCATGTCCACAATGAACACAAGGGTGTTGTTGTCTTCAGTCTTCTTCATGGACAATTCAGTGGTCAGGGGGACCTTGATGATGACATAGTGGTCCAGCTTGTTCCTCCTTGGGATACTTGAGCTGCCTCCATAAACGCAAGGTTTTCAGCTTTTGGAAGGTAGGGGACATCCAGATCTTCTTCTTCTTGTGACTGTGGACGCCTTTCAGGACTGCATTTTTAGCTTTCAAGGCTTTGGATTTCACCTCGGTCTTGGCAGAGACAGCCTCCTTCTTCACTTTCAGCACCATTTTGGAAAGGAAGGTGAAAAGGGAGCCGAAGTGATGAGATTTTCTAACTAGAGAGGTGGTATGTCATAGGTTTTAAGACATCAGTCTCTTGGTCCACTTATTCCTTCAAACCATTTTCTCTTGGAACACATTGCATATTTATTTGTTTGAGGTATTTGTAACCTACTCTTCACTCAAGAGACAATAACATTAAAACCCAAATAACTATAAAAATAATAAATAGCAAATATGATAAAATTAATGAATCTCATCAGAGTAAGAGAAAGGAGGTAGGTTGGTGGTTCTCGTGTATTTTTTTGATTTTTGATTTTTAAAATTGAAGTATTTAAAAAGAGATAGGTGTGTGAGGGAGAGGGGGGTGATTGTTATGTGTTGGTACTAAAGGATTAAGAGGTAACAAGTCGCTCTAATCACTGAGCAGCTGGAAGTCATTAAGCATCCAGGAATGTGAGTTAGTTTGTATAAATAGTCAGTTCACCCGTGTGTTTTTCCCCCTTGACCTGACTCGCAGACTCAGTTTGTGGCCATGGGCGTGTTTGCTGATATGAGTTAAGTTTAAAGTAAAGTTTTCTTTATGCCGGAGATAAAAGCATGTGTGCTTTATCGCCAGGGTTTTTGTTTTGTAAATAAAGTTTTTTTCCTGAGTTCCAAAGTGCTTGCTCCAGGATTCTTCATTGAAAGGTACTGACTCTCCTGCCTTCTTCAACCGCTGCACGAAATTCTCTGCTGAGAGAAGATTTATGGCGTTGGAAGCGCACTGGACGTTTACTTAACATTAAACTAATTAAAATTTAATGGACATTATGTATGTGTGGTGTGTATGAAAAAGCTTGAGGTATGTTATCTGGTGGCGGTCCAAGAGAGAGATGCTCTTGGAGAAATGGGGGGGGGGAGAGAGAGAGATGTGTCACTGTGTATATGTGAAATGTATGACTGGATATGTGATAGAGATATGTATGTGTGTCTGTGGTCTGTATGTGTGCAGTGAGTGTGCTATGTGTGTGAGAGAGAGTATGGTGTACCTACATTATCTATCTATCTATCTATCTATCTATCTATCATCTATCATCTATCTATCTATCATCTATCTATCTATCTATCTATCTATCTATCATCTATCTATATCTATCTATCTATCTATCTATCTATCTATCATCTATCTATCTATCTATATCTATCTATCTATCATCTATCTATTTTCTGGTTCTGTGGAATGCTCCCTGTTATGAAACAGCAATGGCACCATTGTCTGTGAAATCTATATTGTGTGTGCTCTATCATCAGGACCAACAAGATATAGGTGACTTCCCACAGCAAGCATGAGGTTGTTGGGTGGGGGGAGCAGCAGTGACTGTGTTCTCAGGGGAAGATCTACTATGAAACTAATGAAGCTTAAGCTTCAGGGCTTCTAATCTTGAAGCGGCCCAGAAGTGACTTTAATCCACATTGCTTAAAATTTGGAGTCACACAGTTGGAGTCACACAACTCAAATGGATTATTTTTTGTTGTTGTATATATTTCAACAATCCTAAAGTTTGACAGTCAGTAGCATTGATGTAAAGGCGTGGTGATCTGTTGTGGAACAACCCCATTGTAGATGACAGCAGTGGCTACCCAAGACATCATTTCTGGTTGCAAAGGGGGCCCCATAATGGTTCGAGCTTCAAAAATGTAGGCCCGCTATTGTGTATTCTCTGTCATTTGTGTTGTACCTCGCACTTGTGGCAGCCATTTTGTGACTGGCATCCACGGCATATTCTCAAAATGCAAATGGAGTCCACTAGCTCAAAAAGGTTGGTGTAGAGCTTTACTTTAATATAATTACTTCATGTATAATTAGATACTCATTCCTCAACTGTAGGAAATTATGTTTCCTACAGTTTCTACCAGTTTCTACCTACCATTTCTCTGATGAAAATAGGGACGTTCCATTCCATAATGATAATTTTACTATTTATATTCCACACATCTTATTGGGTTGCCTCAGATACTGTGGACAGCTTCCAACATATATAAAAACATAATAAAACATTTTTATTTTTTTTTATTAAAAAAAAACCCCACTTCCCTATACAGGGCTGCCTTCAGATAGCTCAGGGTTCAGATCACTCCATACCCTCCAACATTTATCAAATGAAAATAGGGACATCCTAAGGAAAAGCGGGACATTCTGGGATCAAATCAGAAACTGGGACTGCTTCTCTAAATCAGGGACATCCCTGGAAAATAGGGACACTTGGAGGGTCTTTTCTCCATTTTATTGCATGATATATTCTTGTCTCTGCTTACCATGGTTTTATTTTTAATGGCATCAGCAGTCATAAGAACAAGCTTCAGACAGAATGCAGGAAGAAATGACAAAATGTTTCCAGCCACTAGAGAACATTGTCAACATTGCAAGCTTCCCAGAGACCTTATATTAAACAAGAGTTACTTTGTTGACTATACATCACTAGGAAAGAGGCATCCCATAAACTATCCCAGCAAGTTCACAGGCCTCTATGTGTGTGAGTCATGGGCTAGGCCTCTGATTAGGAGAGATTAATCAGCCTTTAATATGACACAGATACAATGCAGGGGCATTTCTCCCTTGCATGAGCAGGAGGGACCTGTTGTGTAATTCTTTAAAGCTTTCTGACATTTCCTTTAAAGTGACACTGGAGTTGTCAACCTCCTCTTTCTACTCATGATAAAATTCACCTTGGGGACAGTGACTGTACCTGTGGATGGGAAAGTAGGAAAGAGGCTCTGCATGTCTTGGAGAGCCCACTCAGAGAGAGAGAGAGAGAGAGAGTCTAAGAGGACACTTTTTGTGCCATGATAACTTTTTCTCAAATAGGCTTTCACAGGCTCCATGCTGTGCAGATGGATCTTAGTGAACATCATTTTTTCCTATCAAATATAATAGAGCCTGTAGTGCAGCTGTGATCTGATGTGTCTTTCTGCAAAGGCATTTCCACACACGACTAAACACAGTCTTCCTCCCCTTCCCCTGCATATGTAAGGCAAATGTAAAACCTTCACTAGATAGAATATACGTATTTTTCCTCCTTTCTGTCTTCTATGAATAATATTCATGGGATGTTACATTCAGATAACACAGCCAGCTTCAAATTGCTTTAGTGTCATATGCATGACATTAGATTTATATCCCCCCCAGGGCTGTCTTAAGCATATGCGACGCCAGGGTGCAAATATCCTCCCGGTGCCCCCCCCAGGTTGCCCCCCCAGGTGTGCAGGAGGGCGGAGCCGATCGGCCGCCTCAGCATCTCGCTGGCTCGGTTGCCCCCAAACCCACAGCACAGAGCTGCCCACAGCAGAAGAGCCTGTCGTGGTGCTCCAACCAATGGATGGGCTCTTCCCCGGACTCAACTCTCAGGCCCCAGGCTCTCAGCCTGGCACCCCTGAGAGCCCGGCGCCCGGGTGCCCTGCACCCCAGCCCCCATGGGTAAGCCAGCCCTTATCCCACCTTTCCTCAAGGTGGTGTGCATGGTTCTTCCCTCCCCATTTTATCCTACCCTGTGAGGTAGATTAGGCTGAGAAACAGTGACTGGCCCAAGATCACCCAGTTATCTTCATAGTGGAGCGGGGATTTGAACATTGATCTCTTTGGTACTAGTCTAAAACTAACCACTACACCATGGTGGCTCTCTGTGGTGAAAAAGAAGAAGCCGGCGCTAGCTGGCGAGAGCAGTGATGATGATGATTAACAAAAATACATGCATTGTCTCTTTTTCAGGTTGTGTTTTTTACAGATCAAATACATAAGAGCAGTAATGGGTGGGAAAGCTGCTGAGAGAGATGAAAGTGCCGGCCAGTGAATATGGTAGATTTTCACTGTCTGCTGCTTTTTCGAACAGGACACCCAAGAATATCTGTAGTAGCATAAGATAATTCTTCCAGCTTAGGAGGACTGACTGAGGATTCCTTGTGTGAGTACCCCCAAAATAACATATCTAAGAGAACATATGTGTGAAGCGGCCTTCTACTGAGTGAGTCCATCTAATGCAGCTTTGTCTATCCTGACTGGCCATAACTCTCAAGAGTAAGCTCAGGGCCTTCTCAATACAGTGTGTGTGCTGTGCCGCTGAGCTATGCAGCGACTTCAGCAAAACAGTCTTGTTCACAGCGAAGTAAAATGTGATGTCTGACAGACTATTAAAAGCAAAATCTAGTTTACTGGAGGCCAATGGACAAGGGAAATGGTTCTTTGGAGTTCTGTTCCAGTCTTATTTGATGTAGCATTAAATTGTCCTCTGAGTGAAGCTGAAGAAAGCTGTCCTAAAAATATCTCATTTTCATCTGTTCCCTTTTGCTTATGAATTATAAAAGAGATTTGCCAATACTGAAACAAGTGGAAAGGATTAATTCAGAAAGAGGGAGTGGGTTTTAAAAGAACAGCTTCATCGGGATAAGAGAGCCAGTGTGAAGTAATGGCAAGAGACCAAGAGACCAAGGTTAGCCATTAGGCTCACAGGATGACCTTGGGACAGTCAATCAATTAGGCTCTGCCTAATCTACCTCACATTCTACCTCGCATTGTTTCTGTAAGGATAAAATAGGGAGAAGAACTATGGACTAGGACTTTAAGGTCCTTGGAGGAAAGTTTGTTTATGGTGGTTACGGTTTCACCATCCCTATTCCATATAATGTTGTGCATGGAATGAGTGGCAGACACTAAATAAGTGACAAGTTCTCAAACTGCTGCCATTTGATCCTAACTTCTTTAAATGCTGCGTGGACCAATGTAGACTTTTTAATTGGCAAAGAATGGCCCAATTAATCTCAGAAAAGGCTTAAGAAAACTGTGCCGACCTGTGATTGTTCGTTACAAAGCATGCAGATGGGATCGTGACAAGCTCCACTTAATGCATCAACTCTCTGCCTTAAAAGAGAAGCAAACGAATTGTTCCTGAATGGGAGCCAGCTGTTTACTATAAATACACCTTGTATTTCCCAACATGCAACTTGAAATTGAGAGACATATAATTCAAAAAGAAGCGTCCTTTCACGTTCCTCAGACGAACAGCTCTACAAATCAGTCAGAGTCTTTTGAAGACTCAGTGCCCGAGACCTTTACAGTTACATCTTGGCGGTTTTAAAGCTTCTTATTTGCCAGGCCTGCAGTTGCAGATTATTCAAAGCCCTCTTTCCTAGAGAGAGTTTCCCATAAATTATGGTTGCAGTTGGGGTCAGGTTTGTTCATCAACTTCTCTGCAGTAGTTATTAGAAACAGAAATTGGCTGAGCCTTCTGTTTTACCTCAGTACCATAGCACTGAACTGGGGAAAAGGAAGATTTGATTTCTGACCACAGCTGTAATTTTTCATTCCCAGAGAATATATATATATATATATATATATATATATATATATATATATAATGACTTTCTAGCAGCATTCCCTTGAGAAGGCATGTTAAGCTCTCCAGATGTATATAGTGGATGAAACATTACAATGTGTTTGGGGAAGACAGAAAGGGAAATATTATTGAGTTAGGAAATATTATGAACCAAAAACAAACACTCAAACCACCCCAGAATAGTTTTGCGCTATTGACCATCTTATACATCATTCCCTCTATGTAACACATGAGGAAATTAAACATCTTCACTTTTTCGTTCTTTCTTTGGTTGTTATTTGTGTAAGGAAATGGAGGCCACCGGTGAATTGGGAGGTGATTTAAACCTGAATCTGTAGTACATGGTTTCTGGAGACTGTTTAGTGAGGAATTTCAGGCCAGGAGACAATAGATGGAGGCATGTCATAAACTATGAAGGCTGAAAGTTTTGAAAAGGGAATGTTCAAGCAGATGAGGCAAATACTCAGGATGCAAGGCAGTATGGAAAGGGGGAAAAGCAGGGGTGAATAGCATTATTATTTATTTGTTCATGTATTTATTAAAATTATATTCTGCCCATCCTCTCAGGGTGGCAGAAAAAAAGGAGATGAAATAACTTAAAAACAAGTGCAATATATATGCAGACTGGGAATTATCTCAACCAAAAAGGCTTGTTGAAAGAGGAAGGACTTCAGCAAGTGGTGAAAATACCACAATGGTGGCGCCTTTCTAGTATTCAAGGGGAGGGCATTTGAAAGGGCAGGTGCCACCACCCATAAGACCAATTCCTACAATGGGTGGAACAGATCTCCTGATAAGATGGTATCTGCAGGAAGCCTTCAGCTGCAGGGTACAGTGACCAATGGGATAAATGAGGGGTGAGGCAATACTTCAGGGATCTTGGTCTCAAGCTATATAGGGCTTTATGCCTCAAAACCAGCTTCTTGAACTAAGCCTGGAAGATAATTGGCAGCCACTGCAGTTCCTTCACAAGTGGGGTAAAGGTATTGATGCTGCATTTTTGCAAATGACAAGGTGAAAAAATGTATTAGCTATCTTTACTAAAGGCTTAGAAGTCACTGTTGTCTCTGGCTCCATTTATCACTGCTATGTGGCCCCCAGAAGGTTCTCCTGTATGGATAAGGCTAATGGCAGTGTTTGGTAGGAAGCAATGGGACTCCTCCTTATTTCTTTAGATTTTGTCTCTGCTCTCCTTATACATCTGTTTCTCCCCCTCCATTTTACTTCTCTCTACAGAGGCCACTCTTGAGTTCCTGTGCCAATAATTTAAGAACTTTCACTGCTTTGAACTAAGTTCTATTGCCTGTGTAGCCTTTTTGACTGATGTATGGAAAAGCACACGAACCTGATCTTTGAAGAGTTTGTAAGTAAAACATTTTTTACTTACTAAATGTGTGGTATGTTCCTAAGCTGGGGGAAGAGGGAGCTATTTTGGAACTCACTTGGAAAGACTTATTTTAAATATCTAATAATCTATATTTCCATGCTTTGCTTTGTGGCATATTTTGTGATTTTTAAACCTCTGCTGGGATTCTCTCACCAAAAAAGTACTTGCCCCAAACGTGGACCTTGGCATCCAGGAATTCTCATGTTTATACACCTATTTTTTCCTTGAACTAACATTGATTTCCCCAATTTTGCCTTTGATGAATCTTGGGAACAACTGTTGATCCAGTTTTAATGTTATTTGAATGTTGTTGAGGGAAGCAATAGGTCCCTATTTCTTTCTGGCCCCCTCCCAATTGTTCCCTTCATAACAGCATTAGAAAAGTTTGCTGGATCAGATCAGCGTCCCATCTAGTCAAGCATCATGCTCTCACAATGGCCAGCTAGATGCCCGTGAGAAGTTTGAAAGCAGAGCCTGTGCACAACAGCACTCTTCCCTCCTGCGGTTTTGAGAAAATGGTATTCTGAGTCATACTGCCTTTGACAATGGAGGCAGAATCTAGCCATCATGGCCAGTAGTCACTGATAGCTTGATCCTCCACGAATTTGTCTATTCCTCTTTTAATGCAATTCAAGCTGGTGGCCATGGCTACTTCTTCAGGGAGATGATTCCATAGTTTACCTATGGATTGTGATTAAGTGCTTTTCTTTTGTCCATTGTGAATCTTCATCTGCTAACATGAAGAATTTTGCTCAACATTAAATGAGATGAAATTTCTCAGAAGAGAGTTTTCATGGGGGTGGGGAACTGTTGGAATATTTCACCTCCCCCAAACCAGCAGAATATCCCACCTCCATGTTTGCTGCCCATAAATACGGGGGAGAATTTTGAGAGGCCATTTCCCCCCTGCTCTACCCCAGTGTCAAGCATCTCTGCTAACTGAAAGCATTCCCGGGCAGAGCCACCTCTGCCGACTTTTAGCTACCTCCACCTTTTCCCATTCTGCTGCTGTTTTGCTTGGATGACAATCGTTCTATGAAATGTCAACTGCTGCCCATGTCAGCATCGGCTCACTCATGTGATAACCATTACATTAGAGGAGCAAGATTTCAGCCATTTGGAATTATAATGGATGTGACATTGAGAACAAGAACTACTGTGAATAATATCAACTCACCCATGAGTACAATACTGTTTGAAGATATATAGTGGTGAGGTGGAGTTAAGTGACCTGATAGACTTAACTTTGCTGTTCTACTTATTTCTGAAGTTGTTGGGAGAGGGGGGTTTGTCATAATGTGAGAAAGAGCCATTCTTTGTCTCTTCCTCACAATGTCTCCTATAACTAGGGATGAGCAAAGCTGATAATTTCTGGGTTGTTGTTTTTCTCTCTTTCCTTTTCCCCAATCTTAAATTCAGTTCTCCACATTTCTACATCAAATTGCATCTTGGGTTTTGTTTTGTTTTTAAAAAAGGAACTTCATGAAAATTCATCAGTATTTTTGTGCACATTTCTCAAAACATACAAATTTTGTATGCAATTTTGCCTAATACACGCAGTTTTGCAAAGCAGTTTCCCATAATACAGTACACGTTTTCATTTTATCTTCACTGATATATGCAGTTCTATGCACACTTTCTTCAAGTATGTGCATCTCCACACACATTTCTTGACTGGAGAACTGCATTACGACATCTGGAGAAATGCAGATTTTGAAGGATGGCTGTCACTGTCACAGTGTATTGACTCAGAAAGTGTGAATTAGGTAGATTGGCCTTTATATGCAAACTGAATCTAATTTCTTCACCATCCCAAGACACTGTTGTGTTGGTTATCTCCTTGCTTCCTGCCTCACATCACAGGCTAATAGGAGCAAAGAATGGTGGTAGATGTTACAAAGGACAATGATATATGGAATAGCAGTAGCTCCTTGTTTCATATAGTGCCTAATTCTGCTACCAGATTCTGCAATTCTCTCTCCACCCACCCCTCACCCCATCTTGCTTTGAGTCACAGTGAAGAATTCCATGTAGGCATTGTGGAAAAACTTCTTAATCTTTGGTTTTATAAAGCTCAAGAGTATTTTTTTTTCCTCTTAGGAGTTGCCAGCCTAAGAGATACTGACTAAAGTGGCAGCCCAGATAAATAACATCACTTGTATTTGTGGATACAAGAACACTATGCCAATATTAGGTATAACATTGATGAATCAAATATCTCTTAAGTGTTCCTTTCTATTGCTTGACACAAAAACAAGATAGACATTATTCCATCTCTGTGTTTACTCCATTACCACCATGAAAACAACCCCACTCGATACGTGATCAAGCTTCTATATTCTATATTCAAACTTCTGTATTCTGACTGCAGTGATCGTTTTTATGTAGCTGTCTAAATAATCCAGGATTATCCTTGTTCTTGCTTTCTCTGAGGTACATCACATTACACAGAATATGTGGGTTTTTAGAATACTGTATACAATTGTTTCAGAGAAATGGAATCCCCTTCCATATCAGGAAGTTGTAATTGCTCCCCGGGAGAGTAACTTGATGGTTATACCTAACATGAAGAAGTGAAAGAGAGTAATTCTGTCCTTGTCTGTTGTCACTTGTGTGAGAGAGATGGGGGGAGGGGAGGAAGGGGGGATCTGAACGTGAAGAAATTATTATTTGAAATCTCATAAGATGCAAAGCTTGTAGAACAATGGAATGGGTTGAGTCCAGAACCTATATCTCATTTACACAGATCATTTAAAAGATTGGCTAAAGAGAGCCTTACTATCCAACTTTTTCAATTCAAAAACTGGGACATGCTCCCAGGTGAATCGTGTGACCCACCCCACCATTCCCCCCCCCCCAGCATTTTTTTCAGGGCAACAGCACACAAGGTTGAGACGCCCAAAATGACCACCACAATCTCGTGCAAAAAAAATGGATGTCCTACCCCCCACCCCCCGGGACACTTTGGCAAGTATGTATTTGATGTCCCTAGATACTGCATGCTACAAACTTTGAAACTATCTGTATTAATGTAGAATTGAACACGAGGTATGCACATCTCAGTTTCTCCAAACCGTTAGGGTCATTGGCTTTAACCTTTGCCAAAACATAGGTCATGACCATTCTCAGGAGCTGGGTTTGAGACCTGAGTGGCACAGAGCTTTTGTGAAAAGAACTATAACTCATTTGTAGAACACATGCAACAGGTTTAGGGTTATCTTTATTAATTTTTAAAAAATAAGTACCATGGAGCAGAAAATTTGAAAGAGATTGGATTCAGTCGCATACCAGCAAATTGATGCTGTGCATTTAAAGTTGATTTGAAGCACTTGCATGGTGAGGCTTCAGGCCCCACGGTTCCCTTAGATAATAAACACACAGACACGAATGTTTGGGTTAATGGGGTAAAATAGGCCACAGCTTTATTGGATACAGATGTGAGCAGTTTGGCTTAGTCATTGGGTGAAACTGGACTATATCCTGACTCCTGCCCATCTGCAGGGAGTCTCATAAGGGTATGGGGTGTTAGAATTCCTGCTCCATGATTGCAGTCATGGGATTTTTGTCTATCACATGACAGTGTATGTTTTGACTCCACAAAGTGGGAAGTGACGGAGACAGGATGTATGTGTTATTGTGAAGTGGGACTATTGTCCTTTGTTCATTTTCTTTGCTGTCTGATGCTAGAGAGAGAGGGAGCCATGTTACAGTGCTCCGTGTGTGTTTATATGTAAATAAAGTAGATTAGCCAAAATGCTGAGTTGCTGAGGTCTGTCACACAAGCTGCGAAGACTTTGCAGATCCCTAAGTGTGCCGAAGTCTGTTAGCATTGGTCACTGTGATGTTCGGGCAGAAGAAAGCTTTTGAAGCTCCTGAACGAAAGACCAGGAGGGAGAGAACATGCCATTCAGGCATGTGTCTCTGCCAAGGTCCTACTCGAGTGTAGGACAAGCTCCTTACATGGGGAACCCTATGATATACATTAAATAGGGGCACCCCAGAGTCCCCGATAGGGTCATGCCATGGCCCTAGCCCATGCCCAGGCTTCGGAAAGGAAGCACGCCCCCCGGATCCCGTTAATGGGATACCCTGAATGTGGAGGGGCAGGCAGAGGCCACCATCTCCCCTCCTATAAACAAGGCTTACTGCCTAACCGCCACTGTTTAAACGGCTAGCAGCCATGCCCCCCCAGTTATCCCAATTGGTCAGCCAGGGGGTATGACATGGCTAGGAGTTCCTGTGATGTGGGCAACATCCCTCTGCTCACAGCTGGGTCACTGGGAAGTCCCGGATGCCCCCCCCCCAATGCTGCTCCCCGGGGAAGGGGAGCGGACTTGTCTAACAACATTGTTTTGCAGCAAAACCATATTTCATTTTCATTTTTTGGGAGGGTGCTAAGGGAAGTGATGGAGAAGTGCCCTGGAAAGTGCAGAATAACATTTGCTTGCTGAATGTCATCTAACCTCCCCACAAGCAAATCCAGATTAATGGCCAAGAAATACTGCAGCCAACAACATCTGATCTTCCTGTAAATAAATCAGAATGATTGTTCAATGAAACAGCTCCCCCGGAAGCGACCACAATGCCCAGCTTTGGGTCTTAAGCCTGGCTTTTATGGACACAGAAGGGACCCAGAGATGAAAGGAGAAGCCACCCTAACAATCCAGCCCAAGGCGCTCAAAGGTGTTCGATCTTCCATGAGCTTGGCATCAAGCCGCAAAGGCCACCTCTCAGAGATTGACAGGCTGTCATCTTCCCCCTTATGCCCAGAAGCCTATACAGTAATCAGCACTTTGTTCTCCAGCTCCCATTGAGACAAGGTTAGCAGGTGGGGGGTGGAGAATCTGACCCTTCTCTCTTCTAAAAGCAATAATCTCAAAAGTGACAGGGAGCCTTTGTGGAGCTATTAGTGTTCTGAAATGAGTACTTTCCTGCCCAATGTAGCAGAATGGCTAGTGGCTGATGGTTAGCTTTGAAGTTAGTAGAAGCTTGGTGTGGTTGCTTCTCTGGCACCCGCTACACTGCTACAAACAGAAATGAGCAAGAAATTAAAACTGAAATGAGCATAATCTTGCATTATGGTTATTGTTTTTTCCCCCAAGTAAACTTTGCCACTCTAGGCAGGGTCACCGTGACCCTCTTTAAGCCAATTTTCCAGAAAAATTAGCCCTGTTCTTGTTTATTCTTACTGTTCTTCCCCAGGGGCTGATTGCATGTTCCGCTTCAAGTCCCTCCCCACTCTGCTCTCTTTCTCTCTATCTCTCTGTCTGTCTCTCTTTAGCCCTCCAGCTCTAGTCATCTAACCAGCACAAGCCCATTCAGGCTGTTAGAGATTAGCTTATATCAAGAGCTTCGTGCTGTGCCACCAGGTTGTCAGAGCGGCTGCTGTTTCAGCTCCCTCCCCGCATAACACATCCTTGAATTTATTTTGCCTCTTGTTATCTCTGCACATCAGCTCCACTCGGAGCCATTCTCAATTTATCCCGTTAAGGGTTTTTCTCGGCTTGTCAAATGGCACAAACATTATGCCTGTTCTTGGGGATGTGTGCTTCTGATGTCTCCGGACACCTGCTGAGCCCGTGAGAAAGGTACCCATTAGAGTGGCATGTGACCGGCTCCCTTTTGTGTGTACACCTCTCCTTTCATTATCTTCGCAGAGAGATGTCTTGCAGCTTGATAGTCAAGGAAAGGGAACTGGGGAGAACAGAAGGGATGAAGTACAAAGCAGAAGTGAAGTGTGTGTGTGTGTGTGTGTGTGTGTGTGTGAATATAGTCACAAAGTTGCCTCCTTCTTTCCATTAAAAAACGTCAGATTTAAAAGGAGAGCATATGCTGTGTTAAGATGGCTGTCCATAACTTTTCCTTACAAACTGTCACAAGACATCACCTGCCATATTTTGTACTGACAGGTGACAAAATATTTTAGAATTTCAGGGCTGATGCCACAAACACAGCAACATAAAGAGGGTAGTTTCGGTTGTTCTTTTGCGTGCTGAGGTCCCCCAAAACACCCCTACCCCAATAACTCACACATCACTCATAAATTTTTGTTTAAGGTTTTTGGCATAATTTTGGCCACAACTTTATTAAACATACAAATTGTGAGTGGTTGCTTAGGCATTGGTTATGACTATCTGTCCCCCCCGCCTTGGGGGACAGCACTGACTCCCAGATTCCAGCGAAAGCCAGTGTGGAGGAACAAGATCAGGGATAACTGGAGCTGCGACACAGACCCTCAGCTTCTCCCCGCATGCTCCCAGGGGCTTACGCGGCCCGCACCCGATTCCAGGGGTTTGGACGAAAGAATGGTAAGCCCCTGAATTCCTTTAACGGAATTCCCGTGCAGCAGCAGCAGCATTGGAGGGGCAGGCACAGCCAATCCATACCCCTCCACCAACCAATTTAAACCAATGCCTAACCGCCAACCTTACAAGTTGTGACGATTTGCTACGCAGTAGGCAAAAACCAAATGGCACACACTAATCAGCCAAATGGAAAAATTCCTACCAGGCCCCCGCACCAAGGCGGACGACCCCATGACAGGCATGGCAAGGTCAAAGCAGAAGCCCAAAAGGGAGGGCGGGCGGGTGATCCGGTTCCCACATTGAAAGAGAAAGCAGCTTGCTGTGAACCTTGTTTAAATAACCTGTTCCCACCCCCAAATTGGCAACATCAATTTTATCCCAGCAACTCAAACAGCCAATCCTTGCCAGGCCTCTCTATCTTATCCTGCCTGGCAACTACAGGGTGTCTTGCTAGGCCCCATCCGCAACACGTGCTCTCCTTTAGTGAGAACACGCTTTCCCAGATCTGCCTTCTGTTCACACAGAAAATAATTAAATGGCGGAAACTTCTTTCATCCAGTCAGACTAAAGCCTTCTGGAAATAAGGCCGAAATATTTTGGTAGTTCTCAGGTGGTCAGCAGAGATCTACTAGCAAGTCCTGGTAGCTGTGCAGGTATTTACTGAGGCACCAAGCAGTACATGATGGGAGTTTCCCTATGAAATCATCTTACCCCATATATGACCACTTGACCGCTTTGATCAGCAGAACTGACACTAATACAGGTGCTACATGACTCAATATTTTAGGGTGGTAGAACCCATACTTTGGAATTCCCGGTCTATTGATTTCAGTCTATAGTTATTTTAACTTGCAGGTTACAGTCTTAAATTATTGTTTGTTCATTTTTCTTGCTGATAATTTTATTTTATCTTTTTTTAATAAACAGATTTGGGGTGTCTGTTTCCAAAATCGTGGTGTACTATATAAATTTTATTAAATAAGTTACAAAAATAAGATGACTGTCTGGATCAGGCACCATACTTTGGAGCCAAATCTGAATCAATTTTTCACAACTAATTTTTTTTTTAAAGTTTATATTCTATCTGTGTTGAAATTTCTAGGCAACAAGTAGCTGAGTATTGCAGCATATACCAAGACCCTGATTTCCCATGCTACCACAAATAACCTTTGGGAAACTTTCCTAGTGCCTCCTTAAGAAGTCTGCATACTGTGGAATGTTCAGATGACTTTTTCATGATGCATACAAATTCAGTCCAGGCCAAGAAGTCAGCATCAGTCAGAAATAAGCCCCAGAGGTGATTGAGTGAGGCAGAGACAATACATTTATCCACCACATGATATTAAATCTACAAATATATATCTATGTCCATGTATTATTAGGGAAGCCTTTTCTAAATTGGTTGCGGTTGATGGGCAGCTGGAGAGAACCAGGATGGCAGAGGTTGCATGATGGGGTTTGTGTTATTATCAGACCCATGCATAACTGAGTTTGATTTAGATCTCTGTATGATTCAAGAGAAGTGTGAAAGGCTTTATGCCATGCCGTCACTTGTAATGCCAGAACAATATATTTTAGAAATGGGTTTGAAAATGTTATATGGTCTCTTTCTCTCTTGTTTTAAATCGTTTGTTCATTTGTTTATATGCCTGGTATAAATCATATTGTCCCGCAATTATTCTGCATATCCTTGGGGATTAGTTCTGATAATCTTTCTCAACATCATCATAGGTGATGAAAGACCAGAAAGTGAGATGGAGAACTTGAAAATTTTGAAAAATTGTTAAATAGTCTGTTAAAAACATATATATATATATATATACCTGATAAAAATTCCCCCTGATAAAAATTCACAAATCATATGTAGGTCTATTCAGAAAGAAGCACCACTGGGTTTGATGAGATTACTGGGTTTGATGAGATTACTTTTTGGAAAAAAATACAATTGTTTTGGAACCCAGTTCCAAACTTTAATTTATTGCATGCACACACACAAGACAGAAGCCTGTCAATTTGTTCTCAGACAGCTGTGGGAGGAGAATAGTTTTTCCTCAAGCTGTAAAACTGGTATATGTATATATGCTTTTATCACATAAAATATTGCCCCTTCCAGTTGTTCTGAAAAGACATGAAAAGAGGAGATACACTTTTAAAAGACAGGAAAAGGAGGAAACAAACAGGTAGGAACTCTAACAGGATGGAAGAACAAGGCAACTTCAGGACATGCCAGGTGCCATTGGGACTGGTGAGGCAGAAGGCAGGGAGTACAACAGTAGGTGGCAGCAGAGCCAATGACAGGCAGAGTCAGCAAACTCTATAGTTTTGTACACATCCTCCTTTCTGCTGCTGCTGAAGAAGAAGAGTTTGGATTTGATATCCCACTTTATCACTACCCTAAGGAGTCTCAAAGTGGCTAACATTCTCCTTTCCCTTCCTCCCCCACAACAAACACTCTGTGAGGTGAGTGAGGCTGAGAGACTTCAGAGAAGTGTGACTAGCCCAAGGTCACCCAGTAGCTGCAAGTGAAGGAGCGGGGAATCGAACCCGGTTCACCAGATTACGAGTCTACTGCTCTTAACCACTACACCACACTGGCTTCAAGGGCAGCTCTGAGGCTAAGGAGGAAGAAGTTGATGCTTTTTTCCTAAAAAAAAAATGTTTAGGGGTACTCTCATTTTCTCTGGTTTCTCTTCAGATCGTATAGATCTTTCGCCTTTTACAAGAAAATCACCATGTTATAGTTCATATCAGGAAAAATAAATACAATAAATGGACAAAAGTACAAAGACTCGCAAAATATTTAGGGGTATGCATCCCCCTGCGTCCCCCCAGGAAAAAAGCACTGGCCATACTTACCTGCCTGATCCAGTTGTAAGAAAAGAAAGCAGGTGGGTGCTGCCAGACAGCAGTATTGTATTCACCCTAACAGAGCAGTCTCCATTGTGTCCATAATGCCTATGGCCCACTGGTTGCTCACCGGTCATTTACACTTTCTCCAGAATTTTTGCTCTTCACATTTAAGTTATGTTGTGAATGGTTTGTTTTTTGTTTCTTCAATGTGCATGTAAAAAATTGCTTTCAGTTTTTTGTCATGAGCAGCAGCTTGCTCATCAGTGAGGACATAAGTAAAATGAGGCAGGAAAGAGGCATGGCTGGAGAGTCTGAAAAGGGAGGATCTTTGTAGCTTTCTATGCTATGTGTGGGTGGGTTTGTGAATGTGTATATGAGAGACAAGAGGGCGAGGGAAAAGGCAAGTGAGGGGAATGCTCTTCCCATTAGCAAAGGCCTAAGGGGTTTAGGGCCAGACCCACCACACCTTTCATTCTCTTAGGGCGGATCTACACTCATGGTTTATAACATTTAAAATGTGTTATTAAAATGTGACACCAGAGGGCGCTGCAGAGCAGCGAGCTACCGACAAAGGGAGGCTGCCATTAAACATCATAGAACGTTATATTTAATAATGTTTAGAAGATCAATGTAGACCCAGCCTTAGTCAGATATACCATTGGCCAAGGCTATTGTATAACTATTTGTTTATTTGTAGCTTTAAATTCTGATCTTAAATATTGTAGCTGTGATCCGCTGCTCTCAGGCATGGTTTTAATTCATGAAGTGGTTCATCAGGAGACCCTTTTCTGTGCTACAGTTTGCAACTTTGGAGCACCAATGTGCTGTATAGTTTTATGTCATTCTTCTCAGCTTTTACACAAGGCAGCAAACTATTTAGCAGCACCAGATTTAACAATCTAGTGAAAAGCTCTGATGCAAGGAATTTTGCCAGGTTGTTTTTAATTATATTGATCCTCAAGCACGTCTCTCCCTTGAGCCTTAATTTGAATTTCACATCAACAGAAAGCATAATTTCTATCCGTTCAAGGAATCACACCAAATTTGGAGACAAAAACATATGGGTGAGAGTTGAGAGTCTCAGCTGAATCTCTCTGAAACATGCTGATCTTTTCCCACTTATTTTGGATTTATGATGTTACCCGTATCCATGAATTAAAATGAACTAGGCTGTTTGGGGCATCAAAATGATGTAACACATTTGAGAAACCTGTCAGTGTCGCCAGCATTTACAAATAGGTTGATGTCTCTGCACATTGCTGAAGGCTCTACAGGCAACACATAATAAACAATTGTACTTCTCTGCAGCCTAGATGTCCTCAAGAATAACATTTATTCCTATCTACGGTATGAACTCATCAATTTTATACCAAGTTAAGTACCAGACAATAATGGGAATTATACTTTGGTGAAGGTAATAAAGGCTGCACTCCTATATGCACACTTACTAGGAGTAAGTCCCATTGTATTCAGTGGAGGATACCATGGGCAGACCATGGTAACATGGCTTCCTGTGTGACACACACACAGGCCCCTTGCACAAAGCCAGCAAAGTGAGGCGCTGGGCTTTTGGAAAGAGGAGCAAGGTTCTGGCAGGGTCCTAGAGCCCTCCCGTCACCTTCCCAAAGCTAGGCAAGCACCAACTAGGCTTTGGGATGAGGCAGGAGGACTCTAGGACCCTATCAGAACCCTCATGCCTCCTTCCCAATTCAAGTGCTTACTAGACTTTGGGAAGAAGGCAGGAAGGTCCCCCCGTGGCTTGACACCCTGTGTGGGGGAACAAAAAACCCCCAAACCAATAACAAGAAACCACCAATTAACTAACAATTAAATTCATTCATTCATTCTCAGCAATCATTTCATGCAAGGGGTAAACGAGGGGAAAGCCCACGGGCTCCATCTTCTCCCAAGCTTCTTCACCATCATTCCTGCAGATGCCAATAACTATCTAGGGTGAGGTTGGGCAAATTGAATTTACATGAATCAAAGTCCCACCAAACTCGCTAAGATTTATATGCATGCATGCATGTCTAGGATTCTGGGCCTCATGTATTCACACTTCTGCACTTGCTCATTTAATCACCATGAAATGCTCAGATGGCAATTCTCTTCCACTTATATTGTTTTTTTTCCCCATTGCACATGCAGTGGCCTTTGGCTCTCAAGCAGAGATTTTTTTGAGGACAAGAGTGGATTTGGCTCACCTGCTTTCTTCTTTAGAGGACAGATGGAGAAGACATTTGTGCTTAGCATAAAAAGTCTCATTGCAGAAGGCTGCACTTCCAGCAACTGAGCACCACAGGCTGCTGGCAACTGATAGGCTGAGAATATCCGGAATTCTTTGTGGGAAAACAGACCTTTTTTTTTTTTGACAAGCTGGAGCCTTCAGCACCCTATGATATAAAGAGCCAAAATGTGCCCTCAAATGCCATTTCTTCTCTCTCTCTCTTCCTCTTCTCCACACCATGCAACCTCTTTCCGGATTCCAAATTTCCATTAATTATAAATATCTGTGTTATATAATGACTAATTCTCTTCTTTCCATGGAGAGGCTGATTTGGTTTAATGACTCCTGACATTTCAGCCATTGCCTAGTGAGCTCATTCACATTTTCACTGCCATAAAACAAGCAAGCAGCCAATCTGCCCGACAGCAAAAAGATTGCTTATTCACCGGGCATACTGTAGCTCGGAACACAATAGGTGAAAAAGAGTCCAGATGAATCAGGGGTGTGGGAAACTCTAGAGTCTATACACGGCAAGTATGGCTTAATCCCCTAGTGAAATTTGTCTTTGGCATTCTAATGCTGGGGGATCATAGCTGGAGAGAAACATTGGTTCTTCAGCATCCGCCCCTCTTATCCAATCTGTTGCTTAGCAGGGTGCATTTCTTAAACAGAAATGAACCAAAATTAATGGTGCAGTTATACAAAGTTGTTCCCTTGGCTATTAACATCCCAGCAGGAGCTTCCAGGGCCAGGATGATGAAACATCTTTGGAGAGCGAAACGGACTTTGGTGAATTTGGCGCCAGGTTCTGCGGCCATGGGATTGTTGAAATCCGCAGCTAGAAAATGCTGGTAATGGCACAAACTGCTGCTCAGGGGAGAGAAAAGGGATTAATGATAGCCAAGTCCTGGTTCTCTTTCCCCCTGAAATGCCAAAGTGCTGCACCAGTTATCAATCAAGGAAGCGAAATACATTAGCAGATTGATTGGGTTTGATACAGTGGGAGCCAGCTAGACTTCGGAATACTCTCTAAAAACAATTTTTACTGTGCAACGCTGGAGAAAGCCAACAAATAATAAACCTGTCAGAGTGCTCACCAAGTGCTCGTAAATACAAAAGCTGCTGTATTCTGCCCAACAGCTGCAAAAGGAGACTGATTCCAATGCCGGGGAAATGGTCAATACTTTTGCTTTTGCATCTGATAGCAATTCTAGTTAACCTTTTCCACTTTCCGTCACTGCTACTTGCACAGATGGTGCTGTGAAAAGGACCATGGTTTGGCAATGCTGAGAACATCCTTTCCTGCACCTTCCCCAGACCAATTCTGCAGCTTTCAAAGCATCATTTCAGCAAACATGACAAAGAAGAGGAATTGTTTAAACAGTGTGAAAATTGTAGCCCTGTGAGGGCACTCTTAACAACTATCAGCACCCTTAACAAACTCCGATTCCCAGAAATCTTTCTGGATAGCCATTACTCATTAAAGTATAATTCAGATCGGGCCTAGGTTGTCACTGGCAGCATTCGAGCAGATAAACAATTCTCACGTTAGTTCAGACCAGGAATGGAGGAGAAATTTGTTTCAGTTTGCATGTTAATATGAACCTTCCTAATCTGCTTCTCCTAAAACAAGTAGGGGCGTTATCCTTCAAAGTTCACACTTCTCTGAATCTGCTATAGCCTGAGTGGTGTCAAGTGTTATCCTGTGAGTTGAGGCCATTTGGATTTAACACTTCACCACACAACGTTAATCTCTGATTTCACTATGATTTTAGTGAATAATTGCATCCTAATCAGAATGCAAAGCAAACTTGTCTGAAGTGCTGGATGGATAGGCAGACAGACAGTCTGACTGACTGGCACAATATTATGGCTGCTAGCTTTTCACCTGTACATATGGGGGCTAGACGTTGAGAGGCTTTGAGAGAGGATGCAGGTACTGCCTTTCTGGCCCTGCTAATTCCTGCACCCTCTGTGCTTTCCTGCTTGCTGTAGCAAGCAAGACTCTTCATTCTGCCTTGCTGAAGTCAGGAGAAAATGGACGGCTAAGGGAGTTGGTGGAGCAGGAAAACAGAAAGTACAGAGGTTTTAGCCTCCTTTGACACCTGGGGGCTTTTTGCAGGGATGTTGTCAGGTGAAGACATAATGGCTGCCTGTGGTTCTGGAGAAGATAAACCAAATAAACAAAGGGTGAACAAAAGAGAATGAAAAGGAAGTATTTCTCAGTGGCTGGGATGTTAAACCTGAACTCACGTAACCTGAAATGTTGCTGGATCATGAATGCAAAGCAATTGCTGCAATACTAAACACAAATATATCACCCCATGGGAAATGTTTACTTTCTGCAGGGAGAGAACACACAATCCTTCTTCAAGCCTTGGGAAATGCTACCTATTCATGTGTCTGACTCCTGCAGCCATTCATTCCAAAGTTGTCAGGTTTGCCTCAAGAAAATGGAAGGGCTTCTGTCCTAGTCCCTGTGAGATTCTGTTTTTAATGGCACAGTCAAGTCATCACACAACACCTTCTCCATAGCATCTTTCATGCAACAGTGAAGAAGGTTGTGAACAATTCTAAGATGCACAGTGCAGCTGTCTGACAATCCTGCACATTAACTTTAACGGGGAAGAAATGAAACCTTGCTCTATGTATTTTTTTAACAATGACATTCCTTTTGATTGGCACAATTGCATATACATTCAGCTTACATTCTGTGCCTGCTTTCCACTCACATGATCCAATGCTATTAATTACAGATCTCAGGAAAACGTATTGACCGTAGCCAATTTTTTAAATAAAAATAAACTCGGGCAAGGCTGTGATTTGAAAATAGATCCTCTCTGTATAGCTGATATAATTATAATACAGCGTTCTCATAATAAATTAAAACTCAGAATACATTACTATAAAGAAAAGAGCTGTATACTGCTATTCATAAGTAGATTGTAATGTGCTCCTGTTTCATTAATACACATTCAGGAAAAATGTGCTTCCTGAATTATACTCTGCCATTAATCCCAGGGCAATCCATTGTCTTTGGTATCATTTTCCAGCACATATATTAATTTTGCAGTACAAGGTTCCTGTAAAATATATGAAGTCTATAATGAACCATTAGAAAATATAGCCCCCGTCATCAACCATTATTCATATCTGTTTCTATACAACTATTTTCTATTGGGTTTATTTTATATATAGCACGTATTTAAGGGAGGAAATTGGAAACCCTTAAGGTATATTTCACAACTTTATACACAGTGACTTAGCCAGGGAAGGAGAGAGAGAGCCCCAGGAACAAACAAGGAACAATCCTGCAGACAATTTAATGAGACTCGGAGGAGGAAGACAGGAGTTCAGGAAACAGGCATCAGAACTCGGAAGAACAGTTCAAAGAATGACACTCACTGAGAATGGGATATGGCTCCTTTCTTAATCCTATGGTGCTCATGTACCAGGGCAAAGCCCCAAAGACTCAACTCTTTTGGGCTTCACGTAGAGGGCTGGGAGGGACTTTCAGCAGCCCTCTAAAATGATCTATAGTTTCCTGCTCTAACTTAGGCAGTTCCCTGGAATGGATGATGTATAGAAGTGTGAAGTGTACATTTTAATACACACTTACATACTTAAGAACCAGTTTGGTGTAGTGGTTAGAGCGTCTAGGGCCCAGGAAACCAGGGTTCTAGTTTTCACTTGACCATGAAGCTCACTGCGTGCCCCTAGGCAGCCAGAATATCTCAGCCTAAGCTACTTCACAGCATTCTTGCATGGATAAAACGGAGAGGGGGACAACTATTTAAGCCACCTTGAGCTCCTTGGAGGAAAAAATGGGCTATAAATGCTATTCATTCATCCATACATACGTACGTACATACATACATACTTGGTCATACAGAAAACTAAGGATGATCTGGGCCTTATACACTGGAGTCATCAGCCATTTTCATTATCATGGCTGCATTATTATGCAAGCCACCAGAACCATGGAGATGGTTGCTGGTTCCTTCAGGTGTACAGTCCTACTCAGATTATCCTTTCTTTGCAAAACCACATATCCAAGTGCATCAGGAATAGTCAATGTGGTGCCCTCCAAAAGTCATTGGGCTGCAGCCTCCATCACCTTGGTGTTAGGTCATGTTGGCTGGGCATGACAGGAGCTCAACAACATTTGAAGGGCATTCTATTGCCTACCCATGAGGAACATGATTGTGCAGAGGAATTTGGCAGAGTGCTTTGTACTAAAGTGTCATAACATGGTGTGGATACTCCCACGTTGATGGGCACACAACTGCAAACATACACACTTATTTTGCCTCAAGAAGCTTTCTGCATAGTCCATGTACAACATCATTAAACTGTCCAAAAAGGAGAGCATAATCCTGATTTTACAGCCCTGGTGTTTGCTTTGTGAGAGGGGTAAACAGCCCTCTAGCTGCCAGCTTCCTGGGATGGAAAGCTGAGTTTACAGCAAATCCATCAATTACACCTTTTCCTAAAACAAACACATTCATTTTGGGTGTAGAGAGGGGATATATATACTTGACAATGAAGATGGGAAATCTTCTAGTATCTCATGAGACAATGTAAACTGAGTGACAGGCTATTATCTGCAATCTTTACAGGGGAAACAGAGGCAATTACATTTCACTCCAGAGACCACACCTGATCAAACACTTTTTTTGCAGGAACATTAAAGTTACCTTATCTTGACCTGAGAGCAAATTCTAACCCACTAGAGAGTATTTGGATCAATGAACTTGCGAAAAGGTGCCAGGAAAACTACAGCCTCACATATACCACTGTCATCAAATTGCAGAATAATATACCAAATTCTGCTGGGGCTTGAACTAGGAAGCTATTGGATTTGTTCATAGCTACTCTGTGTGGTGAGCCACTGAACAGTGTTGCAGCCTTGGCATGGGTAGTTTAGTATCCTCATGCCCTAGACTGACCCTGCTCACCCAGGCTGGCCGTTGGATCATATTTTTTTGATTCCTGTTAAGCTTTGCTTGAGCAACAAGGTCTTCCTGAGTTCTAGTGTGATATTCTTCCTGTTGTCCTTCAATCCTCCTGGCTTGTGTCTTCCTCCTTGATCCTGCCTTCTGTTTTGTCCTCTGGTTCTTACTGTTGGTTCCTGATTCCCACAACTCCTGGTTCCAAGCTCCCAGCTTACCTCAGAGCACTGCCCGCAACTCAAACCTGACTCAGATGAACACAGGCAAAGATATGATGCACATGCTTAAAGCTCTTTGGTCATGTATGTAATGTGTCTGTGCTGACAAGAGATGGTGGTGACCTGCCTTTCCAAGTGCTGACAAACTACAGAACCCACTCCTCTGCTGTAGTGAGTACAGATTATCACTGGGCCTTGATATCCATCTCTGCCATCTCCAAAGAGGAAACATGAAAATTGGATTGGGAAATAAGGATGAGAAAGATGAGTGGTTCAAATATTTACTCCAGTCCTCTGAGAATCTCTGATCCCTCAGGTTTCGGATCCTTCCTGTCATCTTATCTAATTCTGCATAGTCCATTAATTTCGTCTGACATTCTTCTTTCATCGGCAGTTCTTCTTGTAAATATTTGAGTAAATATTTGAACTATTTGAAAAGCAATTGTAATAAACAGTTACGCTAGTAGGACTCCAAGAAGTCCTGTAAGGGGGGTTATGTGAAGTATTGCAGAGAAGATTATGAAGAGAGTTATTAGTTAAGGATAAATAAAGTAGTAGAGAAATTAAGAAATGTAGATTAAGTGATAAAGATTGAAAAATCTTCAGATGCAGTTGATGGAAGTCCAAAACATTGTATAAGATAAGAAAGAAAGTTGTATGATTTCTGGAAATCATTTGTAAAAGTTAATTTTAAAAATATTTTTTTAAAAAAAAGAGAGAGCGAGAGAAAAAGATGAGTGGTGGTGCATGCACTTCTCTGCTTTCCCCTCCTTCAATCCTGTCTGCTGTAGAGGAGTAGAAATATTGTTCTCATTCCTGAACCTCAAAATCAGATGTGAAGGGAGCACCACTCTTGTCTTCAAGATGTCAATTCATATGATTCTGGATTGCCAGAAGACTATTGCATCTTCACCACAGAGATAAATTACCCGCCTACATTGTTTAGCAGTACTACTTCCTGTAGGGGCAGATGGGGCTTGTCAACCTGGGAAGGTAGCACATCTAGGAGAAGGAAAACTCTGATCCAAACCTCCACTGCCTTGCAGGATATCTTCAGGAGAAGACAAGGCTAAGGAGTAAACCCTACACAAATCAAGAGTGGAGTCCCTAAGATGGTTGGATGGTCCCTTGTACGCCTCCTTCTGGCAACTCCTGCAGCCAAGCTGGTGCCAAACGTATTGCTCTGCTTTTCTGTGGACCCCATCTGTGAGGCTGAGAGGGAGTCCTGTCATCTGGGCAGCCTCCATACACACTGCCCAGGCTTGCGCCCAGGGGAGGTCACTTCAGTGCTGCTAACGCAGTGGTTTGACTTCACCAGCAGAGGCACACGCCATTGTCTCAAGACAGACAGATGCCAACAACTACTCCCTGGCCACATACACACCATACAGTTCCCTGTGAAGAGGGATTGATTGTTAAACCACTCTGGGAATTGTAGCGCTGGGAGGGGAAAAGGGGTCTCCTAACAACTCCCAACACCCTTCACAAACTACAGCTTCCAGGATTCTCTGGGGGAAGCCATGACTGTTTAAAGTGGCATCGTAGTGTTTTAAATGTATGGCATTAGTGACATCTTTGTGAATCAGAACCAACACAGAGTGAGGCCCACTCTTCATGGCATTGGCAATTGCCGGGGGGGGGGGCAGAATCTCATTACATGATGGCCCTGGTTCATCCAAGAGGTACTGCTATGTGGCACTGGTCTGCTTGAAGAAATATGGAATCAAGGCCTAAACTCCCCAAACTCTTGCAACCATAGCAAAGTCAAGAGATACATGGGGAACCCAATGCCCTTTCTGCCAAAATGGCACACCCCACAGAGGAGGCCACTCATTGGCCAATTTGAACTGCAGCAGCTGGTGGCAACTCAAGCCATCTGCCCAGGCGGCCAGAGGGAATCTCCTCAATGTCCACCTGGCCATGTGTGTACTGCTTTCTTTTTACTTCCCTGGGATGGCGACCGAGCACAAGGATCTGTAACACACACACACACACACACAGAGAGAGAGAGAGAGAGAGAGAGAGAGAGAGAGAGAGAGAGAGAGAGACTGGTGGAAGGGGTAAGCATCCATTTCCAGGTTCAGTCTCCATCATCTCCAGGTAGGATTGGGGAAGACTGCTGCCTGAGACCCTGGAGAGCCACTGCCAATCATCCAATGAATCCTCGTAGACAATACTGAGCTGTGGTTTCTGAGTATAAGGCAGCTTGCTACATTTCAGTGCACGGAGCTCAAGAAATGCATATCCATGAACGCAGTATATAGTACAGCACAGTGTTCAATTAGATGTTGAGCAGACAGCACCACCTGTTGAGCTGGGCTTAGAAGTATCGTCTACGAGGCCTAAACTGCTTTGGGTCATTCAGTGCATCCATCAAATTTGGTCACCTCCGACAGAATTATGGCTATGGTAACCAGGAAGAAGTTGGAAATGTTCCTGACTTTTCAATGCAGAAATATTAATTCAAGAAATGGTTTAAATAAGAGGTGAGTATGCTGGTTTTGTGAACTCAGAAAAAGTGACTACAACTTTTTCTTTTTTGGTCAGGTCAGAATGAGAACATGATTTCCCGGAGCTGTCAATAGGGCACTCCTTAATAAGATAACCTTTTTGCTCAATAACAAAAAGGAAAGGAGAGGAAAATGAAATGTGGTGAATTCCTTTTTAGAAAAAAGGAGATAAAGTAATTTCTGTCGGTTATTTTTATGGAAATACTTTGTGACTTCTAATATACAGGCTGTGGGTGGCACCTTGATAGGTTTTCCATAAAATATATAAATAAATCTAAATCTCACAATAAAAGAACATATTGTATATTTTTGAATTATTCTGCAGGTGTAAAACCACACTGAATTCATAATCTCTCCATCTTTCAGGACTGCAGGTGCCAGATAGTATTTCTGTTTTCAAACCTGGGGGCAAGGATGGTGCTTAGCATTTCTATACTTCGTGGTGTGAATTGTATATAATTTCTTTTTAAAAAAAACAAAAACAACAACTGGCCTTGTTCTCCCCCACGTAGACAAATGATTTTTGAAGCTAAAAAAGATATTCATCAGGTTGCTTCCCCACTCCCAGTCCCTTTGATATGCTTCATATAACAGTAATCTTTAATCACACAGATAATCCCTTTTGGTTGAGCAGCCAAAAAGCAAACAAAAAAACGAAAGAAAACTAGCAACAAACAAGTGTGTCAGCATACTTTGAAACAATCCAAGTGCAAAATCCTTAATCATTTATAGGAGATTATATTGAATTATAAGAGGAACATTTCACCGAGACTTTCAAAACCCATGCCATCCCTTCTGCAATGAAAATGTGGCAGTCTTCTGGAAGACCAAGTAAGAATATGTTTTTTTTTTAATTGGATAAGCTACGAGCAGGCTTCCCCAACTGTTTTGGATTACAACTGCCAGCAGCCCCAAGCATCACAGTCATGTTGATGCCAACGTTGAACCCCTATTCTTTTTCACCAGTGCACCCAAGCTAAGTTCCCCTTCAGGTCATGAAATTCTCAGTTTAAGACCTAGAGTTCCAGACACATTCATAGTGAACCTCTTAAGACTAGGGCAGGCTAAATGAACCCCATATCTGTAAAGACAGCATAACTTGGTGTGTGCCTTTCTTAATCACGTGCTGATGTACAGCCTCCTTTAGCAACCCCCAGCTCTCCGCGAGGATACAGCTGGGGGTTGCTGCAGCTTCTCTGACTGCAATCCGGAGTATGATGAGTTATAAAAAGGTGAAAAGAAGAACACATGGCTGGTGCTGGATTTTTGCTTTAATTATCGCCCTGCTGCCATTTTTAAAATAGTAATGATCTCTCTCCCATCTTTCTAGCACTCAAATTGTGTCTAATGGCTGATGTAATGGTGTGTAAATGTATCACTGCACTGCCCTACAGAAAGCCACATGCTGCTCTGTGTTAATGAGAAAAGGTGCTGCTTAGCAAACCACTCCTTTCCATTACAGTTACTATTAGGAAGATACAATCTGTGCCATTTTTCTTGCTCCTTTATCACAAGCCGATTCCAACTGTTACATCCTTTCATTTAATGTGTGCTGCCCCCTCAACCTATCCCATACACTCTAATTAGGCTGACTGGCCATTCTTTTCCTCTCCTCTGTCTGCAGTTTCACAGATGTAAAAGAAAGTGGCAAAGCAGTTAGCAAAAGATACAAAGAGTCTGAGTAATGGATCTGTTTTGTGTGCTGCACACAGAGCCAGTGGATCAGCCAACCCACAAATCCTTTAAAGTTTCACCACTTGGATGTAAACTACTTAAAATCCAGCAATGCAAAGGGCGTTCCCTCCTCTGTTGCTGAATACAGAATTGGACATATGCCCATGGCATTTATTTAATGATTGGATTAAACTGAATCTCAAGGACAGTTAGATGGCTCCTTCTTATGAGTGATGGAGCATAGAATGAAATTGGTTCCATAAGATGAGCTGCTCTTATTTATCAACTTGTTGGTTTTTGGGAGCCCAAATATAAAATGTCCCTTGGGATGAAATGACATCATAAAGAAACGGCAGCATCATAACTTACCATAGCCTTCTGGGAGTCTTCTTGGGGAGCAGCAATATTGGCATTCTGGAGGGTGGGAACACATTTGCCACAGAAGCAGACTTAGTTTGACATGCCCAGACCATGTAGCATATTATACAGTTCTATCCTCCAGCAAAAGGGAATAGCAATGGGGCTTAGGGAGACCCACCCCAGCCCCTTCCACCTGAAATGGTCATCCCACTATGTCTAATGGCAGGGTAGACCCTGATGTGGGTTCCAACCATGGAGAGGCAAGGCAGCTGCACTATTCTGATAATGCAATAAAAAGGTAAAGGGACCCCTGACCATTAGGTCCAGTTGTGACCGACTCTGGGGTTGCGGCACTCATCTCGCTTTACTGGCCGAGGGAGCCAGTGTACAGCTTCTGGGTCATGTGGCCAGCATGACTAAGCCGCTTCTGGCGAACCAGAGCAATGCACGGAAACGCCGTTTACCTTCCTGCCGGAGCAGTACCTATTTATCTACTTGAACTTTGACGCGCTAGGTTGGCAGGAGCAGGGACTGAGCAACGGGAGCTCACCCTGTCACAGGGATTCGAACCGCCGACCTTCTGATTGGCAAGTCCACAGCGCCAATGGACCCTTAAATATTGATTAGCTACACCAGGGATGGGGAAACGATGGCCCTTCAGATGTTGCTGAACTCCTCCCATCATCTCTGGCCATTGGTCATGCTGGTTGGAATTGAAAGCAGCTAAAGCCCAACAACATCTGGAAGGCCACAGGTTCCCCATTCCTGAGCGACAGAAAAGCAGGAACTCTTTAGACTTTTTCCTGTTTTAATGTGAAAACTTTCATTAATGAAACATGATGACTTTGCTGCTGTCACTTTGCTGCTGGGCTGTCAGCTCTTCCAACCCTGCTAAGGCCAAAATGTGTCAAATGGGCAGATTACTCTACAAGAGATGGACAGAATCAGCCAAAGGATGGGGAAATTAAAACTCCAACCTTGTCAAAAAAAATTATTCTGTCCACATCATATGCCTGATGTCCAGACTTGTGCATACCACAACTGCTTTCCACCTAGCATTTCTACATGGGCGCAATTTCCCTGTCAACATCATAGCTTGAAATGTCTCGGGCAAGCGTCACATCAACTGACATACAGCAAACTCGCTTTGGGCATTACCCATTTGTCAACATCTAACAAATACGCAGGGCCATCAAATGCCAGACAGAGTTCAGAACAAAAAGTTTTGGCAAATCTGTCCAAGTGAGAAAAGCCAGTCTTTAGCACCATTTTGTTTGTGTAATCAGTGTTTTTTGTCTGATTAAGATAAGCCGTAAAACAAAGCAGTTGTTGTTGCTGTTGTTGTTGTTTAGTCGTGTCCGACTCTTCGTGACCCCATGGACCAGAGCACGCCAGGCACTCCTATCTTCCACTGCCTCCCGCAGTTTGGTCAAACTCATGCTGGTAGCTTCGAGAACACTGTCCAACCATCTCATCCTCTGTCGTACCCTTCTCCTTGTGCCCTCAAACAAAACAATACTCCTCTCTAAAGTATTTTAATAAGGGGGAATCCTAACTGCGCAACTTGTTTCTATAGTCTTAAGAGATTTGCATCTTTCAAAGCATATCAGAAAATTATATTTATTATTAACCTCAGATACATCTGGTTAGCTATCTGTTGACATCCCACCAACCCATCATTCCCAGATTTGTCACTGCACATGTCAATAATTTGTCCTGGTGTAAGGAATGTTCAGGGCTGAACTCCCTATTTTGTTCCTATGCAGCAAAGGGCAAAGTCAGGACTGAAAAGCCTGTATGAAAAATAGCTACCAGTCCAGAAAGCTCCCAAAGGGTGGAGTCAAAGGGTATGATCCCTTTTAGTCAATCTCCAGCAAAAGTTAATCTAGATTCTCCTTCTTCATTTCCTAGTTCCAGTTGCACAAAGCTGTTCAGATCAGAGGTAGCCAACATGGTCCAGGAGCTGTGGAACTACAACTCCCATCAGCCCCAGGCAGGAAGGATGATGGGAGTTGAAGTCCAACAATGCTCAAGTGAAAAGGACTAGTAGAATTAATGGGGGCTTGTGGCTGTCTTCCACCATTCCATTTTCAATTAATTATACTTGCAATTTGTCAGTGCTGTTAAGATACTATGTTTCACATTCATACATTTTTATCTACATAACTTGGGACAGCTGGGTGAGAGTTTATAGGTATAGTCTGTTGTTATCTCTGTTGTTTCCTTTTAATTTTTCAGAAATCTTTGTTTCCAACAGGATTTTTTTTACCTATCTAGAGAATTTGCCTACTTCTGCCAAAATATTTTGGCAGAGAGAGCAGGCGTCTACACAACGACAAATACAATATGTTACGAGAAGTATTCAGATGTTGAGAGCTATTCATTATGCTGGTGATTGCTTTACCATGGAAAGGAACAAAGAGAGAGCTGTCTAGCCATCTTATTAATTTTATGAAATGAAGCATTACTATGCAAGTACTGCAAACATTTCCCTCTGCTGTAAACTTTTCATCTTGGGGCTTTATGCTACTGCTTTGGTTCTCTAGTCCTGCCACTCTTAGATTCAGGTATATTGGGCCGAGACCATTTAGGGATTTAAAGGTCAGCACCAACACTTTGAATTGTGCTCGGAAACACACTGGGATCCAGTGTGGATTGTCCCCATGTGCTCAACTTGTATTTACTGTTGGCAAAACAATTTACTTCTACTCATAACTCACAGAGAAGAAGGTGGGGGGAATCAAAGTCTTTTTTTTTTACAAAAAAAGCCCACTAGTATGTATTTTTAGCCAATTTAAGCAGGTCCATTACTTTCATAGATCAGTGATTCCTTGAAATTATTATTTTTTTCTGCATCTGAGATCACATCAAGGCTCTTCCTTGCCTTCATTTTGCTCATTGCTGATGTGTGGCCTCCCTGGCACCAACCTCATAAATCTTCTGGCGTATCCTCTCTGCCTCCCCCCCACCTCTGCTTCTCTTGATGTACTAGGATGCAATGTAGGGTGTAATGAATTCAGAACCTGAATTCATATACTTAAGTTAAAAACTGGGAGGGCAGGAGCACCAAGGACACATGAGTAATAGCACCGAACTCCCATCAGAATAAGAACTGCAAGAAGGTATCAGAGGGGAAATTGTAAAACAGCTGGTTAGACCTGGTTTTGAATGAATGTGCACTTTGGGCGTGCTGATCAAGGCAAGGAATAAGGATCACCATTAGCATCAGACTCTCTTTATATATAATAAACAGAACTAAGAGACCTAGAGATGTTAGACTGCAAAAACTCACCTGTTAGGGGCCATATAAGAGCTGTTCACAGAGGGTCCTTAGCTAGATGCAGAATCTTGTGCTCCAGCAGGTTCTGTCCATTACAGGTTTCCGAAGAGTTTCAGTCGGGCTCCATGCATATCCAAGCCCCTGGAGGGAATGCTTGAGAGCAGCCTAGGGCCCAACCCTCCAGTCTCCACCACCTGCACCTCCTCTTTCCGCTGCCTGAAGGCAAAGAAACTTACCTTTGGGCAGGAGAAAGGAAAAGTTAAAGCAGCAGCTGCAGGTGTTTAAAGTCCGTGGGTCATCATCTCTTCCTGACTAGGGATACACCTGGGACTCCAGGTGCCAACATCCTCAGTGAGAGATGCAAGCAACGTCTGGACCAGTCTAATTTTGCTGTTCTTTGAGTCCCAATCAACCCTCATCCAAGACACTTCTCATTGCATACATTTAAAGCACATTTGAAGAACATAGCTTCTCACAAAGAATATTGGGAAATGTAGTTGGTGCTGTAGTCCTGAAGGTTGAACTACAGTTCCCAGGGTTCTTTGGGGGAAGCCATATGATGTGCTTTGAATGAACTGTGTGGGTGTTCCCTTTCCAGAGCTTTGTCTGCATTCCTCTGCCGCCTCAGCTCCAAAACTGAGGTACTACTAGCAGAGCATAGTAAATCCATTGCTGTATGCTCTCACTCGTTAATTGAAAAACTTCTATTGCTTCAGATGCTTGAATGCATCAGAAAAAATTAAAGCAGTTCCATTAGAAAAGAAGTTCTGGCTATATAATGCTGAATAAGGTACATGTTTCAGAAAGAAGTCTGCTGGTGACTGCAACACACATATAATATCTGCCTTAATGGCATTCCTTTATGATAGCTGTTGGGGACATCACATTATGCCGTACTGAAAATTCTTTTCATTTTAATAGATGTCTAGCTTTGTCCCTTAGAGGACAAACATGGCAACTTCTGCATATTGTTACTATGATGTACAGAAATCTGTGAGTTGGTACAAATTATTTTATTTTATTTTATTTTTCTGTGTATAAGACTAGGGGGGGGTTACCAAAAAATTAGGTTTAAAATTGGGGCTCGTCTTATACATGGGTAGTGCTGAGGGGTGTTTTGGAGTCCCCAAACATAGGGGTGCCTTATACATGGGGGTGTATTATACACAGAAAAATATGGTGGGTGGGTGTAATTTATATATTTCATTTATTAATCACTTCCCTTGAGGCATCCCAAGATGATATACAATATAATTACATCTGCAAAACAGTTACATATATAAAAACTGTTTTAACTTTAAAGAAAACAACAATTATAAATGGAAAAACAGTTAAAAACAAACACAGCATGTACATAAAATCAATTTAAACCTATGCCAGATTCAAACTGGGATAAAGTTTTTAGAAGGCTCATTGACAAGATTCATGAAAGTCATTGTAATATTCACAAATTGTAGTATCAGGGTGACTGGATTTCATTTCTCAGTGGATTTAGAGCAGTCTTCCCCAAACTGGTGCCCCCTGGGTGTTTTGGATTGAAATTTCCATTAGCTCATTGATGGGAGTTGTAATTCAAAACATCTGAAGGGCACCAGGTTGGGGAAGGCTGATTTAGAGACACTAGGGAAATTAAGATGCCTAAGACAGTCTTTCCCAAAGTCTTGACATGAACTGAAGACCTATTAACTTCAAAGAAGCTCCCTCTACTTGAAGTGCTTTGTGGTTCAAGCAGTAAAATGTTTTCTTTAAAATAACAACTTATCTCTGCTGGCAGATCATATAGCATTAAAATTCTTCATTCATTTCCTTTACAGTTCAGAAATAAAGCAGGCTGCTGAATCTCATCCCTTCTTCCCCACAAGCCTTTCCAAATATCCTGGAATACAATTTGTGCCGCCCATCCTTCAGGGGAAGAAAAGTGTTACTTTCCCCTCGATAAGAACACCGTTACTATTTTGAGCGATTCCACACACCAGTCTTCCTGCGCCTTTCAGTCTTGGCCAGCTTACGGACTTCTCTGTAATCCTTACAACGGCTTTTCCTGACAAGGATTAGATAGTCAGGGCCATTAACCCATGGTCAAGGGCACCGTTCCACTTATTAGACTTTTTTTTTTATCAGACACCTTTGATCCCAAGTTATGCTTCTTGGCAGACAGCTCGCCAAGAGCCTAACACATATTTCCCAAAAGCAGCAACAGAAAGCATGTTTGTTCCAGCAGTAAGTATTGTTTGGCAAATTAGAGGGAAACTCAGAGAGGGAAAGCTGTGCAGGAAAAGCACTGGGAACTAGCTGAAACAACAACGTTAGATCATTTTGCTGCAGAATCACAGCTATAATTTGCTTCTCCGCGTGTGTTAATCCTTACAGCGAGCCTGACCAAGATGCTCCCTGCTATTCATTGCAGAATGCAATGCCTCCTTATAGCTTTCAATGCATTCAAAAGAATGTTTGTGGGCGTCAGATGTACAAGGGGACAAGCATTCTGGCCACGTCCCCAGTGTGAAGGGTGAGGAGGGAGGAGGAAAGAAGCAAACCCAGACACCAGTTCTTAAAGTGATGTGATTCTCATAACGACCACCTAGGATGGAAACAGGATGAAGCCAAAAGGATTGCACAAGCAGAGCTGATGGAAGAAGCTGCTTCGCCACCCCGCACTCTCTGCTGCAGACTATTGAGGCAGAGCCAAAGGCAATCAGTCTCTCAACAGAGTTGACAGAATGGCCCTTCTTGAGTTCTATGTTGCCATGGCAAAATATTCACAGGTATTTGTTTTTTAAAAAATATCCATCTAGTTGTCAGTTTGCATTTCTTAGTACAGAAAGTATTGATGTGATGTGTAGAGATCTCTCCTATTCTGCTTAATTCAAGAGGGTTCTGGAAGCTTCTCTGTGTGAAAGAAACTTTGGGTTGTTCCTTCAGAGAAGCTGACTACAGCTGGTTTAAACTGGTTCTCTTATCTCTTTCTGTCAAGGTCATGCTGACTATAAAAGTAGGACCAGAAGGAGCCTGGGTTTCATCTTTTCATTCTATCTCTTTTTCCTTCTGGTGTTGTGTTCTGTACATGGTATGCTTAATGTTAACGTTTAGACTTATTATAAGTTATTGTAAGTTTAAGTTAAGTCTGCTGCAACTGGATTTCTTATGGACAGTGCCACTCCTGATCTGTATTGGATCTGTGACCATTAAGCTCATTTGCCTTCAGTAGCAGTAAAGCTCTGCTGGATGAAATATAATTGCCTCTGGTCTATTTTGGGGGGGGGGGGTCCTGCAACATGTTTAAGTTTTTACTAACTATGCATTGCTCTGGATCAATATTGAGTGGAGTTTCCATGACACTAGTACCCTGGCAAAACTTGCTGAGTAAAACTTGCAAAACTTAACTAAAATGATTGCTATGCTCTACCTCCAAACTTGGCTTCTGAATCCCAGTTGCTGGAAACCACGGGAGAGGTTGTTGTACTCATGTTCTGCTGGTTTCCCACAGCTGCCTGGTGGACCACTGTGAAAACCAGATGGTGGAGTAGATGGGCCATGGGCCTGATCTGGCAGGCTACTCTTATGTTCTTAAAATGCAAGCATGGGTATTCACAGTTGTGCTACTATTCCCCAGTAACTAATAGCAAAGTACCCAGAACCCTAATAATAATAATAATAATAATAATAATAATAATAATAATAATTTATTATTTACACCCCAGCCACTCTGGGTGGCTTCCAACAGAATATTAAAATACAATAACCTATTAAACATTAAAAGATTCCCTAAAGAGGGCTGCCTTCAGATGTCTTCTAAAAGTCTGGTAGTTGTTCTTCTCTTTGACATCTGTTGGGAGGGCGTTCCACAGGGCGGGTACCATTACCAAGAAGGCCTTCTGGTTGGTTTCCTGTAACTTGGCTTCTCACAGTGAGGGAACCGCCAGAAGGCCCTCAACGCTGGACCTCAGTGTAAGAGGAATCCATACTCTTCTTATATGTACTTTGCTGATCCTTTGCCCTAAATTGTCACACATCCCATAGTGTAGCCCAGGGGTGCCAAGAATAAAATATTGGGGTGCCTAGATAACCCCTGGGACGCAGGTGGCACTGTGGGTTAAACCACAGAGCCTAGGACTTGCTGATCGTAAGGTCGGCGGTTCGAATCCCCACGGCGGGGCGAGCTCCCATCGTTCGGTCCCAGCTCCTGCCCACCTAACAGTTCGAAAGCACCCCTAAGTGCAAGTAGATAAATAGGGACCGCTTTCTAGCGGGAAGGTAAATGGCGTTTCCGTGTGCGGCGCTGGTGCTGGCTCGCCAGATGCAGCTTCGTTACGCTGGCCACGTGACCCGGAAGTGTCTTCGGACAGCGCCGGCTCCCAGCCTCTTGAGCGAGATGAGCGCGCAACCCTAGAGTCGGTCACGACTGGCCCTGACAGGCAGGGGTACCTTTACCTTTACCTTTAGGTAACCCCTGCCCCACATCATCGATCACAAGACACAGTGCACGTACACCATTTGAATGGCAATGCCCATGAACTTTGGAGGTGCCTGCCCCCCTAAAATATTGTATTGGGGAGGCCAAAGGGACCTCAGCCCCTAGGAATTGGCTCCTACATATGAGGTGGCTTGTTGAAGTGCACACCTCACCAGTCTTCTTCCTAGAAATGAAGGGGAAATGCCTGTTGCCTCCGCCTCGTAGAAAAGCATCTGCAACAGAGAATTACCAGCAGCAGCCAACATATGTGTGATCCCCTTTTCTCAACCCTTCACCTTGGTGAGGTGCTAATGGCCACACTTGGTTGGGACCATTTAAATATTAATATGACTTACGGAGGCAGACTCGCACATTTCTCTAGGAATAAAAACGACGTTGCTCAACCCTTTAACTACTGTTAAAGTGTACACATGTTTTTGAAGCCTTTTTGAGCAATCGAGTCATTAACGTGCTTAAGAATCCAGGCTGCACCTAAGTCATGTCCCTCTGTCCAAGTCTATTCCTTTTTCAGCATACAGGTAGGAAGTTTAGCTCTGTCTGCTCCAAAAAGAATACGAAGAAGAAGAGGGAGGAATTAAAATGCTAATTCTTTTAGGTCAAGATCGAATGCATTCAAAGCAGAGAGTTTAAAAGGGAACATCTATTAAATATTAAAGGGCAATATTATGCAAATTATCTGCAAGAGAGTCAAACTAATAACAGAGCCAACAGAGTGGGGATAATGGCTGATAAAATATGCAAGAGGTATTAATTGTCACCTGGTCTATATATCGGGGTGGTAAGGAACAAGAAGCAAGGTGGGTTAATCACAATGGCTAAGTATGCCATTGAAGGCTGTCGCAGTCAAACTGGGTTCCCGAGGATCGTACAGTTAGTGGAAAGAGACAACATAAGAATTCAAATGGCAGAAAAAGCCACAGTAAGACATTTTTTTTTTCATCAGAAGTCGCTTGAAAGCAGCACCAGCTTTTCTGAAGATAATAAACCTTGGGAGAGAGGTCAGCAGAAGACTGTAAAGGTAGATACAGCCCGACAGATTTAGTATGTCATTTCTACAAATATATATTTTTTAAAAAATAAAAAACCCTGTTCAGTGCCAGCAACTCAAACTATGTATGTTCTGAAGAAGGCTCATTCTCTAAGTTGCTCTGACATGTTGGGAATGGCCTGTTGCTTGAGTTTCCACATAGCTGTTTGTTGCACAAACTGGAAACTCGGTTCCAGAATGCAATTCCAGATGGGCAATTCTCAATTTGTCTAAAAACATGATATAAGAGCTGAACTACACATCCCAGGACAATCATGTGGTGCAGCCTGGTTGGAATTTAGATTACAAGTAGGAATTTTATGTCTTTCAATGCACTCAAATCTTTTGCCCTGAGGAAACAAGTGCAGCAGGGCAAATGTTTCTAGTTTACTCTCCTCTCTGGTGTGCTAGTTTTCTACATGTAAAGGTAGTTGTTTTCTCTATTTAAAAAAAGTGAGGAGGTGTCATGGAAAATGTAGCAGGCACACTGGTCAGGAAGCTACACAATAACTTTGCTGCCTGTCTCAAACAAGAACAGAATAGTCACAAGAAAGTCCTATCTCCACCTAGGTGCATCTAATGATCAAACTTCATAATGGCATTATCTGCATAACAGATCATTCAAACAAAGAACTGCCAAAGTGCAGTCTCAAGTGGTACAGTTCCATTCTCAACCATGTGAATATTCTGATCAGCTGTAAGAATGGAAAATGGAATCATATGTAAAGTAGGAGCCATAGATCTAGTCCTTTGGATCCTGGCTAAGCATTCTAGAATCTTGTCATGTTTTATTTGCCCTCTGTGGGTTGATAATGAGAAGGACTTTAATCTGTAATCCATTCACAAGTGAATAACTGCACAGAGATCTGCTGAGCTGCAGAAACCGAAAAAGCTCAATGTAAAATAATGCCTTCTGAGACCTCCTCAGGGAGACCAAAGGGATGATCTCTTCTGGATAATGTCCAGACTTCACCACCATTGTTGAAATTTGAGCTTTTACCAATCCTGCTGTGAGCCACATGCAAGCAAAGATCAAAGTGAAAGGAGAAAATATGTGCCATTATTCTAACAGCAATAATAATAGCTTATGACAGAAGGCTCCTTATCTATACGGTTCTACATAATTTTGATTCCATTTGTCATTGTAACCGTATCCAGACAGTCAAACAGAAAAGATTTGTAATGATGATTCAATGGCAGCTTAATGAAGTTGCTGTAACAAGGCAATTAATGATTAATTGCTTATTGCGTGTTCAGACCCAGAGACTTCCCCCCTAAATAAAAACACATTTGACTAAAATTTTAGTTCTGGCTTTTGGCAGAATTTAGGCCACAACTTTATTGATTACAGAAAAGTGATTAGTTGCATAGGCTCTGGTTTGACTAGCTCCCTGCACCCTTGCAGGTAGCGCTGACCCAGGGCTCCAGCATAGGTCAGCCAAGGGTGAACACCTGAGGTAGGTGAAAAGCCCAGGAACAGACTCTGTTCACTCCCCAGATGCTCCCCTGGACTCAGGCATGGGCACAACCCCCTCTCAGGAGTTGACCAAACCAAGTTGAGTCCCTGGAGAGACCATTCTCCCATCCCTATCACCTGAACCAGTGCCTATCCGTACCTTACAATTTGTGGCAATTTGCTACGCGGCAGGGAAAACCCAAATGGCAACAGCCAATTAGCCAAGTGGGGAAAATTCCTGCCGTGCCCCTGTCCCAACAACAGACAACACACGACGGCATAGCAAGGTCAATCGCAAAATGCCCTAAAAGTAGGGAGAGGTGGGCAGGTGTTCCGATGCATGAGCTGAGAGAGGAAGCTCTGAGTCACGTGCATAGGTATATATAGGTCCCTCGATCCGTTCAGACTGCACCTCATTGGCCAGATTAAACCCAGCAATGAGGGACCTACTAATCAGGTATTGTGGCTATCCAATATACCCACCCACAACCAGGAGGTCAGTCTCCAGGTCTCACCACAACACTTTTTTAGGGAGGACACGATCTAC